>NC_052510.1:26023776-26387927 GCF_014356525.2 Nilaparvata lugens | reverse complement strand
AACAGGGAAAATAATAATAATAATATATTTATTTCCACAAGAAAATAACAAAATAAAATAACAACTTGTGCAAGTGTAAGAAATAACCAACTACTTATTAATACTAAAATAATGATGACACATAATAATGAAGTATATATATAAAGGTAATCATCATTTAAATATAAAAACTAAATAATAATATGATAAATCTCCTTTCTTGCTCACACTATACAGCTATAAATGAAAAATATGTGGAAATAGTCAACCATGCAAGTGTTCAAATCACTTACAGTACAGTTAGAGAGCAATGCAGTTAGACAAGGAACAAAACAGAGACAAAGAAAGCTGGCAGATACAAATTCAACACGGAAAATATATAAAAAATCAATCTAATATTAATAATTATAATAATCTATTATTCATCACGCAGGACGAAAGGAAAACAAAAATAATATTCCCAAAATGATATCAAATGAAAGAAAAATGAATAGGAGAAAAAAACAATACATTACCAGAGTTTAGGAATATAACGGAAAAGAATAATGAGCCAGTCAATAGGAAACAATGAATTCAACTCAAACACTTTTTTAAGAACTATTAAACAAACACTAAAACATAATTTAAAACTATTTCGAGCGAGGTGTTTAGAGAATATATCAATGGAAAAAAGCAAAAATAACATTAATCAGTTTTGGCAAAATTGGAGCAATAGATCATTCGTCACTGGAAATTAAATCATATGGTTGTACATGGTTTCAAGATCCTCTCCGATAATAATTATTAGCCATTTCTTGATAATAGATTTAAGCGACTGTATTCTATCACGAGACCTGAAAACTATTTTGATATCATTGGGTAATGATTACAAAATTTAAGTGTAAGAAAATAAATGACTTCCTAAAAAGAGTGCAGTTTGGCCTGACTCCTCGTAGGTTGTGATTTACCACTGCTCTTGTTAAATGGGGACCCTCAACCAAATCACAATAGTTCACTGTTACACAGTCATTTCCACTTATCAGGTAAAACATGGCCAATACCTTGTGGACATACATATGTCTCAGCGGCAAAATCCCAGATTGGAGAAATAGTGGAAAACAGTGGTCTCTATAATCCACACCAGCAACTACTCTAATAAATGATTTTTGTAACTTAATTATAGGATCCAAAGTAGTGTAATAGGCACCACCCCAACAACTCAAACCATAACTAAGTCTTGAATGGGCAAACGCATAATAGATATCTCTAAGTATATTCTGATTGCAAAGCTCCTTCAATCTGAACATTGTTCTGAGGTAAAAGTGGAGAGACTTTTTAAGGACTGATATATGCTGTTTCCAAGATAGGTTGTTATCCAGGAACAAACCCAAATATTTTACTGTGGATTCCATTTTAACTATGCGACAATAACATTGGTCTCGTCTGCAGTCAAATGAGTGGAGAAGTATAGGATCTGGAAGGCTTTGACTCCCAGCAAGACTAAAAATAATATAATTCGTTTTCTATACATTCATAGATAATTTATTACAAGAAAACCAGAGCGATAGTTTATCCAAATCCTGCTGGATCCAACTGAAGTTGGATTTGATTGTCTGTATTATATGACAAGGCAGTGTCATCAGCAAAAGTAGTTATTTCCTCATTTAAGTCACCCTTAACTAAGTCGTTGATATATATTGAAAATAATATAGGTTCAAGGACAGATCCCTGCGGTACTCCATGACAGATTACCAAAGGGCAACTAATCTCATTATTGATTTTAACTGCTCGTCTTCTTTCCTGAAGGAAAGTTTTAAGCAACTCCAACGGTGTGCTTCTGATAACTGCTTGCCATAATTTATGTAGCAAAAGATCATGATCAACTGTATCAAATGCTTTACTTATATCGATAAACAAACCAGCTGCATTTTCACCTTGTTTTTTATTTATCATTATTTATTATTCTAAATTTCCAGCTGTTTTTCAGAGGACGTTTTAATTTATCCTTTCAATGTTCTTCAGCGAGTTATCCAAGGGTTGAGACCTAGTGCAATCGAATTTTCATATCATAAACCTACTTTGTTTCAAATTTCGTGAGAATCATTAGAGCCCTTTTCGAGATCAGGTCACATCTAAACATCTAAACATATGAACATCTAAACATCTGAACATCTGAACATCTAAACATCTAAACATCTAAACATCTAAACATCTAAACATCTAAACAACTAAACATCTGAACATCTAAACATCTGAACATCTAAACATATAAACATCTAAACATATAAACAAAAATTACTCGTTTAATATTATAGGGTAACAAAGGAGTGAACCATCCAATAGAACAGCTGAAAGAATATCAGAGGCACTTTGAGCGAGTTCTCCAGCCAGGAGTTTCTATTTTATTATTTTCCTATACATCCATATGTAAAATATCATCCTTAACTCGATTTGATTGATTGGGAAAGAAACATAAATTTATGATCATTATAACATAAGTTTGCTTCTCTTTTATGACATCAGAGAAACAGCTCTATGCTCTGCAGACTCCGATACGTTGCAAAAATGTTTGTGGATCATGTTATGATGAACCACCGAAATATTGCATCTCAACCATGAACACGTATTATTGAATCATCAAAAATATTACTCTTGGATAATATAATATGATTTGATATGGAATTGATGGTTGTTAATAATAAGAATAAACAAAGAATATCAAATCAATGACCGAGCGAAGTGAGTCTAAGATTCAAGTCGACGGTTTTGCATTTCTATTTATTTATGTTTATATGTCCCGCATTAACGGCGAAACGCGTTTATAGATTTCCATCAAATTTGACAGGTATATTTCTTTTTGAATTGCGCGTCGACGCATATACAAGGATTTTGAAAATTTCTCGTTTCAAGGATAATATAAAAGGGAAAGGAGCCTTCTCCATACGCCAATATCAAGAATCAGACCATAGAATTATTCATGAATCAGCTGTCGAGTGGATTTGTATTTGTCTGAAATTAAATTTATTTCAGTTAAAATTGTAATTTTCCTGAAATCAGGCTCATTGTGCTCTTTCTCAGGAATTTGTTTGTTGGATTTTGTATTGTCCATTTTGTATTGTACATGTTAGTGAAGGTTAATCACAGCATGATTTTGTTTGTTCAATTCAACAAGTTATCGTTTGTTTGTGAGTTTTTGAAGAACATTATCTAATCATATAGTTTTGTCTTCAGCAGTTCGTCTTGTGAATGATAATCAAAGTTTAACTTTGATAACTTACTAGTTGTGATTCTCCCTTCATTTAGTTTTGAACTCATTCTGTTTTTTTTTTTGTCTGTTGTTTGTATTGTCGGGGCTGAATTGTTTTGTGTATGAGTTCAAGATGGAGGAAAAATTACAGAAACAAATCAGGGTGCATCGCGCTAAACTGGAACAATTGTATGCCAGATTGCAAAAAATTATGACCTGTCTAAAAATGTCTCTGATCCAAAAGTTGCTGAGCAATTTTAGTGTGTATCCTCGGGTGTCTCAGACCATTTCGGATTATGAAAAGACAGAATTAGTGGTTAATGAGTTGGAACTTGAGTTGAATAAAGACCATGTTGTAGCACTCAACGACTCACATCTAGATCTGTTTCAGTATATTGAAGTAGTGGCTAACATTCTCAAACAGAAAGAGGCGACTGATGCTATTGCTCAATCTTCGGCAGCTTCAGCAGCTAGTGCACAGCCGGTCGTGTCCGAGTCAGTACTGCCCAAAATCGACCTTCCAAAATTTGATGGGAACCAGACTCAATGGTCGGTGTTTTATGAATTATTAAGGCATTGGTACATGACAACAAGAGTTTGAACGATCAGCAGAAGGTCCAATATCTTGTAAGTAGACTTACTGGACAAGCAGCAAATATTTGTCGTCATTTGCCACCATTGGCTAATAATTATCTAATAATTTGGCAGGCATTATTGACCCGCTATAACGATCCACGAGCGCAAGTCGATGCCTATTTCAAACAAATTTTTGAATTTCGTCCAATAAAATCAGAATCAAAGGCAGGTTGTATTGCGATTTGGATGGGTTTTGCAGTTCCATCAATGCAGTGAAGAGATTGCGACTCACTGATTTGTCAGACTCGATATTCCTCTATCATGGCTTGAGATTGCTGGATCCAAGTTCTCGTAGAAATTTTGAATCGGCCGTACGTGACAAGGCTATGCCAACTTATGCCGATTATGTCAAATTCATTGAAAAGCAAATTAAGACTCTTCCTTCTGATGAGAAACAGACTGAATCGTTTAATATGAGGCACAAAAAGGATAATAAATCAAAGGTGTTTGTGGTTCAATCCAATGATTCATCTAACGATGCATCTAGTAAAAATCCCAATTGTCTGAAGTGCTCAAAACCGGGTCATCGGTTAGTAGATTGTGCTAGTTTCTTGAAAATGACTCCTTGGGATCGTTATTGTTTGATTAAAGGAAAGTTTTGTTGTTTCGTTGTCTTGATGTGGATCATTTGAGTAAAAATTGTCGTAGTAAAACTCAGTGTGCTCAATGTCGAGAATCTCATCATTCTTTATTGCACTTTTCCAGATCAAGTTCCAATGAAGGTGTTGCGTCCTCGTCGAACTCCAAGGCAGGTGGCACATCACCTATTAGTTGTTGTTCTACATCCAACGATGTAGAAAATTCGACCGTTGTGTTGTCGACCGTCACTGCACATATTCGAGATTGTAATGGTCAGCTTTGTGATGTTCGTTTCTTGATTGACACCGGGAGTCAGTGTCATTTTGTTACAGCCAAATTGTGTCGGCGTTTGAGACTACCATTCCAGCCCATGAAAACCGTTGTTCGTGGATTCGGTGGTGGTACTAGTGAAGTTCGAGGTCGTACTTGTGTGTCGATTCAGTCGAAGTTGGATCCTACCGTCAAGTTTTCGATGGATGCCACAGTGGTAGATAAAATCATCGACAAGTTGCCTTCTTGTGAAATCGACAGATCCAAACTTCATCATCTTGAAAATCTCACACTGGCTGACGACAAATTCTACCTTCCTAGTAGAATAGATGGCATCATTGGTGCAGAGTTAGTTCCTCACTTGCTACGTGGGAGTCCTAGTACAGGTGAATCGCACGAATTGATGACTGTTAATAGTGTCTTTGGTCACATTCTGATGGGGAGAGCGCCGATTCTCACTTCAACAAAGAATGTGTCGAATTGTTTTACAGCCATCTGTAGTCCATTCGTTAGTAGTCCATCATTGGATAGTTTTGTGGAACGTTTTGGGAGTTGGAATCGTGCCCTGCACCAAGCTGTCAACTGAAACCGGAAGAGTTGGAGTGTGAGGTAAATTTTCGGAAGTCTGTACATCGTGTGAATTCTGGTCGTTTTGTTGTTGCCTTGTCATTTGCGGAGCCGCCCAGCAGCTTGGGAGATTCGTATGCTGTCGCCGAACGCCGACTGCTGAGTTTGGAGAGACGACTAGAGCATGACAGCAATACTCGTATTTCATATCATGAAATATTGATTGATTACCTACGTCAGGGTCACATGTCGTTTGTAGCAGATCAGACAGACCGAGGTGGTTACTACATACCGCATCACGCCATCGTGAAAGCAAGCAGCACTACCACGCCCATCCGAATTGTATTTGATGCTGGTTCCAGAACATCATCGGGTTTGTCATTGAACCAGGTTCTTCATGCTGGTCCCAAATTGCAGACTGACATTTTTGTTTTGTTAGTTAATTTTCGTTTGTTCCCAATCGCACTAACTGCCGACATTAAACAAATGTATCGACAGATATTAGTGGAGGATTCCTGCCGTCGTTATCAGCGTGTATTGTGGAGATTTTCGCCGGAGGATCCGATCGAAATTTATCAGCTCAATTGTGTTGTTTTTGGTGTTTCAAGCTCTCCATATTTGGCGCTTCGCACCGTCCACCAGCTTGTAGAGGAGGATGGAAATCGTTTTCCAGCAGCCAAGGCGTGAAAACCAGTTTCAGTTCTGGATTAGAGACTGTTTTTGTAATTGAGTCTAAATCGAAGTCTAGATCATCACTTACCACACTTCAGTATCTCTATTGTCACCAGTTACCTCCCTAGCAGCACGACAACGTTGAGGGCAGCGCCATTCATTCCTCTTCTCCTGTGTTTTTCGTTGTTGGGTATTTCTTGCGACCCCAGCACAGCTATAATGGTGAACTGAATTACAGCCATCGCAACGAATGCAATCATCACCAATAATTTCCTCATCATTTGTACAATTTCTATCTCCACACTCAGGCATTTTATAACAGTGAGTAAAGTGGAAAAATATTAAGAAACTTTGAAACAGAAAGCTAAAGCTATATCTTCAGCACGTCAAACTCAGATAAGGGAGATACCGTACCGAGCCAAGCAGATAACTTATCAACGGAGCAACTGAAAACAACGTCCTATCGCTACGACATCCAAAACTCGACTGAATTCAACTGTCTACTAATGAATAATTCAACTAATAATAATAATAATAATGATAATAATAATAATTCTTTCTTTTCTTTTTTCCTTCGTCCTGGTACCCCTAGAAGAAGGGAGTTAATTATAGAAAATATAACAAACAAAAATTAAAAATACACTTATAAAAACAAAACAAATGAAGAATAATAAAAAAAAGCAAGAATGACAAAAGATAAGAAGATTCCCTTTCAGTAGAACATTTCAAATATTATAAACCAGACAAATTATAAATTCTCCAAAACCTTCTAAAGAATAATAATAATAATAATAATAATAATAATAATAATAATAATGGGGCCGCCTCATCCCCCAGGGGAGATTGAATCTGTTGTGGGGAATGAGAGGTGCCGAATTTATTGGAATTACTCATTCTCTACCACCAGGCTGATGAGCCACAAAGCCTGATGTTGTCCTCCTTGACATCACTTCTAAGACAATGTATGTCATTGAGTTTTCAGCACCAGCTGAGGGTAACATTGTCACCAAAGAGGAGGAAAAACAGACGAAATATCATGACCTACTAATGGAGTTGCGCAGGCTAAACCCAGGCTACTCTGTGAGAATGGTGGTGTTGATTGTAGGTGTACTGGGAGGCATGAGACTTTCATTTTTGGCCAACCTTAGAACGATTCCAGCCTGTGAGAGACCTGCTGCTGTGCTTGCAGGTCAGATGCAGAAGGCTGTCATTCTTGGTTCATTACGTCTACTCAGAGCAAACGATTTAATGGTAACGGACCCAGTATGATTGTTTACCACATGGACATGTGGAGCAGTCACTCTGGAAAAATCGCTTGTCACTCTTCCTTGGGGGTCGGAGCCCAGGGAAAGGGTGGTCAAGCAAAACCTCAAACAGGGAATAATAATAATAATAATATATTTATTTCCACAAGAAAATAACAAAATAAAATAACAACTTGTGCAAGTGTAAGAAAATAACCAACTACTTATTAATACTAAAATAATGATGACACATAATAATGAAGTATAATATATAAAGGAAATTCATCATTTAAATATTAAAAAATAAATAATAATACTGATAAATCTCCTTTCTTGCTCACACTATACAGTTATAAATGAAAAATATGTGGAAATAGTCAACCATGCAAGTGATCAAATCACTTACAGTACAGTTAGAGAGCAATGCAGTTAGACAAGGAACAAAACAGAGACAAAGAAAGCTGACAGATACAAATTCAACACGGAAAATATATAAAAAATTAATCAATCAATTTAAAATTAATTAATTAATTAATAATTATAATAATCTATTATTCATCACGCAGGACGAAAGAAAAACAAAAATAATATTCCCAAATGATATCAAATGAAAGAAAAATGGATAGGAGAAAAAAACAATACATTACCAGAGTTTGGGAATATAACGGAAAAGAATGATGAGCCAGTCAATAGGAAACAATGAATTCAACTCAAACACTTTTTCAAGAACTATTAAACACTTAACACTAAAACACTAAACACTAAAACATAATTTAAAACTATTTCGAGCGAGCTCTTTAGAGAATATATCAATGGAAAAAGCAAAAATAACATTAATCAGTTTTGGCAAAATTGGAGCAATAGATCCGTCACTGGAAATTAAATCATATGGTTGTACATGGTTTCAAGATCCTCTCCGATAATAATTATTAGCCATTTCTTGATAATAGATTTAAGCGACTGTATTCTATCACGAGACCTGAAAACTATTTTGATATCATTGGGTAATTGATTACAAAATTTAAGTGTAAGAAAAATAAATGACTTCCTAAAAAGAGTGCAGTTTGGCCTGACTCCTCGTAGGTTGTGATTTACCACTGCTCTTGTTAAATGGGGACCCTCAACCAAATCACAATAGTCCACTGTTACACCGTCATTTCCACTTATCAGGTAAAACATGGCCAATACCTTGTGGACATACATATGTCTCAGCGGCAAAATCCCAGATTGGAGAAATAGTGGAAAACAGTGGTCTCTATAATCCACACCAGCAACTACTCTAATAAATGATTTTTGTAACTTAACTATAGGATCCAAAGTAGTGTAATAGGCACCACCCCAACAACTCAAACCATAACTAAGTCTTGAATGGGCAAACGCATAATAGATATCTCTAAGTATATTCTGATTGCAAAGCTCCTTCAATCTGAACATTGTTCTGAGGTAAAAGTGGAGAGACTTTTTAAGGACTGATATATGCTGTTTCCAAGATAGGTTGTTATCCAGGAACAAACCCAAATATTTTACTGTGGATTCCATTTTAACTATGCGACAATAACATTGGTCTCGTCTGCATTCAAATGAGTGGAGAAGTATAGGATCTGGAAGGCTTTGACTCCCAGCAAGACTAAAAATAATATAATTCGTTTTCTATACATTCATAGATAATTTATTACAAGAAAACCAGAGCGATAGTTTATCCAAATCCTGCTGGATCCAACTGAAGTTGGATTTGATTGTCTGTATTATATGACAAGGCAGTGTCATCAGCAAAAGTAGTTATTTCCTCATTTAAGTCACCCTTGACTAAGTCGTTGATATATATTGAAAATAATATAGGTCCCAGGACAGATCCCTGCGGTACTCCATGACAGATTACCAAAGGGCAACTAATCTCATTATTGATTTTAACTGCTCGTCTTCTTTCCTGAAGGAAAGTTTTAAGCAACTCCAACGGTGTGCTTCTGATAACTGCTTGCCATAATTTATGTAGCAAAAGATCATGATCAACTGTATCAAATGCTTTACTTATATCGATAAACAAACCAGCTGCATTTTCACCTTGTTTTTTATTTACCGTTATTTATTATTCTAAATTTCCAGCTGTTTTTCAAAGGACGTTTTAATTTATCCTTTCAATGTTCTTCAGCGAGTTATCCAAGGGTTGAGACCTAGTGCAATCGAATTTTCATATCATAAACCTACTTTGTTTCAAATTTCGTGAGAATCATTAGAGCCCTTTTCGAGATCAGGTCACATCTAAACATCTAAACATATGAACATCTAAACATCTGAACATCTGAACATCCAAACATCTAAACATCTAAACATCTAAACATCTAAACAACTAAACATCTGAACATCTAAACATCTGAACATCTAAACATATAAACATCTAAACATATAAACAAAATTACTCGTTTAATATTATAGGGTAACAAAGGAGTGAACCATCCAATAGAACAGCTGAAAGAATATCAGAGGCACTTTGAGCGAGTTCTCCAGCCAGGAGTTTCTATTTTATTATTTTCCTATACATCCATATGTAAAATATCATCCTTAACTCGATTTGATTGATTGGGAAAGAAACATAAATTTATGATCATTATAACATAAGTTTGCTTCTCTTTTATGACATCAGAGAAACAGCTCTATGCTCTGCAGACTCCGATACGTTGTAAAAATGTTTGTGGATCATGTTATGATGAACCACCGAAATATTGCATCTCAACCATGAACACGTATTATTGAATCATCAAAAATATTACTCTCGGATAATATAATATGATTTGATATGGAATTGATGGTTGTTAATAATAAGAATAAACAAAGAATATCAAATCAATGACCGAGCGAAGTGAGTCTAAGATTCAAGTCGACGGTTTTGCATTTCTATTTATTTATGTTTATATGTCCCGCATTAACGGCGAAACGCGTTTATAGATTTCCATCAAATTTGACAGGTATATTTCTTTTTGAATTGCGCGTCGACGCATATACAAGGATTTTGAAAATTTCTCGTTTCAAGGATAATATAAAAGGGAAAGGAGCCTTCTCCATACGCCAATATCAAGAATCAGACCATAGAATTATTCATGAATCAGCTGTCGAGTGGATTAGTAATTGCATGCAATGAAGCATGCAATATGATATCTCAATGTAACTTAGTATAAATCAGCTGTCGTGTGGACTATTAATTGCATGCAGTAGGGCATGCAATATTGATAATTCGAAGTAGCATAGTATCTTCTCTCGACTTTTCTCTGCTTTCAACTCGTTAAGCTTTTGATGATAGTAGCATAGCTGTTCACATCAAATTATAAGCAATGTCGATACAACAACCCAAACAGCCATTACTCGTTTATACATAGATATGTGGCCGACACGACAGGACAGGACAGTATTGGAGGAGACTGTGGTTTATAACTGCGCGAGGTCTACTGTTCACAGAACTACTAGTATTAACCGCTCTTACTCCAATCCCAGCAGTCTACTATACAGAAGGCGTTGGCGAAGGAGAAGTGTCAACAATCATCTCAATCTACTGTAATTCATATCGTGAATCTTACTGTAGATCTTCCTTACAATAATTTCAGCAAACCATTATTATTCTCATGATTCACTCCACCACAGATTGTTTTACCTCTAGTGAAGTGTAAAGTCTGCATAATCTACAAAATATCACGACTTAGCACCTTGTTTCATAAAATATTTCATGAAACACATGGAATTATTCGCAAACACGCTTCCAAAAGCTCTCATACGATTTTTACCTCTAATAAGCTCAATCAAAAACTGTTCAGAGATCAGAGTATTACTAAAAATGAATTCAGAGTGTCTCTCAATGAAAAATTAAAATGCTGTACTCTCGGATTATGCAAATTGGGGCATTGACTGGCTAGACATAGACAGTCCCTCCTGGGGTATAAACCAATAGTCTCTCTATTTGCAAATGAGCTGTACTGTTTGTGATATGCAACGGAATTGATATTACAGGTAGGGTGGGGGGGGGGGTTTCGAGGTTGTGCCATGGATGGGGCCACTCACACAGTTTGTCATGGTGATTCACCGCACCACGCTGTGACACAATATCCTAATCCTTCACTTGGATGTCATCCAATACCAACTAAACTCGTCTATCCTCATGAGAAGATAAACTGGAATAATCACCCCGGGGATTGAACTATAGCCTTCAACATGAGAACTATCCCACGCACTTATTCCGAACTAACATCAGAAGCCCCATTTGTTGCTGAACCGTGGGGTGGGGTGAGGTGTTGTGTCTGAAGAATATTCCAAGTGGTAGCTTCTAGAGAGTTTCTCCCCTCTTTTGAGACCAATCACTCTTGTTCTAGTCTTGGAGAAAATCCATATGAAGATATCAAATTTGTCTTACAAAATATCACGTTTTATTATCACTGTTATCATTGATTAATTTTAAGCTTTTTTGAAGCTTGAAGCTGAACACTTATTTGATCAAAAATTATTTTCATATACAATATCCATTTCCACCAGTGACATCAGACACAAATCTTGCTCAGTAATGTAATTAACTTCATATTCATTGATTTCTATATCTTCTAGAGGTTTCTCCACAAAATCCGAATTCTGTTTTTAGGTTTGGAATTTTGTGTTGGAATAAAAAAAATTCAAATTCTCAATTCCAAATAATGTGTGGTAGACATTATATCCAATGATACAAGTAGTTTGTTAAGTACTTTCAAGATAGTAATTTATTATTGTATACCTTATAGTCCGACAATGAATAGAATAATAATTTATCACGGTCTCCAGTCCTGCATAAGTCCTGAATGAAAAATCCCGTTGGGACCAAAAACATCCTTCTCATCTAAACAACTATCTTTACTTGACTCCATAATACATAATATAATACGGTATAATCGATTCGTTTATAAGACTCACATAATATTTCAATATAGAGAAAAACAAACAACTCATTGATTGAGTGTCTTCCATAAGTCATACCCTAATAGCCTCAGTCTGTGAATGCAGCCTGACTTTGAATGATCATAGTGAAGGAAGAATGAGCAATCAGTGGGCATTCTACAATGAACTCTTCACTTTGTGACTTCCCACAAGGGAGAATAGGGCACTCACCAACATTGATTCTCTGCTATTCTTCTGGATGAAACTGCTGTCATCAGCCTGGAAAATGTGTTGGAATTACCTGATATAGAAATATTCATCAAAATTTCTCTCCATTACAGGTATATATATATATATATATATATAATATATATATATATATGATAATGCAATGCTCGTTATGTACTTTTGAAGCACCATGAAAAACATTCCGGCAGTAAGATTTAAAAGAGTAAACAGGTAAATATTATTATTATTAATGGTCTAATATTGAATTTCCTCATCTCTTACGTGACGATAATTCCACAGAAGAAGCAATTCCTGGAACAACTCTTTTCCTCATTCTGCGATCTTTCGTGAATATTTCATACAAATAAATAAATAAATCTTTATTTTATGACAAGTACATTACAGAATAACAATAATCAAATATTGAATTCAACAAAAATGCTTAGTGTACAGTCAAAGAATACAATACTGTTTGCTAAAGAGTGAACTTTGTCTGCAAACAGGAGCATATCTCACAATTGAAAATAAAATAGGGAATTCGCTTAGCGTACACACATGAGATATTATAAACTGAAAATAATGGGAATAAAATAATAATGACAATGAACATGAATGATACCAAATAGTAAATATAATAAATAATTAAAACCACACACACACACACACACACACACACACACACACACACACACACACACACACACACTCATACAACATGGAGCTGATTTTGTTAAATCATAGCTTACACCTTCCAATGGTGTATCAAAAAAAAAAAGAAGAACGAGTGAATAAAGTTCAGATTAAAATTCCAAAAAGATCCTCAATCTCTCCCGGTGAACGATTCATCAACCACAATCTTAATCTAGATTTAAAAGAAGCAATACTAGCTACATTTTTGACTTCAGTGGGAAGACAGTTGAAAAATTTCGGGCCCAAAAAAACGAAGCTCTTCTGAAACAAAGTACAATGAGAACGAGGCAATGTTATGAACCCCCTCTCAGCATTCCTAGTGTAATAGGGTAGGCCTACATCAGGTCCATGGTTACCACTTTTCTTATAAAATAGTGCCAGAACCTTGAAGACATACAGATATCTCAACGGCAGGATGGATCTTGCTTTAAAAAGTGGGAATGAGTGGACTCGCCTACCCTCACCGCAAATAACACGGATAATTGCCTTCTGCAGCCTAATCAAAGGCAAGAAATGAGATATATAAGTGGATACCCAGCACGAAATACCATACCCAAGTCTGGACTGCACAAATGTACATATTAGAGACAACATTACCGGGAAACAGATGCCTTATGTGATAGAATTTCCGCAGCATCAGAAAGAGAACCTGCTTCAGCTTCTTGATATGGAGCCTCCAAGTTAGAGTATCATCTAAAATTAACCCTAGGTACTTGGTAGAATTGGTCCGGCAGACAACATCACAATTACAATTCCGCTGCCCCATCAAGCAATCCATATCATGATACCTGAGCGGGGTAGGGAGGTCAACCGAGGTAGACAAGGAAAAGCACATATACTTAGTTTTGTTCGAATTCAGAGCCAACCTGTTCATTCCAAACCACAAGCTAAGATCATTTAGATCTCTCTGCATCATATTGCACAAAATATGAGAATCCTTAGCAACATAAACCAGGGCTGTGTCATCAGCAAATGATTAACACATCCCTTGAATTTATGGTTGAACAAGTCATTAATATACAATCCCAAGACGCTTTACTGAATCAGTTATCACCGCTCCTTCCACGGGAAATTTACTTTAGTTTGTGCTTCGCAGTGATCACCATTATTCTTCTATATTTTTTGATGGAGATGAGTGATCATTTTTCAAAGAAAATTGATGATAATTTGTTGTCATTACATGAAAAGATAGATCATATTCGTCTTATTTGTACGAGTCTCCTCAATTTTGTTTGTTTTTCCTGATTACTGCTACTAATTTTCATCATAGCATCTTGGCGGCACTTTATCTTGGTACTTGAGTAGTAAAATGACTGGTTTCGCATTGCGTTGAGACTCGTTGACTGATAACTGATGAAATTTTTATGGTTCCTGAGTTGGATGATAATCGATATGAATTATCAATCGAATAATCGATCAATAGTCAAAGATCAAGATGTCTGTAAAAAAGCTACACTCAAAACTCAAACACAATTCATTCACTTTCCTGTTTATATCCACCTTATCACTTTTCATCGAAGCTCATCACTATCATCCTAATCGGACAATATTGTTAAATGAAAAATAGTTGAATATAATAATAATAAGCTACTTGACCGGACCTTTATAACGATTGAAATGATTTCATTCTCTCATCATAACTGATATAATGTTGTAGGCCTATCAGTAAGTATTTTGGCTTAATCATTCACAAGAAAATTGTCCGTGTATTCATGTCACACATAGATGCCATGCATCGTACCCATAAGTTCTCATTAATTCGCTGATACACTACTGATAGTTGGAGAGATAGGCTCACAACACGGGAAACACCAACATTTTTTCCGTTCATAGTCTACCGTTACTTTTTTATGACTCATAATTTTGTTTGATCGATCGTGTCGTTACTCTCACACATTATGTGGGAAAATAACCGTTGAAACGATCGTATTTCATTACGACTCACCAGAAACGAATGACTGTGTATATTGGGTGATCATTTCTTGAAGCTCGTCATGTTGTTTCGATATTGTAGAATTCAGATTATCCTTTGGTAACCCCCATTGAAAGTTCTGTTGAAATACAGATTAACAACAGTAGTTGTAGAATATTGTTTAGTGGGAAATATGCCGATGTGGTCGTACCAAGGCTCATATTCACGGTTTTGGATTGGGTATAGCGAAGTAGCCCATCAAGCGTATTGATAATTTTTCGATACAATAGCTGACACGTCATTCAGACTGTCGCTTATTGTTCCGCGACACGATGAAATGTAATCACGCTCACATACACATGTCCAGACATATACATACATGTTCCGTCATATTCACACAAACATGCTCTGATACAGACACACACACATCGCTTACATCGATGCCTGATGACGTGCCAAGCAATGATCGTGTGTGTTCGTATTGGCACACACCGCTAAAAAAGACTACAATTAACGTCAAACTGCGCAACCGATGTTTTGTTCTTTACAGGTCCAGAACAGGAACGGTCTCGCCAAATTTCAATTTGCTGCATCAAAAACAGTGACAGTGCAGTCAGTGCCGCCCCCTGACAGTCTGTCCGCCTCCAATCGCGTTGACAGACGAGAATCGCACTCGCTGGAATCGCACTCTGTCTGCGCTCAATCGGTTAACGGTTCACATTTTCAAGGTGAATGGTTTTTGTGGAATTGATAGTCCACCTGGAACCGTGATATCTGGAACTATGCTTCACTTTCCGAATTTATTTGAATGGAATCAATAGTTCACTTGTGACAAGGATGTTAACGTAATGTGCATTGAATGCTATCAACTGTTCAAAAGAATTGAATAATCTGAAACATTAGAGAAGGAATTGATACACAATATTTCAGGTAAAAAATCGATATGAAGTATTTAAAATCTTGAAGTTGATGCATTCAATATTGATATTATAATAGAATTTATCTATCATTGTTTTGAAGCTCCAAGTTTCTAAAATGATATTGATACGTCATTCCTTAAGAAGAATATTTCTCATTATAATATCAATGTTTCACATATTAAATTATTAAGATCCTATATGCCGGTTGCACAAAAGCCGGTTAAATTTCAACAGTGATTAATTCCACGAGAGCCAATCAGAAAAGATGTCTTATCAAAAACGCCTTCTCTGATTTATTTTCGTGAAATTGATCAAGGTTATAATTCAACCGGCTTTTGTGCAACCGGGCCTAAATATTTTATATTACTCTTGTACCTGGGATATTGTGTACCAATCCCTTCTTCAATGTTCCAATTCATTCAATATTCTTTTGAACAGTTGATAGCATTAAATCTTCATTACGTTTCAATGTACATTTCCATATCACCCGAAAATAAATCATTATTATGATGACCGATGATTGATTGAATATATTCAGATGATATGTATTGAATATATATATATATATATATATATATTATATATATATATATATATATATATATATATAGCAAAAGGATCATCTTATTATTTTATCTTTCAATGTTATTACATTAGTGTCATTTGCATTTAATAGTATATTTCGCACCTAGGGCCGAAAATGAGATATTTCTGGCTCGAAATCGGTTTTTAAGTCCGAGGCCGTAGGCCGAGGACTAGAAAAGATAGAGCCGGAAATACATTTTTGCCTATGGTGCGAACGCTATTTTCGCCACACCAAAAAAAAACTTCCCAATATATAAGAATTAAAAATAATAAAATTCAAACAGCCTATTTTGATAGTTTGAATCTTGGTTATGACAACTTTCACTGTCAATTAATTTCAATATTACTAATTAATAATTTACAATAGTGACAATATTTTTATACTATTAATATTTCGAATAATTATTTGAATTTTTATAGCTCGCGCTTTGCGCCTGGTGCAATATCTCATGGATAGATGGATGAATAGAATTTTCATTACTATTTTGAAATAATGTGATTAAAAAATTAATATAATTGCATATTTCACAGTTTTGTCTCAAAATATATCTAAAAAATTGATTGAAATTTAAATACGGTAACTAATATAAAAAATAGCTAATAAAGTCGAAATTCATCGACAAAAAAAAATGTCACTGACCGAGGTTCGAACCTAGATCATGTTTGTAATTCACTAAGCTTTGAGTTCTGAGTACTAGCCTTTACGCTCTCGGCCATTGTATAATTTTGATCAAAGAGGCCTGTAAGTCAGGTAACGTATGAGGCTACTATAATATAGTGTAGGCCTATAGCGGCAAACTTGAAGCCGGTTTGCCGGCATTTTCACAACAAAATATTGCTCTGAAAATAGTTAAATCATAGAGAAAACATTCGAAGATTCAATCTTGAGTGGGCCTATGTTTTTCTCTATATGGTTTGATATTGAAGAAAAATTATCTAAAAGTTTTAATAATGAATTACGGAAAAATTACTAGGAATTTTTCAGTCAAGGCTGAGTTTCACCAGTAGGCTTACCTTAAACTTTAGATCTCTGCTGTATTTTCCTATTATTATTGTTGATTGTATTGCATTAAGAAGTGGAATTCGATAATAAAAAAGAACAATTATTACTCTACCTCACTTTTAAATATTGATACAATTATTGTACTTTGATTTCAAATTCGATTCTTCACTTTAAAGACTTGCGATACTTACCTTTCTGACAATGGACAATGCAGCCAACATTATATTGTTGAGGCTATGGAGATATCATCGTATTCTATTGTTTGATATCAAAAACACAATAATAAATATTAAATTATGAAACAGTAATTCATAAAATATATTATAGACATGATACCGCGATTCACGATACATAATTATATAGATTATTACAGTCGTTATGAGATTATCTCTATGATTTTGTGAGATCGGACACGATCAGCTGTTATTCAAGGTCATTTCACAGCCCTAGGGCCGTAAAGTTTTACGGCCTGGTCGGAAAACAATCACTTTCGGCCTCCATATGACGCACGTAAACCAGCTCATTACATCCAAGTGTGGCGAAACATATTTTCCCTCCCCCTCCCCCTTCCCCCTCCCCCTCTAAGTTTGCGCATGCACAAACTCCCCCTCTCCACCCCCTCTCCCTCTCCTTCTCCCTCTCCTTCTCCCTCACCTCTCCTCTCCCTCTCCTTCTCCCTCTCCCTCTCCTTCTCCCTCTCCCTCTCCCACTCCTTCTCCCTCTCCCTCACCCTCACCCTCTCCTTATCTTATCTCCCCTCTCCCAGTGAGGATGAGGGGGAGGAAGAGAGAGAGATATATATCTCTCTCAGTGAGGGAAAAAATAATTTCCCTTTCTCTCTCTTTGAGGGAAAAAGGGAAAAAATAATTTCCCTGTTGGAAAAATTAATTTCCCTTTCTACTGTCAGATTAAAGTGAATCCGGTTTGCTTTCCACCCGACAGTTTAGAAGAAGAAGAATTTCCAAATTCTAAAATTCCTCTTCTTCTATGTGTGCTGTACAAACCTGCGGGCGTTGCTTTTTTTGGTCAAGTGTGCTCTCCGAGAATATCTATTAGTAAATTTAGTACGAACAAGCATTCCAAAAATATTTATAGATATTCTCAGACCTATATCACTTGGTGTGCTCAAATCAACATCATCAATATTGCATTCACTGTGCAGTTCTCTTAGGAAAATTCGATTTCCACTGACATTAAGTTCCCACGAGCGTGAAAGAAAACTTTTAAGTTTATGCTTGTTTAAGACTAGAGAATACTCATTGGGCAAGTTGATAACCTCTTTAAAGTCTCCTTCACTATCAATATCAATTATGTGTATGCAAATTCACCACTATCAGGAAATGTGACATTGGTTACAGTAAACCAATCGTAAGCCAAATGGTCAAAACCCCAATTTGCTTGCGGGTCTGCATCAATTGAAAATTCATTAAAGCTTGCGCAATCGAAATAAGCACTCATTTTATCGTCTTATCAGTTCGAACATTTCAAAGCAAATGACACCTTCTGTTGCTGCAATTCGACGCGTGCTATACTTTCCTTATCTAATGTGATGTTACGTAGTGAAATCCATCGCTCGTGCCAAGGTTATAGAGAGAGAGAAATGGTGATGCGCTCCTATGTGTTTCTCTCTCACACAAGTGGCAGACTGGTATGCACCCAATTCGGGCCTCCTCGCGCGTTGCTGCTTTTCCTCTGCTGCAAAAGCCATGTGTGTTGAGTTTGCTCTCCTTTACTTCGTCATCCGTATATGAGCATATGCCTCTTTCCGCGTAGCGGAGCACAGCATTTTACGAATGAGGAGTAAAGAGAGAATAGAGAATTCATTCCGTTCTCCACTATGATCGACCGTTCGCTACTACTAGCAGTTGAATTGGATGCTATGAAGTCTGCTTTCCCTCGCCAGCTCTGCTTTCCCTCGCCAGCTCTGCTTTCCCTCGCCAGCTCTGCTTTCCCTCGCCAGCTATGCTTACAATTAAATTGTTACCGCTCGTTATAGATTTTCTTTTGGGGCTAATACAAACCCAGCATATTGACCAAGACCCATTTTCGATGTAATCAAATCTCCCACCTGTTCCTCAGTCAAATTATGTTGTTTAGCCTCTATCCAATTCATATTAAAACTAACTTTTGCGTAATTCCTTACAATATCGTAGGCCATTTTGTGAATGAATAATTTTAAATAATCTATAAAAGCGGGTGAACATTGCAGTCTCATCACAGTATCTTTTTCAGAATTTGTAATCAAGGTTGTTAGTTCATCATTAACCTTTTTAACAGCAAGATCCAATCATCTTTCTTAATAAAATCTTTTAAATCAGTTTTTTGTGCATATTGCTCATTAATTTGTTTAATCAGAGCATTAACAGCATCCTTTGTAACAAATGTTTAATCCCATCAAAAATAGTAGCTTTTATTGCGTCTGCCATTCCAGATAATCTTTTTTCAAATTCTTCCTTAGTTATATTTTTACTAGTCAATTTCTCCAAAACAGTATCTAAATATTTATTATCAATTACTGACGGTTGTGTTTCATTTACTTTAGTAAAAATTTCTGTACTAAGCTGTTTCAGTTTAGTGTTAAGATAGTTTCTGTCCAAGATCTCTAAATTTTTAATTTTATCAGAAATGGCTTTCAATTTTTCGTCCAAATAAGATTTATCAACCTTATTTTTGTCAATACTAACCAACTGGGTTGAAAAGGTATCTGATAATTTTTCACTTCTCCTAATGCACTCTGTAGAGTTTGTGTTCTCTCTATGATAACTTTATCAATATTTGCACTAAAATTCTGTAATGAACTTTTAACAGCTTCACTGATTCCCTGCTGATTTATTGAATCAATTATAGTCTGTGTTATGACATCAATATTACAGGAAACCTCAGCAGTTGAAGCGGTAGCAGTAGGTGTTTCAATCCGTCCAAATCGATGCAAGGTCATCGTGACACTAAATAATTAGTTTTGCTTCTCTGAGCTCTTCTAGTATAGATGAAATCTCAACATCATGAGCAGAATTCCCAGAAGCTTTTGAGGAATAGAGTAAATTTAATCTTTCCACTAGTTCATCAAAACTATCAAAGTATTGGTAATTTCTTTCATGAGAAATATTTTTTGCAAAATTCAACATACCTTGTCCCTTCTTTTTAACAAGTTTTTTACTGGGAAATAATTTCTGAATCAATTGCGATTTAATTCCATGATTACGTTTAACATAGCCTCTTCGATCTAAATGTACTCCAGTAAGTAATAAGATACGTTTGTACTTGTCAAGGTCATCATTATTATAAAGATTTCTGTTTGGTCTCGCTTTGAATAATAATTCGAGTAATCCGCGAGTTAATTGAATTCTTTCTTTATCAACATCTATATATCCATTATCAAATATTACCTGTATATCACCGATATAATACTTTTCACTTTGATGTTTGTATGAAACTCCATAAGTAATTGAATTATTCAACTTTTCGTTATGAAACTGTTAGTATTTGCTCAACAAATCATTGATTCTGCTAGCACCAAGTGAACTCCCATCATCATCATCATCATCATCATCATCACCATCCTCCTCTCCCTCTTCCTCATCTTCATACTCTCATCATCATCATCATCATCTTCATTATCAATTTCCATACTCTCTTGTTCCTCTTTTACTTCTTCCTTTTTAGGTGTAAAATCATGATTAGAATGCAATGTAGATTTGGTTTTTCCCATTCAATTATAGGTTCAATTAATGGCGAAAGAGATTTCCTATTGAATTCATCCGTTCGTTTTTCAAATTAATAAGGCTTTTATGCTTGTCACTAATCACCTTTCGTAATGTCTTAATCGTTTCTATTAAATTCTCCTTCCTGTTATTTACTAAGCTATTTCCTCTCCTCTTCCTCCCCCTCCTCCTCCTACTCTTATGTGTTTTAGACAACATGACTGCACAAAGAATTATACTCTACTGAGGGGAAAGTATTGTGTCCAGTGAATCCCGATATTTTCCTTCCTTTATAGTACATTCTTTTAAAATTGTAAGAAAGTTATGTGGTTTACGATTCCAAACTGTATGACAAAGTTTACTGAAATCTTTATAAGACATATCTCCTCCAACATGATCTCTGTGAATTAATTTGAGACTCAATAAATCCATTTTAAAAATAATAATCATATTTGCGTTATCCCTAGTGAAATGTTTCTGTGTGGCACCATAACTCTGAATTAAATATGCAGTATCAATATTACGATGACGACCCATTGTAAAATATTCTCTAATCTGTGGGACATGGAAAGTTGCAAATCATCAAATATAACTAAGCTATACTCGGGATTCGGTTAGGATGTGGAATTTGGCTCACATCATCTTTCATGTGAAAACCGATATTTTTCAAACCTGCAAATACCTGTTTTAAAAAGACATATTTTGGTTGATATAACTTTTACTAAATAAGTAAATGTGCTTAAATTTTAAACCATTTTCAGCAAATACTAAATTAAATAAGAGATTTGTTTTTCCTCCAGCACTAGGAGAAATTATTAACATTCGCGCATTGTGAGGTAGCAGATTCCCATTTTTACAAAATGTAGGCTTTTCTTTATTTGTAATTAAGGTATCAAAGTTAACAATTGGTAATTGGCTCATGATTACAAACGTACAGTACGTGATCTGATAAGCCACTGAATAGTTAGAACAATGACCGAGGTCATGATGACGCTACTTGTGTGAGAGAGGCGTTTCCCAGAGATTGGAATGCAGAGCAACACTCTCCACCTCCTCTCCACATCATCAGACAGATTATGGATGTTCAAAAGATTCTTATATTACGAAATGAGAACCAATTTTTTATGATGTCAAATAATACTTCTATATATTTTCAACAAATGTACATCATGATATTTACAATAAATCTTCGATAGATTATTTACAATAAATGTACATGTTATTTACAATTGATTACAAAAGATTATTTTTCATCTAATAATTGATCTTTACTAATATAGCTAGGTTTAGAAAATCCAATCCATTTCACTAACAATCCTTTTTTATCACGTTTTAATATTTTTTCAATCAAATACACTTGCCTCTCCGTTTCGTTTAATTGCGTTTTTTTAATTTCTTCTGCATAAAACCGGCCACTAATTACTTCACCGTTTAGATCTCTCAGTGAGTATGTTATAGGTTTAGAAGGGAATATGGAGTGAATCACAAAATACTCTGCGCTCCAGTTTATGTTATAAGATTTATCGAAAAATAATCGTTTCTTCGAGATTCGCACGATATCGCCTAGCTTAATTTTGGTTTTGAATTTTTCAATTTATATCGTCTATTGAATGCAGAATTCAATGAGGATAAAACATGTGTACGATCTTTCCTACGAACATCTTTAGGTTTCATTCTAATTGAACTGTGCACTGTAGCATTATAATTTTTAACTAAACTGTGTAGATTGCTTAACCAGTTCTTTGTTCCATGCTCAGTTAAATATCTATAAATTTTCGATTTCAGTGTTCTAATCAGCCGTTCAACTATAGATGCTTTTTTGTCACTAAAAACATGGTAATGTTTAATACTATATTTATCTAATAATGCTTTAACTTTTGAATTGAAGAATTCTGTTCCCTGATCTGTTTGAAACAGCTTAATGCTCTTATTTTTAGAAATAATTGGTTGGAGAGATCAAAGATCAAAGTCAAGTAACCTTTACGAACATTCACAAGAAATTATAGAATTGGACAAAAATAGTGAATGGGAAATTGGTCTGATTAATTTTTGTAGTTACAATAGTATTGCAAATGTAAACAAAGGAACAAATTCTAGCTTCAAATATGGTGATAAGTTAATCATGTTGGATACCGGCGCATATGAACTTGAAGATATTATAAAATCTTTAAAGAATAAATTGAATATTGATGGGAAGAAGAATAGACTTATTATACGTGCAAATGCAAATACTATGAAGATTGAAATTTATTCTGATAAGCCTATTGATTTAACACGTTCTGATTCGATTGCTAAGATACTCGGTTTTGATAATGTTGTTTTGCAAGCAAATAAATGGTATTATTCCAAACATCTGGTTAACATATCGAGCATTGACAGTATTCTTGTTGAATGTAATTTAGCATGTGGCAGTTACTTTAACGGAAAAGAAAAACATATAATCTACGAATTTTTGCCAAAGGTTCCTAGCGGTTATTTAATAAATGAAGTATCCTCTCCAATTATTTATGTACCTTTGAATACACGTCGAATTCAAACTATTAATGTAAAGGTAACAGACCAGAACGGATCGTTTATTGATTTCCGCGGAGATACAATTACAATTAGACTGCACATACGTGAAAAACAAAAGTAATGGGATATCTTATTTTCAACCCGCGTACACGTAGTACGTGTACGCATAATCAGGACCTTAGTAGAGAAAAGGTCGCGATAGCGTCAACATCTAGTAACATAATAATAGGGCGTTATCAGCTAAAAGTGCGAGAACTTTGGAAAGATTAGGTTTTATAGTTGATTGGCAACATGTCAGGAGGGGCCGCAATTAGTGATATTCTGGACGTACAGACAGAGCTTCAGTTTTATAATGACATAACCAAATTCCAGTTTCATACACATACAGTTTATTCGGGTCAAGAGATAAAGAACTCTGATGAAGCTCGAATTGGAATAAATTCACTGGATGTTTATACTCTACCTTGCAAATCTTTTATATTAATTGAGGGAACGGTGAGCTGTACAAAGCCGGCAACCCCTGCGATTAACGAAAGTGGGGTAACAACTGAAGCGGCTGGTGCACCCGTTGCGGCAGACTATAAATTAAGCAGTAACATAGTGGGCAACCTTTTTGATGAAATACGATACGAATTAGCAGGTCAACAAATTCCCAAATCAAGATTAATTGGTTTAACTTCTACAATTAAAGCTATTCTTGTGAAGAACGCATCTGATAAAAACACATATCATTTAGCTGGTTTTGACAGAGCAGGATATGAGCTAACAGATAATAAATTCACTTTCTGTGTGCCGTTGAAATTAATCCTTCCATTTTTTGAAGATTTCAAAGAATAATTTTAAACTTGAAACAAGAGCTTGTATTATTGAGGTCGCCCTCAGACCTCAATTGCGTCGAGTCTGCAACCGGTACAGAGGTTAGTGTAAAAATTACTAAGCTCCAATGGCGGATGCCCTACATTACTTTAGAAGATCATGTGCGATTGAAATTTTTGAGACTGCTCGATGCCGACACTCCACTGAAATTAAGTTTCCGCCATTGGGAAATTTGTGAATTACCAATTTGCAAAATTCACTTGTTCATTCTTGGTCAGTACGCACGACATCAAATTTTGATACTCCAAAATATATTATAATTGCATTTCAAACTGATCGAAAGAATAAAATTAAAAAATCAATATCTAATTTTGACAGCTGTATATTTACAATGTTAAAGTATATTTGAATAGTGAGTATTATCCATACGAAAATCTGCTAGGTAAGAAGGAAGTTTTATACCGGATGTTCCTGGATTTTGCATCCTCGTATTATAATCATTCAATCAATAGCGAACTCGGAACAGAAATCGATTTTAAAACGTTTTGTGAATCAACACCGCTGATTGTTGTAGATTGTTCACACCAACCAAGTCATTTGAAATCATCGACAGATGTTCATATTGAAATGGAATTTAATAGTGCAGTACCTGCAAATACTTCCGCGTATTGCGTTTTAATTAGCGATCGTGTGATGGAGTACACGCCACTCACGAGCATGGTGAAAGAAGTTCAGTAATTTGTTGATAGAGTGCATCACTGCAGGTTATATAAGGTGTGTACTGCGCCAAATGTAAGCCATTATCAGTTTTACCTTTGAACAGGAATCATGTCCTATTCTTTGTGTTCTGATATTTTGGACAAGCCACAAACTCGCTCTATTGGTATCCAGTGTGATCTTGATTCTAATATTTTGGACAAAGCTCAAACTCAGTCGTCGCTACTTTACGATATTGAATCAACAAATTTCTATTATGAACCAAGGAGAAGCAGTACACCAATCCAGAAGTCGGGAGAGGAGGAGGAGGAGGAGGGGGCGCCAGAGGTGGAGGAACAGAAACGAGAAGAGGAACAGAAAGGAGTGCAAAAGCAGACACCTACGAAAATTGCTACGGTTGATCTTCACTGGTTTAAGCAAACTTGTAATCAAATTATTGTATACCTTATAGTCCGACAATGAATAGAATAATAATTTATCACGGTCTCCAGTCCTGCATAAGTCCTGAATGAAAAATCCCGTTGGGACCAAAAACATCCTTCTCATCTAAACAACTATCTTTACTTGACTCCATAATACATACTATAATACGGTATAATCGATTCGTTTATAAGACTCACATAATATTTCAATATAGAGAAAAACAAACAACTCATTGATTGAGTGTCTTCCATAGTCATACCCTAATAGCCTCAGTCTGTGAATGCAGCCTGACTTTGAATGATCATAGTGAAGGAAGAATGAGCAATCAGTGGCCATTCTACAATGAACTCTTCACTTTGTGACTTCCCACAAGGGAGAATAGGGCACTCACCAACATTGATTCTCTGCTATTCTTCTGGATGAAACTGCTGTCATCAGCCTGGAAAATGTGTTGGAATTACCTGATATAGAAATATTCATCAAAATTTCTCTCCATTACAGGTATATATATATATTATATATATATATATATATATATATATATATATATATATATATATATATATATGATAATGCAATGCTCGTTTATGTACTTTTGAAGCACCATGAAAAACATTCCGGCAGTAAGATTTAAAAGAGTAAACAGGTAAATATTATTATTATTAATGGTCTAATATTGAATTTCCTCATCTCTTACGTGACGATAATTCCACAGAAGAAGCAATTCCTGGAACAACTCCTTTCCTCATTCTGCGATCTTTCGTGAATATTTCATACAATCCCAAGACGCTTTACTGAATCAGTTATCACCGCTCCTTCCACGGGAAATTTACTTTAGTTTGTGCTTCGCAGTGATCACCATTATTCTTCTATATTTTTTGATGGAGATGAGTGATCATTTTTCAAAGAAAATTGATGATAATTTGTTGTCAATACATGAAAAGATAGATCATATTCGTCTTATTTGTACGAGTCTCCTATGGACTACCTCAATTTTGTTTGTTTTTCCTGATTACTGCTACTAATTTTCATCATAGCATCTTGGCGGCACTTTATCTTGGTACTTGAGTAGTAAAATGACTGGTTTCGCATTGCGTTGAGACTCGTTGACTGATAACTGATGAAAATTTTATGGTTCCTGAGTTGGATGATAATCGATATGAATTATCAATCGAATAATCGATCAATAGTCAAAGATCAAGATGTCTGTAAAAAAGCTACACTCAAAACTCAAACACAATTCATTCACTTTCCTGTTTATATCCACCTTATCACTTTTCATCGAAGCACATCACTATCATCCTAATCGGACAATTGTTAAATGAAAAATAGTTGAATATAATAATAATAAGCTACTTGACCGGACCTTTATAACGATTGAAATGATTTCATTCTCTCATCATAACTGATATATTGGTGTAGGCCTATCAGTAAGTATTTTGGCTTAATCATTCACAAGAAAATTGTCCGTGTATTCATGTCACACATAGATGCCATGCATCGTACCCATAAGTTCTCATTAATTCGCTGATACACTACTGATAGTTGGAGAGATAGGCTCACAACACGGGAAACACCAACATTTTTTCCGTTCATAGTCTACCGTTACTTTTTTATGACTCATAATTTTGTTTGATCGATCGTGTCGTTACTCTCACACATTATGTGGGAAAATAACCGTTGAAACGATCGTATTTCATTACGACTCACCAGAAACGAATGACTGTGTATATTGGGTGATCATTTCTTGAAGCTCGTCATGTTGTTTCGATATTGTAGAATTCAGATTATCCTTTGGTAACCCCCATTGAAAGTTCTGTTGAAATACAGATTAACAACAGTAGTTGTAGAATATTGTTCAGTGGGAAATATGCCGATGTGGTCGTATCAAGGCTCATATATTCACGGTTTTGGGTTGGGTATAGCGAAGTAGCCCATCAAGCGTATTGATAATTTTTCGATACAATAGCTGACACGTCATTCAGACTGTCGCTTATTGTTCCGCGACACGATGAAATGTAATCACGCTCACATACACATGTCCAGACATATACATACATGTTCCGTCATATTCACACAAACATGCTCTGATACAGACACACACACACATCGCTTACATCGATGCCTGATGACGTGCCAAGCAATGATCGTGTGTGTTCGTATTGGCACACACCGCTAAAAAAAGACTACAATTAACGTCAAACTGCGCAACCGATGTTTTGTTCTTTACAGGTCCAGAACAGGAACGGTCTCGCCAAATTTCAATTTGCTGCATCAAAAACAGTGACAGTGCAGTCAGTGCCGCCCCCTGACAGTCTGTCCGCCTCCAATCGCGTTGACAGACGAGAATCGCACTCGCTGGAATCGTACTCTGTCTGCGCTCAATCGGTTAACGGTTCACATTTTCAAGGTGAATGGTTTTTGTGGAATTGATAGTCCACCTGGAACCGTGATATCTGGAACTATGCTCCACTTTCCGAATTTATTTGAATGGAATCAATAGTTCACTTGTGACAAGGATGTTAACGTAATGTGCATTGAATGCTATCAACTGTTCAAAACAATTGAATAATCTGAAACATTAGAGAAGGAATTGATACACAATATTTCAGGTAAAAAATCGATATGAAGTATTTAAAATCTTGAAGTTGATGCATTCAATATTGATATTATAATAGAATTTATCTATCATTGTTTTGGAGCTCCAAGTTTCTAAAATGATATTGATTCTTATACGTCATTCCTTAAGAAGAATATTTTTTATTATTATAATATCAATGTTTTACATATTAAATTATTAAGATTCTATATGCCGGTTGCACAAAAGCCGGTTAAATTTCAACAGTGATTAATTCCACGAGAGGCAATCAGAAAAGATGTCTTATCAAAAACGCCTTCTCTGATTTATTTTCGTGAAATTGATCAAGGTTATAATTCAACCGGTTTTTTGCAACCGGGCCTAAATATTTTATATCACTCTTGTACCTGGAATATTGTGTACCAATCCCTTTTCCAATGTTCCAATTCATTCAATATTCTTTTGAACAGTTGATAGCATTTAATCTTCATAACGTTTCAATGTACATTTCCATATCACCCGAAAATAAATCATTATTATGATGACCGATGATTGATTGGAATATATTCAGATGATATGTATTGACATATATCATTATTGATGAATGATTAACACTAATCTGCACAACCATATGGTCGTCACTCATATATGACAATATAATCATTAGCATGTCCCATGTAACAGTAATTTAAACCTATGTACAATACATATGTATTCTAGGTACCTTGATCTAGAAAGGGTTATTACTTTCCTTGCCCTATTACCATAGGTGAGGAAAGTATTGCTTTCCAAAAAAAATTAAGGTACCCTAATTTCAAGTTTTCTATACGTTTCAAGGTCCCCTGAGTCACCACTAAAAACATGATTTTTGGGTGTTGGTCTGTGTGTGTGTATGTGTGTATGTCTGTGAACACGATAACTCCATTCCTAATCAACCGATTGACTTGAAATTTTAAACTTAAGGTCCTTATACCATGAGGATCCGACAATGATAAATTCGATAAAATTGAATTAAAAATGGCGGAAAAAATGGCGGATAATTACTAAAAAACATGCTTTTCACGGTTTTCTCGAAAACGGCTATAAAGATTTTCTTCAAATTTATACCATGGATTGCTATTTATAAGCCCTATCAACTGACATGAGTCTCATTTCTGGGAAAATTGCAGGAGCTCCGTAATATTCTCGAGAAAAATTGCGGATAATTACTAAAAAACCATGTTTTTCACGATTTTCTCAAAAATGACGACCGATTTTTTTCAAATTCATACTCTGTATAGTTATTTATCAGCTCTATCAACTGGCATGAGTCATGATGGGGGGTCCACCCCATCCTTGAGAAATGGACTTTGTAACCTCCTTCTCGTGCATGAGGTTGGTAGGTAGAGCAGTTCATAAAAAGAACGAAATAATTCTTCTGTAGAGCAGCTGTTTTGACGACTTTCAAAAAAATCATCGAATTTCACAATTTACACAAAGGAAAAAGTACTCTGAAAACAATATTATATAATAATTATACACTTATACAGAAGTCTGATCATCTATATATATATATATATATAAAAGCGAAATGGCACTCACTGACTGACTGACTGACTGACTGACTTACTCACTCACTCGCATAACTAAAAATCTACCGGCCAAAAACGTTCAAATTTGGTAGGTATGTTCAGTTGGCCCTTTAGAGGCGCACTAGGAAATCTTTTGGCGATATTTTAACTCTAAGGGTGGTTTTTAAGGGTTTAAAGTTCGTCTTTTAGCATGTATATTCTTCTTCTCCCAATCTCTTAATTATAATTGAAATTTCCATATCATATGTTACTATAGAACTATAATCTAGATAGAGTACCTCTTCGAAACAGTTGTTAACTGACAACTAAATTAATAATTTTGTCAGGTTGGCATTAAGTTGAGTTGACTTTGTTAGGTTGGCACCAAGTTGAAGATTTAAATGCATTTATCGCGGAAAAATTGATTGGGCACTGCTACTTCAATCCTGGGAATACTATATTACTAGCCGTCAGGCTCGCTTCGCTCGCCATATCCGTTTAGCCAGACGTTTAGTCTGCACCTCCGACTGAATTGTCCTAACATATGATAAAAATGCTCAAATGGAAAATGCAGGCGAGCGAAGCGAGCCTGACGGCTAGTAGTTTCAAATAATCATGTTGCCGCCTATCGTCATTATGTTTATTCCCCTAAATTGTTCTCGTTTAAGAACGGGGCTTACAGTTCAATGAGCAAGGAAAGTTGTGTGAGTGTACCACACCAGATTTTTCTTTGTATCGTGTACACAAGAGATTCAACTTTTTACATGGAAAAATTTTCTTCTCTATAGTCCTACTTTTTTGCACATCACCAAGGTTCATGGTTTTGCTCTGGAGATTAGCGGTGAATGAATGTTATGTACCCTCATTGAAACTATAGAAATTTAATTTCAAAATTTTCTCATGCTTCTTTGATTATAAATTTATAATCAAAGTATAATTTGATTGTATAATCCAATGTTCCAATACTCACTATGAACTAACTTTCATTTTCAAAATAGCAGCATGGTATTCTCCGTTACTTAGCATAGCTAATGTTTTTAGTTGATGGATTTCCTGTCAATATGACCCGCTTATCTTCCTAACAATGTAACTCAGGATGCACTATGCATCTCAACTTCATGATCATGTTATTTCAAGACACCCAGGTAAGTGAGGTGATTCATTAGTTATGAGGGTAATCCCAATATGCTCATGCACTAACACGGAGTCTATTATCTAAGGAGTTGGGCTGATTATTGTTGATGTTCAGATCACAAGTTCCCTGAGATAAGTGTCTGCCTCAGAATAGGAGCTCTCCAATTACGCTAATAGATTGATCAACTTAAATCTAGGATCGCGTTGAAACGGGTCTGATCCCAGTACGCAGTTCACCTCTCCACTCTGGCCCATCCATTCTCTTCTTCTTCTTCTTCTGTTTAATCAAATGTTTTTAATTCCTTCTCCTGCTGCATCTCCTTTTCTCCATAATTCAACCCTATCTCATATGCTCATACGCTGTTCTCTAACATATTCGTTCCTGAAACAACTGCTTGGAGCTTCTCACATACATGAATGATTTTATTTAATAAATTAATTATCTTTCCTCAATTATATACAGTCCTCCAATTTATTCTATACTTTAACCTCTACTCCATCTGCAAATACCTCTAATTGAAAGTTATTTCTTCATCAACTTACATCTCTATATTTTTTAGTTGATCTTCATATCCTTGTCTCCTCATTCTTTCTATGATTCGTTTTTGTTTCCTTGTGATCCTTCTTCTCCATTTCTCCATTCCCTACATCTTCTCCATCTACCTATTCCCATCCCTCCTCTATCAAAAACTTCAATGTGATCCTACTTTTTTCTTTTGTTTCCTTCTTTCCATTCCACTTCCATCAGCATATTCTTCTTCTATCTCTCTTCCTACCCTATTCTACGTTCTCGTTTTCATTTTCCTACTTCATTTTCCTTCCACATATCCAACTTCCTCTCTTTCCCCATCTTTCACAACATAATTTTCTTATTCAATTTTCTTCTTGCCCTATTGTCATTTTTCCATTTTCATTCCTCCTCTACCTCCAGTTTCCACCCTCTTCTTTCAATTATCTTCTCTATTCTGTACTCTATCTTCTCCTCAATCTTATCTCTCCCTTCAACCTATAATCATTAAAGACAGCAGCAACAGAAAGAGAGCATTGTTTAACACACAGCACCGTGCTTTTCTCTTGGTCGAGTGATTTCAAACAGAGACAACAATTATTGTGGGATGCTCGTTGATTGAACAGAGTCTAGAACTTCTCCACCCCTTTTCCTCGTCACGTCACAAACCTTTCCCCCTTTGGTGATGATTGAGGGTTCCTGTGGAGGGGAGAAGCCCACCTGTTTGCTTGAGCAAGGCAATCACGGCAGGCTGCATTGCGAGTAGCGGACTCACGGGGTGTACTGTATGCATAAGGCTATTACAGTAGTTTACAGTGCTGTTGTAGGCTAAGGCTAGCTACAGAAACAGCATTTCTGTTCCACAAATATATGCACTGTTATGGCACAAATCGGTTGTTTGACAAGGATATCAGGAATCGATAATGATTACGATTAGGCTACAAATCCAAATGGGGTATAGCCTTCAGCGCTCTAGTGGGTGTCTTGTCAACTACAACTAGAGACCAGCTGGGTTGAAGAACTCGCTCATGCATTGATTGTGAGATCTGAAATTTGTAATTTATTATGCAGAGTTGATGAGAATTACTATGTAAAAAGCTGAATATATCTTTTACAAGTATGATTAGTAGGTTCCATGATAATCCAATTTCAATTGGAGAAAAACTTTCTTTCGCTTCAAAACTTTTGCCGACATCTTGGATGCGTCATATGGATCCAACTTCATTCCAAATTCAGCTTCATTTTGAATCCAACTTCATTTTCTCAAATGAGAAAGTGGTCATGTGATATATGATTTCGATACAGAATTTCAAAGGAAAATTAATGGCGAAACCCGCACATCAATATTTGAACGTACTAATAAATGATACAAAAATGAAGTGAATGAGTACAGTACCTATAACATATAACACCTATAACACATTGAATAATCAAGTGTATTTGAATACTAATAGTAGCTTATACTCACATTTAACTTTGAACAAGAAACAAATGTCAAAGCAACTGCTATCACAAGTAGTATTAATTACGTGTATGTTACAGAGACAGGCAGACAGACCTTGATGGAAACGAGTTAATATAGAACTTATAAATTAATGTTGTGTATTATTCATCTGGAATCATTTTTGTCGGCGCATAAAGTCTGCCTGTCTGACAGTCTGTGTGACAACTGCCAAATAATAGAATCGGCTTCTATAAATTATGATTGGAAAAATTACAGAAATAGCATGCGAATAATTCCAGTTGACTGATAAATGATAGATCAAAACGAATTTTTTTCTCATGCACTTTCATTGCTATTTTTATATCCTGAAAAGGAACGAAGGAGTGAGTCAATTTTGTTGTCCAGTGAACTTGACCTGTGAAAAAGGGGTCTAAGAATTCTCGTTAAAAATTTGAATTTGATTGATCAATTATCTTCGAAGTTCTGGTCGAACTTACAAACTGACAGAAAACGACTTTAGGTTGTAGTATGTCAAAAGTGAGATCTTCGCTAAAGCTCGTTCAATGAAAAAATTGATTATTCGATATTCCAAAGTTCTGAATAGTGTGTTTGTCTTTTGGGTCTCAAAATTTCAAAGGAGGAATCCAACAATCAAATTCCAGCTCTAGATTTGACGAATTAGATCTCCAATTTTAACTGAATTAGAAGTACTATGGTAATTAGCTTACACAGTTTCATAGAGCTAATTTCTTAGATTAAACATCAACCATATATGCGACTCAAGGATCAAATATAGTAAATGCTCTCTCACTTTTAGCATTAATTCAATGGGAATTCATGTTCTTTAATATTATAGCCTACATGCCTAAACTATCCAAGTGAAAGATTAGCAGCTAACTTAAAACTACTTAGGCTACATACTCTATTCTCTAGCAAGCCGAGCTATACGTGCTAACACTTCAACTCACTTTCAAAATTTGATGATTGAGAGAGAATAACTCACATTACAATAAAATACAGTATTGAGAATATAGTTTCATAGTGTCTCCCCATCAGGAGAGCTCCTAAATATCGGACCTGACCCTATGAAAAAATCTGGTGTGGTACACTCACACAACTTTCCTTGCTCATATTTGAAACTACGATCAGACTTCTGTATATGTGTATGTATAATTGTTTTCAAAGTACTTTTTCTTTGTGTGATTAATTGTGAAATTCGATGATTTTTTAGTTGTCATTTTTTTAAAGTCGTCAAAACAGCTGTTCTACAGATGAAATATCTCGACTATGTGTTCTTTTTATGAACTGCGCTACCTACCTACCTCATGCACGAGAAGTAGGTTACTAAGTCCATTTCCCAATGATGGGGTGGACCTCCCATTGGTTTCCCAGAGAGGAGACTCATGCCAGTTGATAGAGCTGATAAATAACTATACAGGGTATGAATTTGAAAAAATCGATCAAGTTATTTTTGAGAAAATCGTGAAAAACATGGTTTTTTTAGTAATTATTCGCCATTTTTCTCGAGAATATTACGAAGCTCCAGCAATTTTCCCAGGAAAAAAATAATGTTATTTGATAGGGCTTATAAATATCCATGGTTTGAATTTGAAGAAAATCGTTAAAGCCGTTTTCGAGAAAACTGTGAAAAACATGGTTTTTTAGTCATTATCCGCCATTTTTCTCAAGAATATTACGGAGCTCATGGAATTTCCCCAGAAATGAGACTCATGCCAGTTGATAGGGCTTATGAATAGCTATCCATGGTTTAAATTTGAAGAAAATCGTTAAAGCCGTTTTCGAGAAAACCGTGAAAAACATGGTTTTTTAGTCATTATCCGCCATTTTTCTCAAGAATATTACGGAGCTCATGGAATTTTCCCAGAAACGAGACTCATGCCAGTTGATAAGGCTTATAAATATCTATCCATGGTATGAATTTGAAGGAAATCGTTGGAGCCGTTTTCGAGAGAACCGAGAAAAACATGGATTTTTAGTCATTATCCGCCATTTTTCTCAAGAATATTACGGAGCTCCTGAAATTTTCACAGAAATGAGACTCATGTCAGTTGATAGGGCTTATAAATAGCTATCCATGGTATAAATTTGAATAAAATCGTTAGAGCCGTTTTCGAGAAAAACGTGAAAAACATGGTTTTTTAGTAATTATCCGCCATTTTTTCCGCCATCTTGAATTGGATTATATTGAATTTCTTATGGTCGGATCCTCATGGTATAAGGACCTTAAGTTCAAAATTTCAAGTAAATCGGTTAATTAGGAATGGAGTTATCGTGTTCACAGACATACACACATACACACACACACACATACACACACACACATACACACACACACACATACACACACACACATACACACACACACACACATACACCCACACAGACCAACACCCAAAAATCATTTTTTTGGACTCAGGGGACCTTGAAACGTATAGAAAACATGAAATTAGGGTACCTTAATTTTTTTTGGAAAGCAATACTTTCCTTACCTATGGTAATAGGGCAAGGAAAGTAAAAAAGGCCGCCGATTTTTCAATAGCAAAATTACCAATCAGCTTTTTGGACGGGGTGGGGGGGGGGAGATTTCAGTTTGTTGTAATCTCAATTCGTCCAGTTCCCGCTGAAGATGAGTTCTCGTTTATGCGGAAACGTCGAACACGACAGGCATTGTTGTCACGGTGACATATTGCCAAAATCCAAGATGTGTCAGTAAAATCTGATCTAATAAAATTTTGTTATACTTGCTTATTATCTATAATAATTAGGTAATTCAATTGAATTTCGCATTCATCATGCAACTATTGTACTCTATATTGTATTGTTCTATTGTACGAGTCAATGGAAGTGAGTAATAATAATGTATTTTAGAATTTGTCAGAATGAAAAATCAGTAGAAATACTAGCAGATATCCAACTCAGCATGCATATCATCTGTTCAGCCTAAGAGCCAACAATTTCTGAAATTTTTATTTCAAACTAACTTACTATTTATCGACTACTATATTTCAGAATAAAAATTCAGACTAAAACACTTCCTTATTTATGGAATATTCGGAATAATAAATATTGATTATTTATGTTCATGAACAGAATTGAAGTGAATCATTTAACTGGAGAGTGTTATTATAGATCGAAAATAACAATACCCCATCATTACCTGATCAGGTCCACAACACTAGACTCAATTCTGCTTTCAGCGTTATCAACAGAAATGCATGTAGTTCACAAAGCTCTCCATAGGTAGCGCGAGACGGTGGTCTCTATTACAGTATTATGTATAATCAGTTTTATAATGGTAGTTAATGTAGTCTCTATCACAGAGACTGTAGAAACATGATCACTGTATTATTTATAGTCACTGTGGTGTCTATTACAGAAAGAGGTCAGGACACCTGGCCATATTGAGGTTAGTTGAAAAGTTTGCTACTTGCTGTTAGCCTGAGCTGATGAACAGATAACGTGTTATTATCATCTATATAATAAGAGAGAGTAGGATTGTGTTTTTCGTTTGTTCGTGTGTTCGTTTGTTCGTTTGTTCGTTTGTTTGCATCAAAACATGTAAACTTGTAAATAATAAAGGTGCACCGAGCTTTGCTCTTGAGAACGAAATCATAGAAGCATAGTTTAAATTTATTTATTTATTGATACACAGAATACAATTCTTTAAAATGATTGGAAGAGGACCAACAGGGACAGCCCAAAACTGTATCTTCCCCAAGTTTTGATTTTCCACTATAGTTCAAAAAGTACATGTATGTTCCATACACTTTTGAATTTAAGTCCAATTTCCAGTCCAAACATTTGAAATCAGGAAAGTTCAAATCTAGATTGTTTAGAAACCGAATTGAATATAAAAATAACAATCACTAATGTCTTAAATCTGTGAACTAATGATTAACTTTAAAAATTTTCATATACTTCAATTTAGAATGATATACTATTATTGCTACAATATTTGTCAATATAAAAAAAAGAAATAATGAAATTTGAATAAGAACGTATCGTTGGTCCTGTCAAAAAATCAGATATTATGATGATCATGTCAATCAATTTCATGCCAAATAATATTTCTCGTGAGATCAGCGGATTGAATGCAATACAGTTCAACAGCTGAACATAATAAATTCTTTCTCACTTCCATACACGCACTCGCATCTTCCATTATCGACAGACGACGAAATTGTCAGACGTTTTTTAAAGGATAAATGATCCTTTTAATATCCTTCAGCGAATTTCCCCAAAGATGAGACCCAGTGTAATCGAATTTTTATAATTATTATGAACCTACTATCATGTCCCAAATGTCCCTCGGCCGCCGCGCTGCATCCACTAGCTGTCACACAGAGATCACTCATCAGAATAATTCTAAATAAAAATATCCGATTTCCCACTGAACAACTCTACACCGAAGAATCTCCTGTTCTTGGCATGAGACAAATCTACATTATACTCTTTTTATTTTTATGGAATCGTACAGAACAGAAATTTTTACACAGCTACACCCAACTAGACATAATTATGTTGAATTTTGGATTCATACCTGGAGCTACTTTCACATCGGTCGATAACAACCCATTTCGTATCCCTCACCTACTTGATCACAATCTTCCAATAACAATAAAAGAGGCTGAGGGATGCAGTGCTGCTAATCACAGAAATAAGATTGTCACATGGTTGCTTGGTATTGGTCGAGAGGCATCAAAAGTCCTCATAAACTTGCCTTAAGCCGTGTCTACACTGAACAAATAATGTTCAACAAACATGTTTGTTGAGAAATTTTGGGCAAATTTTATTATGTTTGACAAACAATGTTTGCCCGTGGCCAGTGTGGACGCGTCACCAAACAAAATATCTATAAGTGGGAAGAACAGGTTTTATGTTTTACAGCTGTCAACACTAAAAATGTTTGGAAAAATAGTTATTTTTTGTTTGACAAAAATTGATCATCTCAACTTATAAAAATGTTTATTCCTGAGCTCCTCATCAAACATGTTTGCCTAACATGTACATCGAACAATTGTTCAGTGTGGACACAGCTTATATATATATATATATATATATATATATATAGATATATATATATATATATATATTGTGAAGTTGTAAATTGTAAATCCTTCACAGATGATACGATGTTTCTGATATTTATAAGAGCAATCGCTAAATCCCTCTTTTGCGAATAAATTCACAAAAAATTAAGGCCATCCGGCACGCAAAATTACTGGGTTCAAACTCAGCTCTAGCTCAGTGGTAGAAACATGAATTTTATAAATACAAATAATCACCATAAGGTTCAGTGACCGGTGATTGATAATTCTACCGCTGCTTCTATGAAGTCTTGAAGAATACCAATAAGGAAAGTAAAAGAATATTTGATGACTGATTATCAGTAACAATGTATCACTAGAGAATAATAAGGACCAACTATAGTTGTTTCTAGCTGATTCTTGAAACGCTCGTTGCGAATACAAGTACTCACCAATATACCCTTCCGAAATTCCTTAGAACTTACAACGCCAGTTCTTGAAGTTCTCTGGATCCTTATTATGATATAACTGGAACCTTATTAATATAATTTCTTAATATACTTGTTCTGGTAGATGAGATGAATATCATCAAAGGATGATAAATGTTGAGTGCTCTGAATAAGATTAATATTACTTGATTCAATAATTTTAAGTGCTGCTGAGGATTTGTTGGTATTAAAACAGCTCAAACTGTATATCACGAGATGAGTTAGGATATAATAAAAAATTCTATGAGTTTGTATGCTGACATAAAACACAAAATATATTCCCATAAAAAATATGTGCATAAAATATTCGATATATCTATAATTTACTTAAATAAATGTTTTTTAGAATCTGAGTAATTATCACAGGTTTCGCTAATATTCACAATAGTGTGTTTCAAATTCATAATATATTATATTTAATACTGATATTTCGACTTCCAGTCAATACAAAATTCTGCCAATAAAAACCTGTTCGGTCTATAAGTTTGATATGGTATACTTTGTTCAATTAACAAAATTAATATTTAATAAATTATTATCCAAAATGAGATCTCAGGGATTTATATGAATTCGGGCTGTGCATGGAGTAAGCTTCCTACATATATTAATAAATTTATAAAATGTTCTCATGAACTATGTGATATATTCAACACGTGGTGACTTTTTAGTTAATTCAAGTTAATTTGAATAGCGCTTTTTTATTAATTACCCCACTGAACGTAGAAAAAACGAGCTCGTTTGACTTATCACTCACTGAACTGAAGTTCTTGACGGTCTCGTGGATTGAATTGATTATTTCCAATAATTAATTAGGTAGGCTCCTTTTCGTCACTGCTGGGCTAACGCATGGTCCAGATTCTTATAAGTTCCTTTCCGAATTGAAGATATATTTATGGGGAATAGTTACGAATTATGAACTCTTTGACAGCACTGAGTTCACAGATAATTGAACATTTAATACAAATACTTTACATTAAAAAAAGGGTTTGGCTTAATAATTTTAAGATTTTAAAAGGAGGAAGAAAGAACCCTAAACTCATGTGCATCCTCTCGGTCGAGATCTTAAGCCAGAAGAAGGAGGTTTTTAGAAAAATTTGCCTCTTCCAAGAATAATTCTGTAAGCTACTCTCTGATTGGCCTTCATTTAATAGACTCAATACAATTGGTTGCCTTGGGAATCAGGGCTTCCTCGGCTTTATAATAGAAAAAATTAAATAAAAAAGAATTTTATACAAATGTATGGAGTGTTTATCTTAAATTGATTTCATAAATAAATCCTAACATGCGATGTTAATACTTTAGTTTTTCTTTTATATGAGTTTTGTATACTCTTGATTTATCATGCTTTTTTAGATTATAATAAATATTTATACAAAATAATGGGTGTTCGTATTTCTACACATCGACTTCATTTAGTATACATAATATATCCTTTATGAGTAAATTTTATATAATTCAGCCTGTCATATGGGTTGATCGAATAATCAGCTGGTTCGCTCAGTATTGATTCTAATAATTATCGATTTATCCAAGATCAACCAATTCTTTTCAAAATGTAAACAAATAACTCTAACCTCAATGTTCATGCATTTTATTTTTTATAATCCGCCAATAATAAGTAAGCCGCTTTATAATTTTTTGATCTTACCAATGGGTTCTCATAATTATTAAATCACAATTATACATGTTTTCTTATCATTGTTGATAATGCTATTACTCCTAATCGCTAATAATACTTGATTTGAGTTGATTTATCCTTGACTAGGTCTAACCTTCTTTCCAATTTTATAGTTCTATTATATTTCATTGGTTCATTTTAAAATAGTTGGTGGTATTAATTTACCACGTGACACAATACGCCCTCTGATTTCTGATTTAAAACGACAATTCGAGAATATAATATAATTCTATGATCCAGTTGGTTTTGGATCAGAAATCATACATGTTACAAAGTCTGTTAATAAATCTACTGAAATTCTACCTCCTAACAACTCAACAACATATACAACAATAAATAAATTCAATTCAAATACATACGCCTTACATCGGCCAATCTCCTCTACACACAATACACAAATAAAACTATCTCCTCCTCCATACACAATATAAACCTTTTTTCTAATCCACGCTCCGCCCTCAGGCCAGAAGCACATTTGAACATTGGTGCAAATCATTGCCAACCTAACAAACTGGTAATTCTCTGACTTGCAGAATATAATATTTTTTCTCTCTCGACATAGAACAGTGACTTGTACATTTTCATTTCATTCTCTTGCAGAATTGGGCTTTGCTTCATAATGAATATTTTTGAAGGATAATCTTTGGTAAGTTTTATTAACAAGAACTTCTTATTCATCTGATACATTGAAACTTTGGCTTAATGCTTTTGGTGGTAACTATGCGCGTTGGATAATTGGCGGATGATTTTAGTGATTTCTCAATTAGTTTACACATAAATAATAATAATAATATTTTTTATAACATCTTTACATACAATTCACATTTATATGACACTTGATCTTCTTATTCGGGGTATCAGCTTGGATGATTTGAGGCCATTGACTACTTGGTTCTTGTATTGAACAGCTGACCTTTGTTGGCTTCTGTCTATCAACTGTCGCCATTTTGATGTCTCTTCATGCTATACAACGGTAGTTGGCTTTTAACATTAGAAGTTATTTTTATTCTTGCTTAATTAGTGAGGATGATATTAAGGTGGTTTCTAAATTTTATTTCTTTATTTTCAGGTGTTGTTATTCGAAGTGGATACTCGTCTCTAATTAAGTATATTGTTGGCGTTCGTCTGGTACGTATATCTTGTCAGGTAGGCAATGATGTTTCATCAAAATATTATTATTTATATCCTTATCGCTTAGTGTCTCGATAATACGGTTTGAGATTAGAAATATTTTCCCACCAAGTTAATTTGGTTGCTGCTGTCCGTTGTTATTTATAGATGAGGTTGTCCTGATGAGATTTATCCTTCTAAATATAAAACCCCGGTTCTTTATACCTTTCTCAAACAGTTCTTAGCTTCCTCAATGGTAATATTTCAATCCGGTCTTTTTTCAATCATCTTGTAGTCTTAATGCATTTTTCGTCTCACTTTCATTTAATATTCTCGGTTTCAGTTTGTTGTAAATTAGTAGGCTCACAACAATAACATTTTTATAATATACCTTTCCCATCATCAATAATAGATTCTTTTAATAAAAACAACATAATATCTTCTATCATACAACACAGTCCTTTATCCATATCACAGCCATAACAAATAGTATACAATACATCAGAACATTTATCATTCTTTAACAATATAATCTCTCAACATGTAATAGTCAGGTATTTCACTCTCTTATTATAATTTCTTATTTCTTTTACTCTTCTTAAACACTGTTTATCCTTCATCAAACTCAATACGTAGTCCACGTTATTTTATCATCCATGCATGTTTCAATCGTAGTTTTCCTTTCAGTTCCGTTTTTATCCCTGTATGAATCCATATTAGTCCTTCAGTAGCTCCAGTTTCATTCCATTTATTATGTCCATTTTGCCAGTCATATCGCTGATCTTCTGCTTTAAAGCGAATGTGCCGCGGATGCATACCGTCGATCTCCGGTCCTCCATCCTGGTTTCGTTCCGGAATCCTCCTCGGGCGTTTGAAACGTGCATGCGGCTGGTATCGTTGCGCGTGGTACTTCTTTTTCTTCCGCCTGACTTTCCGCCTCCGGGCCTTGCGGTGCATGCCTCTTTTCTCCTGTAGTCGGTCATGCAGTCGGTCGTCCGGTGTCTGCCTTGGGCGTTTCCGTCTCCGGGCCTTGCGATGCATGCCTCTTTTCTCCGTAAAGCCGTCCTCTCCGTCCTTGGTGTGCCTCGGTGGGGTCGATTGATGCGCGGGTGTAGGCTCGGTGCGCAGATGCTTGGTGGTGGTCCCTTGATGCGCGGGTGTGACGTTCAAAACGGGTTGATCGCATGTTTGCTCCATATTACATAATTCCTCTACTGTAACCTGGTGTTCCTCGGTGGCGGGTTGCTCTTCCTGCGGTGATGGTTCTTCAGTGAGAAATATAAGGCTCAAGAGGGATTGATGTTTACAGGGCGTTTTAAGTGCATGGCGGGCGGCGGTTTTGTGTGGTAGGCTGTCTTGTATGGGCTCCTCTGTGTCTGGTGGTGGGTCATTTGCATGTTGATTTTGTGTTGTCCTTGTTGTATGTGCTACTGTGTAAGATGTATTTGTCCGGTTATGATTTTGATGTGTTTCACCTTGGTTCTTGTGACCTCCATCTCGCTTGTAATGATTCCATTCAAACGATCTCTGCCATCATAATATGCTCCTCTATCCTGTTGTTTGTTATTGTAATATGGAGATCTATTTCTAGAACTGTTTTCAAACGATTGATTTCTGCTAATATTTTCAGTGTATTTTGGATATCGAGTGTTTATTCCAGCATTTGACATTTGATTTTCACCATTATAATTTTTTCTGAAACTATTGCTATTATGTTGAAGAGAATGATTGAAGTCTCCTGTGCAATCGTTTACTTGACTGGATTCAGAAGTAACGGATTAGATACAGTGTAAATGTTCCATTAATTCTTTGCAACTGTGATTGAGGATACTGCTAGTGTCATACGAACGTTGAAAGGAAGCTTTTTTGATAATATATTTGCTAGTGATGCATCTGCCAAAGATTCGTCTAGTTGCGAATTTTTGCACATCATCTTAGCCACAAATTCAGTATATGACTGTCTGCCTCTATTATCATATGTGCATGATATAATCTCTGATAGTGCGTCCATCTGCTTACGTTTGCTCCAATACTGCTGCAGGAATTGGGAGATGAAGTCCTCCAGGCTATTGATATCTCGCATCCGGCTCTGGAAAAACATCAGTGGCTCGCCGAGTAATAGACTGGACAGTTGGAAGCGCCATACTAACCAAGAGGTGGGTATCAATTCGTGAATAGCTTTTATTCGATCTATGAATGGTCTGGGTTGCATATGACGATGGGAATTATCGAATTTTCCAAGACTTTGAAAAAGTTGAGTGCCGTTTACTACTTCATTCAGTGTATACTGCATTCGACTGACTGGGATATTTTCCATACATGTCTCTATTCTGGAGACTCGTTCTTCATTTGCGATCCATTTATCATTCATAGTTTTCTTATTCGCATTCATTTCATTATACAATCCAGTTAACTTCAATTGTTGTCCGCCTATAGCATTCTCTAGCATGCTGTACTTTTCTCGTGATCTTGCCCCCTCTTCCGTTAAATTCGCTATACTTGTTTGCACGTTACTCTGCTCTTTAACTATCTCTACTATTTTCTTATTATTTTCCTCCAATTTGTCCTGGATTATTTTGATAGTTTTGCTGTTTTCCCGGGCTGTTTCCGCTCCTTTAGCTTGTCCTGCTAAGAGTTGACTGAACATGAGTTGTATTTCGTTTGTAGACTCATTTGCCATAAGATTGGTAACGTAACCGACTGAAGAGTCTAATGTTGTATTGCGTTTTTCCAGGTTGGTGGGGGCTGGCGGTTGACTGGTCACGTCGGATGGCGACTGGGTGGCGGCACTCTCCGTTCCCTCGGCGACGCTTGGAGCGATCTGCGAAGACGCCGGTACCGGGTTGGACGCCCTCACTCCCTCATCTCCCTCAGCCGGACTCTCATTGGAATTAATCGCATCGACGACGTTATCAATCTTCGTAGAAGACAATTGGGCCAAGTTTTGCGGGTCGAAACTGATGGAGCATATGCTGACTCCCTCTCTCTCTCGTGGGGTCTCCGCGACATTGTCCTGTGGTTGTTGATTGGCCGGTGTCATAGCTACATAGTTTTGGGGGTGGTCGCTGAAGTGGGAGATTTGCGAGTTGGCTGGCGACTGGTTCATGGTGACGTTATTATGGAATACTTCGAGTAAATAGCCAAGTGTGTTGTCAAGTCTCAGGAATATTAAAATGGATTCAGTGATAGTGCCTATTCTGGATAAAATTGTGTGGTGTTAAAAATTTCAATTGTCATGTACATATATTACTAAACGGACATCAATAGACAGGTATGGCTTACAAATTACACTAATATAGTTCTAAAAATTCTAATTAGGGTCTTATCCTCCTGAATAACCACAGTATTATAATGCCTCAAATAACCTATAACCCTGGTCAGCATACAATGTCTAGATTCAAAGATCAAAATCAAATTTTTACTATAACTTTTATGGGAATTTCCATCCAATTTTTTCTCTATTATGAGAATTATGTTATCAAACTCGTGTGATACAGTTTGTCTGTATTTATGCAGCTTGAAAAATTTCAATTTGAAGAGCAACTCAATTATTTTAGCCAGAAACTTACAATAGATCATCAGATATATCTTGTCGAATTGACTTCAGATTATACTTCTTGCAGCTTTCAGTTTTATCAATAATTTCATTAATCATTGATAGTGAGATTGAGTAGGTAAGCTTTTCATCATGCTCCACTGGTTGGGTGCCATATTATGTGAGATTGTGCTCTGTGCCCTTGGAGGGTTACCTCTCATGATAGAGCGATGATATTAGTATTTATAAGAGCAGTCTCTGAATTCCCTCTTTTGCGAATAAATTCACAAAAAATTAAGGCCATCCGGCTCGCAAAATTACTGGGTTCAAACCTCAGCTCTAGCTCAGTGGTAGAAACATGAATTTTATAAATACAAATAATCACCATAAGGTTCAGTGACCGGTGATTGATAATTCTTACCGCTGCTTCTATGAAGTTCTTGAAGAATACCAATAAGGAAAGTAAAAGAATATTTGATGACTGATTATCAGTAACCATGTATCACTAGAGAATAATAAGGACCAACTATAGTTGTTTCTAGCTGATTCTTAAAACGCTCGTTGCGAATACAAGTACTCACCAATATACCCTTCCAAAATTCCTTAGAACTTACAACGCAAGTTCTTGAAGTTCTCTGGATCCTTATATGATATAACTGGAACCTTATTAATATAATTTCTTAATATACTTGTTCTGGTAGATGAGATGAATATCATCAAAGGATGATAAATGTTGAGTGCTCTGAATAAGATTAATATTACTTGATTCAATAATTTTAAGTGCTGCTGAGGATTTGTTGGTATTAAAACAGCTCAAACTGTATATCACGAGATGAGTTAGGATATAATAAAAAATTCTATGAGTTTGTATGCTGACATAAAACACAAAATATATTCCCATAAAAAATATGTGCATAAAATATTCAATATATCTATAATTTACTTAAATAAATGTTTTCTAGAATCTGAGTAATTATCACAGGTTTCGCTAATATTCACAATAGTGTGTTTCAAATTCATAAATATATTATATTCAATACTGATATTTAGACTTCCAGTCAATACAAAATTCTGCCAATAAAAACCTGTTCGGTCTATAAGTTTGATATGGTATACTTTGTTCAATTAACAAGATTAATATTTAATAAATTATTATTCAAACATGAGATCTCAGGGATTTATATGAATTCGGGCTGTGCATGGAAGTAAGCTTCCTACATAAATTAAATAAATTTATAAAATGTTCTTATGAACTATGTGATATTATTCAACACGTGGTGACTTTTTAGTTAATTCAAGTTAATTTGAATAGCGCTTTTTTATTAATTACCCCACTGAACGTAGAAAAAACGAGCTCGTTTGACTTATCACTCACTGAACTGAAGTTCTTGACGGTCTCGTGGATTGAATTAATTATTTCCAATAATTAATTAGGTAGGCTCCTTTTCGTCACTGCTGGGCTAATGCGTGGTCCAGATTCTTATAAGTTCCTTTCCGAATTAAAGATATATTTATGGGGAATAGTTACAAATTACGAACTCTTTGACAGCACTGAGTTCACAGATAATTGAACATTTAATACAAATACTTTACATTAAAAAAGGGTTTGGCTTAATAATTTTAAGATTTTAAAAGGAGGAAGAAAGAACCCTAAACTTCATGTGCATCCTCTCGGGTCGAGATCTTAAGCCAGAAGAAGGAGGTTTTTGGAAAAATTTGCCTCTTCCAAGAATAATTCTGTAAGCTACTCTCTGATTGGCCTTCAATTTAATAGACTCAATACAATTGGTTGCCTTGGGAATCAGGGCTTCCTCGGCTTTATAATAGAAAAAATTAAATAAAAAAGAATTTTTATACAAATGTATGGAGTGTTTATCTTAAATTGATTTCATAAATAAATCCTAACATGCGATGTTAATACATTTAGTTTTTCTTTAATATGAGTTTTGTATACTCTTGATTTATCATGCTTTTTTAGATTATAATAAATATTTATACAAAAATAATGGGTGTTCGTATTTCTACACATCGACTTCATTTAGTATACATAATATATCCTTTATGAGTAAATTTTATATAATTCAGCCTGTCATATGGGTTGATCGAATAATCAGCTGGTTCGCTCAGTATTGATTCTAATAATTATCGATTTATCCAAGATCGACTAATTCTTTTCAAAATGTAAACAAATAACTCTAACCTCAATGTTCATGCATTTTATTTTTTATAATCCGCCAATAATAAGTAAGCCGCTTTATAATTTTTTGATCTTACCAATGGGTTCTCATAATTATTAAATCACAATTATACATGTTTTCTTATCATTGTTGATAATGCTATTACTCCTAATCGCTAATAATACTTGATTTGAGTTGATTTATCCTTTGACTAGGTCTAACCTTCTTTCCAATTTTATAGTTCTATTATATTTCATTGGTTCATTTTAAAATAGTTGGTGGTAATAATTTACCACGTGACAATATGTAGATCCTGATATATTGCAAACTCTGTAAACTCCGATACTGTTATGCACCACTCTGAACATTACAATAAATAATTTGGAAATTTTATGATATACTCAAACATAATACTATAGTAATCTTCAATGAAAAAACCCACGACATCATGCTCTGTTAAAAAAAATTAAGTTTAAAAAATTAAACTATTTATGATTTCTATTTCTTCATCATTATCCATTTCCATATTGTAATATTAAAACAGAATTCTGCATGATTTTTTATTCCACAGTTATTATAGATAAAAACTCTTTCCCCACACACGGACCAATAGTCTATGTGGGGAAATATTTATTTCCTGAAAATATGAATTAAATATTGTAATGTGTGTAATGCTGTTTCTGAATATTTCTATTCCAGTGAATCCTTCATCAAAAATATAATATTTATAAAGTTTGCTCGACTGCCAATTCAGTTGAAATTAGAAACAATACACTGGTTTCTTATACAGATGGAATATTGAACGACATAGTTGCGATACATACCCTTGAATGATTTGTGTCTCCTCAAATCTCCATCAACCACTATTTGGTGTAAATAAAAGTATTAAAACATTTCTGAAAGTTCCATGTGATGTGGGTTGAGTTCACTTTTCCACGGTTAAAGAAGCTGAAGATTTTAAGAAATTTATTCTCTTTCCAGATCTCATGATATTTCTCAATGAAACGGAATGGACGAAGACAGGTTTGAGACAACACGGCTTATAAAGAATAGAACTTCCTAGATGTTTTAAGAAATAAAATTAAGTTGAAAGAAGGGTACATAGATTTTTTCAATTTTTTTAATACGAATAGCCCTCACTAAGAAAGTGAATAGTTGGAAAACACACTGCCGAGACTCAGCTTTCCTCTAATTTGGTGCTCAAATCCTGTTTTTTTCCTTCTTTGACTGGGCTTGGATGCTATAATGGATTCATTTTCTATAATACATCTACTGTACTACTTCCTCACATCCATTATTATATCTTAATATATCTTATTATATCTTATAATTATATTATCCTTGTCTCTACCTAACTTCGAATGAGTTCAAGTGATCATCATCACCATTGGTTTGATGATTTCAAAATATTTCTCCCAAAATAATGAGATGGAAAATAATCATGAATATGACCATTGCATACCTTACACCTACATATACTGGCCAGTTTTCAATCCTCTCATAAAGCAATAGATTGAACTGATAAACTTGGAAGCCATCTTCTCACTTGGAGAACGTGACACTGATAGAAATATCCTTGTCTCTCCCATAAACAACAATTAATCTCATCAAACGTTCAAACACAAAACTCCACCTTAAGTACTGGGCTTTTGAAGAGTACGCTCTAGCACGTAGGCACATTTATAAGTTTGTGGCAAAAACTTTGGACTTGGGACAAACTTGAAGCGTAGTTTCTGCTCAAACCGACATTCTCCTTTGTGCGAGTTAGGCTCAACTTCGGCTTTGAAGGCTTTATTCACCTTTGCTGACTGAATGTAACTGTTTTGCTCTGAAGCTCAGTCAGTCTAGCACCTCATGGTTTTTGCTCATCTTTGAATACGGTGTCCCTGTGTTCGAAATTTCATCTCAGACTTCTTGCAACACACCAAAAAGCTGTTAGAGCAGATTATGTGTCCTATAATTTATTTCTGTATTCAGCTAAAAATGGAAATTCGGAATTATAGCACGTATTCGCTTTTTCTGCGGGCATATGAAAGTGATTTTCCAAAACATGGTTGAATAATTATTATTATTATTCATCCAACTTGGAATATTTTTTATGTATTTCGATATAACTTGGTTGTGTTTGTATAATTCGTCAGTTTGGTTTGGAGTTTCAATTTAGATCACTTGGATTAGCTTTGGATCACCATAGATTTAGATCACTTAGGAACTCGGTTTCAAAAAACGAATCCAACATTTGTATGATGATATTATATTCATCAGCTGAACCTTGATTGTTTTAGATTCACAAGAAAAACTTGTTTTTTCATGTAAATTGTCATTGAAATTAGTATTTGAGACTTACATTAACCTTTCTTTCACTCTAAATCGTACACAATTAAAAACCATGATACTTCAATTCATTGTGACGTCACGTGTGACTCACAATGTAATGTTCTAATAAAATGAATCATATTGGAAGAATTAGCGAACTGAAAACGATCAGCCTAGTCAAGGTAGAATAATTATAAAATTGAATCTTATTTTTTGATAAGAGGTACAGCTATTATTGATAAGCGATAAGAGATCAATGGAAGATCTAATTACACGCTAGTCTGTAATATTGGAAAATATTGTAATTTGTTCTTGGTAGACGCAAAAATAAAACATTCGTATAATTAAGAGGTTGGAATTTTTGCCATCTTTTCGACATCTCAATTGACCACTATTTAGTAGCTTCGAAAATGCAGATGTGGACCAAGTGGAGGTAGAGAAAGAAACTCACACATAAAGAAGAAAACGGAGCTTATAAGGTCTACCTCTTACAAACCGAGAGTGTCAGAAATTTGTATCAGACCAGACTAACACAGAACCACTCTATCGGTGGAGGAAGAATGGAACATTGTAAGAGATACGCTAAAAGATATAGCCTACGAAACACTTGGCACGCAAAAATTAAAAAAAAAGAAAAAAGGTTTGAAAATTTGGAACGAAGTGATTTCTGAAGCAATAAGGAATAAGAAGAAGGCTTACAAACAATTACTACAATCTCCAAAAGATCAGGCAAAACAAAATTATAGAATAAAGCGCAATATAGCAAAAACTATTGTTAGGAAAGCACATGAAGACTCATGGGACAGGTTCATTTCAGGAATTGAGGATGATCTACATGGGAGGCAGGAAGTTGCCTATAAACTAATGAAGCATCTCAATAGTGATGTAAAGGGAATGACTAAAATAGAAAACATAGGCAAAGAAGAATGGATTCTGCACTATACGGATTTGTGGTACAGAAGTGACGTACCATTTATAGAAAAAGCACAACAGTTGCAAAGACAGATAGATGGTATTGATCTGATTGGTATTGAGGAACTAGAAGAAGCCCTTAGACAAACCAAGAATAGAAAGGCAACAGGATTGGATCACATAAACTCAGAACTACTGGAATATGGAGGCACACTTTTAAAATTTCGCCTACTTCACTTGATAAACATGTGCTGGACCTCAAGGTATATTCCTGAAGATTGGAAAAAAACGATAGTTATATCACTTTTTGAAAAGGCAGCAGGAATAATCCAAATAATTATAGAGGGATAAGTTTATTGAGAATTGTGTATAAGATATACAGTAAAATATTGAGCAATAGGCTCAGAAAAATCTCGGATGTGCTTTTATTAGAAGAGCAGGCCGGCTTTAGAAAAGAAAGATCTTGTATTGACGATGTTTTTTCATTGAAGCAGATAATCACAAAACAAGTAGAATTTGATGTAGAGACACACCTTGCATTTGTAGACTATGAAAAAGCGTTTGACAAAGTAGAGAGACAGTTATTATTTTTAGAATAAATTAATAAGAAGAGGCTTCCCAATCCACCTAGTTGAGGTGATAAAGAGCTTGTTTCATGGAACGACTATAATCTTGAATTGTTCAGGTTCATTAACACAGGAAATTCGCACCAATGTTGGCTTAAGACAAGGACAGTCTGTGCTGTCTTGGTACGAAACATTTTTGTCTTGCAACATAGGCAATTAATGAATCATTAAAAATTAGTTTCATTTCGAGTAACTATTATTTGTCATCCTTTGATGATAGTCACATTCTTCAGTCAGCGAATATTTATTGATAATTGTTTGTTATAATAAGTCTGCTATATATCACATAAGGTTCCAGAGATCTTCCAAAACTGATATTGTAAGTAATAAAGAATCTTGAAAGGATAAATTGGTGCACATCAATATTCATGTTGAGCGTTTTGAAACTAAATTAGAAAAATAATAGTTGAGTTTCATTATTCTTGATTGGATATATGGTTACTGTATTCCAGTCCCCGACTATCTTTTTGATTTCTTTCTTGGTATTCTAAAATATCTTTAAGAGAGTGGTGGTAAGACTTGACAAATATTAGTCATCTAGACCATTTATGGTCCATTATTGTAAAGTTACTCATGCATTTATTACGGAGCCAAAGCTGTGGCTAGAACCCTATTTTATTTGCGAGCCAGATGGCCTTCAATTCCTGCAAATTTATTTGCATGATAGGGATCATAATATCAATTTTGGGCACCCAAAAAGTGACTGCCACATAAAATGTCACAACCAACGTGGGGCATATATTGGTGTATCCAAATACAGCTTCACATCATCCACTGATGATCCAAGTTGTTCTGAGCTTATGAGAGCAGTAAAAATTATATAGGCCTAGTTTGCATATACTATCACAAATTAATTCTGAAAAAGTAAGTTGAAAAGGCTCTCTTCTATTCAGCCTTCTTGCTTATCTTCAAGCTTAACAATATTGAGAGCCTGGTCTACTTGAAAAAAACGTAGCAGAACAAAAAATAGTCCACTGTCCAATGACTTCTCAATTATATTTGTTGATCTGTGAACTTGTTCAATTGAAAAGTGTTTTATTCTAAATTCAGACTATAGTGTGCTGGTATAAGGTCTTTTTCTATTATTTTTAGAAATGGTTGGTAAAGTTTTTCAAACAACCTTTAAATGATTGGAAGCAATGATACTGCAGAATTTGAGGTTTTTCTTGCGGATGATGCCCACATGAGTTTTTTGTCGTACCTGAGTTATGGGGAGTAAGGAGGTGTTATCAAACATTCATGCTATTGGCACGATTTGAACCCACAAAACAGGTGGTCCTAGCAGTACCAAAGTTTGTAACTCTCCTTACAACTATGAGGCCGGCATGAAGTGGTTTTCCTGATTTTTGTAACATTATTATTGTTTCACCTATTTCCCATGTATTAGATGCCATGCTTTAATCTGAATGCTGCATTGGATGAATAAGTGAGTAGATAGAGAAATCACATTTTTGACAGCTCCTTCAGGAAATTCTCAGTAATAATATCGAAAGCAGGTGATCTTCTTGTACTGAGACTGATAAGGATTTTTTAGATACTTCACTTACACTGACAGGCTGGATATCAGATATATCTGTATTTTCCATGATCTAAATAATCTCTTCGTTTGCAACTCTATTGGGCTGGGAAGTTCCAGTCTAATATTCTGTGAATTCTTCCACTTTTCTACTGTCTTCACAAGAACATCTGTCTTCTTATATATTTGGATATGTGATGAAATTTATTATTTTATGTAGTTTTCCAAAGTGCAAACTGTTCCTCTATCTGCTGTCAAGCTTTGAGTGAAGTTCTTTTTCCAGCTTTTGATCTCTCTTTTGAATTATCAAGTCTTGTGAAAATTCTCTTATCTGCTGGATCCCGCCACTGCTCAAAAAATACATCTATATGTTGAAAACAGGTACCGTAATCCCTATATTTAAAAAAGGGGATAGGATGTCCAAAACAAACTACCGTCCCATCTCACTCTTACCTACTCTATCAAAGGTGTTTGAGAAACTTATTAAAAAAGATTAATGAACTTTTTAGATAACAACTTTTTCTTCTCCAATCAACAGTTTGGTTTCAGGCAGAATCTCAACACCGAGCTTGCCCTTCAACATTTCCTGCAAAATATATACTTAGGATTAAATAAAAAACAAGGTAATTGTGGTGCTGGATTGTTTATCGATATCAGTAAAGCATTTGATACTGTAAATCATGATCTTCTGCTACATAAACTGTGGCGAGCAGGTATTAGAGGTGCACCCTTGGAACTGCTTGGAACTTTCCTACAGGGAAGAAGTCAGGCAGTAAAAATTAATAATCAAATTAGTGACTTGTGTGATATCTGTCATGGGGTCCCTCAAGGGTCGGTCCTGGGACCTATATTATTCTTGATCTACATTAATGACTTATTCAATGGTGACTTATATATATATATATATATATATATTTACGTTTTTGTGCCTGTTGTGGGTCCAGTAAAATTTCAACTCTTATGTAGTTCCCCGGGACCCCCCATTTTAAATTTGATCAGATAGTCACAAAATGAAACTATTATGTTATACCTGAAGAACTTGACTTGCTGAATGGTTATATTCCACTCAATTTATGATATATTCATCCATAATTAATCTAGATCCTTGTGAAGTTATTCACCTCATGATGGTCCTTTCTAACCTCCAAAGTGCTTATATAATTCTGCTATATAAAATCTACTCCTATGTTGGGTCTTGAGTGATTTGGCGCCAACATTGGAGTTGCATGCAAATTTTACTCCTCAAGAAGGTCCTTCAATATTATAATTGCTGCGTGAAATGTGCTCCTATGTTTGGTCCGCTGAGCTGTGTTGCCAATTCTCATATATAGTAAATAAATTCCACTCCTCATGAAGGTCCATCAAACGTTGCCATACTTCGTCTTTGTAATAATGATTCGAGATTTGTTTGAATCAACCAGCGACCGGCTCCGTGAACTTGTATTGCACATAACTCAAAACATTTTGTAGAGCATTGTCAATAGACTAAGATTTTCATGTTGTCAGAATATGTAAAGGAAAAAAATTGTACAAGCACCGTTTTTTTATGCATTTAAAGTTGATTAATAAAGTTGATTTATTTATTTATTTGAGGTTGCATAATAAGTCAAGCATGCTCAATAAATGTAGAAATCTAGGAGATTACCCTGAAAACCCCAATGAGCTGTATCAGTTGAAAGGGAATTACCGAATTAAGAGCCATTTGCACAGTCAAAGCTTAAACTGAATTTAATCAGCTGGTGGCTTAAACTCAAAATGTAACACATTATAACAAACGAGACTTGATATGGATTTAATCCAGTTTAAGATGGAATTTTCGTTTAAACTGTCACTGTGCAAATGGCCCTTCTATCAATTATTGGAAATTAAAAAAAATGTTTTTGACTTTCTCATCAGAAATTAACCACACTAATCTTAAGGTATGAACATCTGAATAAAATTGGGGAATGGCCGTGAAATTCAAACTTATTTGCTGGAATAATATCAAGGTTTCGATTGTTAAAACTGAATGAAGACTTTTGGGCAGCATGCCAGGTCTTTGAATGAATTTTAATCACAATACCATCTTTACCGAACACTGCCTATTGTTATATTGATTTTAGAATTATTTCGTGTATCAATAAATTCAGTTTATTGCAGTGACATACACAAGAAAGTACAATAATGAAGGACTACTGGAATCATTAAAACATCGAATGCTACAAACTGTTACTACATTTACATTATAATGAGCAATGTACTCCAACATCTTCCAAGTATGACAATTATTCCTTATAGAATATTAGTGAGTCTAACTCCAATCTCTAGAATATTATCAAATTATCTGATATTAATTGATTTGTATACGAAGTATTCATCCATAGAAGTGTAGGTTCATTCCTTAACACAAGGTGGGTCTTTTGTTTAAATCTCTACAATTCGTGTTGGTCTGTTCAATGGTAAGAATATACTCAAGTATGTAATTTATATAATGTATATATTTATTAATTTATATATGTAATGTATGTATTTATGTAATAGAAATCTTAATTACTGCATCACTGTATATTATATAAATTGTACCTGATTGGATAAAGATATGAAGAAACATTTGAAAAATATGATTCCAAGCTCAGAAATGCTAAAAATGCATTCATTTTTCCATAGAATAAAATGAGAACTCAAAGTTCAGCTGAATGTCTGGTAGGGAATACGGATATTACTCTATTTTTATTCTTAACCAGCATCACATTTGAAAATGCTTATAACTTTGTTAAATTTGGACAGATTGATTTAAAAATTTAGAAGAATCTCAAATATATGAAAAAAACGTTCACGACTTTTTGTAGAATTTTCCCATGACTCCTTCACCTTCCTAAGCCGAAAAAACATAATTATTATGAGAGTTGTGACGCTAGGCAAAAATTTTCAAAAGTCGCGCTTCGTTCAGCTGTCGCCCGCCAAGGAACTGAATTGGATAACTTTTCCCGCGTAACAACGCTACAACGCTATTGGGTAGTTGAACTTGAACCGGCAAGTTCAAACGATATGCATTCATTTTATCTCTCTATAAAAGTGGAAGCTGTAGATAACACCAAGTTACTTGGAATACAAGGTACTGGCCACGTGCATCTCGATCTTTTAATGATCAGAGTCGGATGATCAGTGTGACATCATTGGTACTCTAAATATCTATTCTTCCTATATTTCCAATGTTAAATTTAGCAGCTTTGTAAGTCTTTTTCTCAAAAAGTAAATAACTTTCAAGTCCCATCGACATCTCCTACGACTCATACAATATTTATCTTTAATTTTTTTTAGAAATTCAATACTTTTGGACGACTGGATCTTTCAGAATGATTGATTTTGTAAGAGCCTACATCGAATACCTGTTGCTCTCTTATTGAAAATTAACATGCTTTTCCTGGCTCTTTTGTAATTCAATTACTCAATGCTAATGAATTCGATAAATCGATCATTGAATAAGGTATTAAGAACATGAAACATTGATTGTACTATTATTTCTTTCACAATCCTTTATCTTGTCTGTGTACTGTATATCATATGTAGAATCAATAGAACTTCTTGCCTAATCCCTTAGGAGGAACTCTTTTTTCAGGAAAATTATGGCTTTCACATACTTGATGAGGAAATAGTTTTCTGGTTGAATCTTTCTAATTGAAAACTATAACAAAAAATATAAGGGCGAATATTATATTAAAGCATGGATTGCGCGTGAGGAATTCTCAATAATTGTATTGAATACTTGATCTCGTATTCTGAAACACATATTTCTAATTTAATTATTTGTAAGAGGAATTCTCAATTGGTACTTATTGTAGAACTCTCATTCTTTATTTATTTGTGAAAGGGAAAATCAACTCTTCATGATTCAATAATAATGAATTTAATGAAAATGAATCATACATTGAAAAGTATGCGTATGAATATGAATTCATACTATAAGTATCCTACAATATATTCCTTCTAATAAACTTGATAATTCTATAAGGCAAGTGATCGGTTGAATTCCTGTTTGAAAGAATAGAAAGGATGAAAATCTCTTTAATCAACTCGGAGGGCATTTCAATTCTAGAAATTGAACTCTCATAAACTTAAAACAGGATAATGTGCGTGGTAAATTCCAATTATTTTCAATCTCCACATTATTTTCCTATACCGGAAAGATAATATAGTTGGGCATATTTTAAGATATTTTTTCAAATAGCAAATTATTCAGTTTATAATGCATTTATGAATGTGAGTGTTATACTATCACCCCATACTTTCTTTTGTTCCATATATTGGGGCTTTCTACCACATAGAGTGTGAGTGATGTATATGTGATAAAAATTATGTTACTAGATTGTGCCTTGGTCACTGAGTGTAAATAATTTTGAAACCAATAAAGTTCTTTATCGAAAATAAAATTGGAATTTAATTGTTGATCAATCCAATTGATTGGTAATAACAAACGAAATCATCAAATATCATAATATAATATCATAAGGGAGGAAAGTGGTGCGCTTATCATCTTCATCCGTTGATCATCCACATTCTCCTTTCAAATCACTGATGGAATGCCCTGCACTAACAACCTTTATTCTCTGCAACCGCTCTTGATTTTACTTTTATCTAATTAATATTAGCTTTTCCTTTATATGTCTTCTGCATTGAGATTGGTATTAGAATCAATTTTGAAAGGATAGATATTGGTTGAGTTTGCAGAAGAATATCACAATGAACAAAGGAAACAGCTCGAATGTGTACAACGTAATAAATAACGAGAAAGCTCGAAATAACTATAAAGTATTCAAGCCAAGCCTAATTATTATGCTGATAAAAACAGTGATTGAAGAAGTATAGGTCTATATTATCACTCAAAGTATTACTAGGAGAAATAGGCTACATTCAGTACCTTTTTTCAACTTTATAATTGTTGGGGTATTAAAACTTTGAATAGAAAACCTCCAGTAGAAAACCTTTGAAGCCATTCATCTTTTCAAATGTTGACAAATAAAATCTATTCATTCATTCTACGAGTATCCCTTCTCGTAGTAACAAATGAGAGTTCTCTATCTCCAAACCGGTATGCCCTTACATTATCGAGAATTCTGGAAGATCTAGGAGTTCAAAGGTGATGAATTTCTAAAAAAAATTGAAGATAAATATTGTATAAATCGTAGGAGATGTCGATGGGACTTGAAAGTTATATACTTTTTAGAAAAAGACTTACAAAGCTGCTCAAGAAAAAAGATAAATATTGTATGTGACCGTAACACACAACTATCACCTGGTTAAAGTATGTGTATATCATTTTTTTCCTGAATTAAGAGTGCACTCCTAAAGGATTAAAGATGTTGAACCGGCAAGATGTTCTACTGATTCTATGTAATATACAGACAAGATATGAAGGATGTTGAGAGAAATAATATTATACTCTAATTAATGTTTCCACGTTTTTAATTCCTTATTCAATGATCGCTTTATCAAATTGATCAGCATTGAGTAATTGAATTACAAAAGAGCCAGGGAAAGCATGTTAATTTTCAATAAGAGAGCAACAGTTATTCGATGAGCAGGCTCTTACAAAATCGATCATTCTGAAAGATCCAGCCGTCCAAAAGTATTGAATTTCTAAAAAAATTTAAGATAAATTCTTGTATTAATCGTAGGGGATGTCGATGGTACTGGAAAGTTATGTACTTTTTGAGAAAAAGACTTACAAAGCTGCTCAATTTAACATTGAAAAGATAGGAAGAATATACTTTTAGAGCACCAATGACGTTACACCGACCAGCTGGTTTGGATTTGTCAACGCGCATCTTTTCGTGGCCAGTACCTTGTATTCTGTATACCTTGTATTTTGTATACCAGTACCTTGTAGGTACATTGGATAACACCTACTTTTTTCCCAACTTTTCTTTTTCTTCTGCTTCTCCTTCTTTGTCATCTTGTTCTTCTTTTTCTCCAAATTAGAGAATTCTTAATATTTGTCCTTTCATATTGAGTGATAGCTCATTTTACTCAGCTCTTCAAGGCGGTTTCAATGCATATTTCGGTTGCCTGACAAAACCTCACTAGTACCTCTAACCTCACCAGATAGGCTATGTATATTTTAATGAATTGCACTGTTGACTTATTTATTACACTGTTGAAGTATTTTTGGAGCAATCCCATTCCAAAAAGTTGAGTTTATAATCATTTCATTAAAATACACATGTCTGGTGAGGTTGGTCGTGGCGAAGGCATGCGTTAGGGTTAGGTAAGGTTCAATCAGGTAACCGATATGCATTGAACCCACCTTGAAGAGCTGAGTAAAATGAACAAATAATTAAATGAATGTTTATTTCCCCCCCAAAAAAAACTACAAGATCAATTACGCAACATATTAGATAAATTACAATAAATTACATACAAAACCTAGTTAGTTACAAAAAAATTTTATAATGTGTCCTCTATTCTACTTGTTTAGTTTTTTCTGTGTGGAAATTGACCTACTCCACTATGGCATACCATGTTCTAGAGTAAAATGAGCTATCACTCGAATTGATAAGATAAATGATATTGAAAATTATTCTCAAATTTGGGACCCCACATCTTTTTGGACAAAAAAAATTAATAAGCTCAATGGCTACCATACATAACTTGTAGGTTCCGAATATAATAAAAGAGAAAATTCCGATCTACCTGTACAGACAATAGGGATGTCATAATTCCAAGTTCCAACACAAACGGCAAGTTGCACAAAAGAAAATGTAATTTAATTAACATAAGATGACGTCATCATACAGAGCTGAACAGGGAAGTGGCTGTAGTGGCTCCATTAAAGACGTCATCTTATGGTTTGATTTTCTTTTATGCAACTGGCTGATAGAATTTCAATTTTTGGTTCTCCGTTCCTCGCGATGTCTGTAAGGATTCTTCCAATAGGCATGGTTACAGTATTTTCTTTCGATTGAATTTATGATAATACATAATTTTCCAAGCTGATAGGCTGAATGCAGTTGATTTGTTGATGCACTTCATAGATTCAATTTATGATTTTTGAAGTGACATTGGAATTTTTTTCATTGATTTTCATTGTTAGCTTCATTAGTAATTTTGGAAGCTATTCTTCCAATAAGCTAGATTTCTTGTTTCAGGATTTGTTTCAATGTATAATTAGCTTTTCAAGTTTGATTAATTAACTGTTTCCATCTATTTCAATTAAACTAATATTTCTCGAAGAAAAAGATCATCACACTAGATGACACATTATTTTAATGTAGTCTTTGGAAGAAAAACAACAGCTAAAATACTTTTTTGATACGTATCATCGTTTTTCAATAAAGCATTCAAAGTTGCAATTTTCAAAAAAAGTTTTCCACAATAAGAAGGTTAGAACCAAAGAAGAGGTAGAGTTTGTAATCTAATAATATTGTATGTGCTAGAACCCACTACAATGTGCATTTTCCACAATTGTTTCACATGTATTTTCATGTGGTTTTCTAGAAAGTGAATATAAGATACTGTAGCAGCTATTCTCTATCTATGAAAATTGTTTATATTGAATATAACAGGAACTATTATAAAATAAATGAAATAATAAACAGGAATAAATTGTAGAAATAAAAAAAATACTGAAATTCAAAAACCATTTTTAATTTCAAATTATTATGGGGGTTATTCATCCACTCATCCATGTGTAATAAGTTAATTTATTATAAGTAATAAATTTAATTAATACAGAAAGTATTTGTTCAATTCTCTCATTACTCACAAAGATGTAGGAAACTAGAATACAAACAAAAAATAAATATGAAATCCACTTTCAAAAATGAGCAAGCCTTTTTTTGTTCACATTCTTGAAAGAATAAGAATAAGAATCTATATTATCATAGACATTGTTAACAATGCATTGATAAATGTCAAAAATAGGTACTAGATATTACATAATACAATTAATATATACAAATAATATTAGCCTACAAATATTTGGTCCAGTCAATTACATGAAATTCTTGGATGTTATCTTAAAAACTTTCAGCTTTCAGTACAGTTTTCAATTTCCTTTTGAAGAATGTAAGAGGCAGTGCCTTAATTTCTAGTGGTAATGAATTGTACAGTTTAACAGATGTGTACAGAAGATTTTTTTGTGAAGTTGTGAACCTGAACTATTGAACTCTGATATTATTCCTATTTCTGGTTTCATATCCATGACAGTCACTATTTAATTTTAAAAAATCCAGATTACTATGTACTTAACTAACACTAAATAATACATACAAAGAATAGACAGTTAATATTCCCAAATTTGTGAAAAAAGGTTTACAGTGGGTCCTCATATCAACATTACAAATCAATCTAATTGCTTTCTTTTGGAGTATAAATATTTTTGAGACATGAGTACTAGAGCCCCATAATAGTATACCATAGGACAGTAAACTTTGTATTTGAGAGAAATACACATTTAATAATATATTAATATCTACAGTTAACTTTAACCTTCTCAGCAAGTAGAGTACCTTTGCTATTTTTTTCACTAATTAACTCTGCATATTATGTGGTTGCCAATTAAGTTTGGGATCAAGAACAATACCTAGAAATTTTAAAGGTTCAGTCCCTACTTCATTGTTTGAATTTCTATTATCGGTGAACATAATAATTACTAGCACAACAATCATTAAGGAGTAGAGAGCTATCAACTAGACAATTTTTTACACCTGCTTCGGATTTACAACTAACTTTGAGACCAAAATCATCAGCAAAGAGAAATCCTGCTTCATCAGTGCCTTCTATATTACAAATTATGTTGTTAAGACTACTTATTTTCTGGTACACATAATCTGCAGTAACAGGTTGGAAAAAATGGTACATTAGGCCTATTGCACTTATCGATGTAGTGAGAGGTGAGATGTTCACTAACTGGCACATTTTCACTAATTTCCTCAACTTTTTCAATGAAAAAGTTGTTAAATGAATCAGCGTTGTTATCATCATGTGAAGCAGCTTGCTAGGCTGAATGATAAAAAACTACTGTTAACTGCTTACCATGGACTTATACTATCTCATATTAGGTATGCTATTTTAGTATGGGGTAATTCATCTCAACAAAATATGGACAGAGTGTTTAAGATTCAAAAGAAGGCACTCAGATGTATAGAGAAAGTGAATAGGTTAGACTCTTGTAGGCCTTTATTTAAAAAGCTTGGTCTATTAACTGTGCCATCTTTGTATGTATATGAAGTTGTAATGCATGTGAAAACGAGTGGTGTGATCCAGAATTCAGATGTTCATGAGTATAATACGCGAAACAGAGCAGATTATCATATAATGGGTCACAATAGTAGGTTATTTGAACAAAAACCAGATTATATTGGTAAGAAATTTTATAACAAGCTACCTCAAATCTTGAAAAGTAATGATGATTTGAAGATTTTCAAAAAACAAATGAAAAAATATTTAGTTGATAGAGCTTTTTATAGTGTACAAGAATTCCTTTCAAACCTAAACTAGGTTGAACTACTTAGTGTTAGAATTATTATGTAATAACATGTCTTGTCTTATACTCTCCATGACTGGAGTCTTTAGGACGTAATCTCAAAAAAAAAATCAATAGCTTCATTGTTGACATTTGTAAGAATTTTAACTACCTTCCATGCAGCTTGAGTTTTATTTTTTGAGTGCTCTATTTTGTTGTTGAAATAATTCATTTTTGCATTCTTAATAGCAATTCTATACTCTTTCTTACAGCTTTTATATTTATCTCTAAACTGATTAGTCTTAAAAAATTCAGTGAGCTATAATATTCATCACAACTATGTTTGAGTTTCATTAAATCAGCAGTATACCATCCATCATCCAGCTTAGGCTTACTAACTTTGAAACCTCTAAGAGGATAAGCAGCATTAACAGCTGACATATACAAATCAAAAAACTTCTTAAACTTATCATTAGCAAATACACCACACTCCAGTGTATGATACTAATATTAGCCTAACAAATAAATAAGTGTTCTGATCACTAATTAACTCTGCATATTATGTGGTTGCCAATTAAGTTTGGGATCAAGAACAATACCTAGAAATTTTAAAGGTTCAGTCCCTACTTCATTGTTTGAATTTCTATTATCGGTGAACATAATAATTACTAGCACAACAATCATTAAGGAGTAGAGAGCTATCAACTAGACAATTTTTTACACCTGCTTCGGATTTACAACTAACTTTGAGACCAAAATCATCAGCAAAGAGAAATCCTGCTTCATCAGTGCCTTCTATATTACAAATTATGTTGTTAAGACTACTTATTTTCTGGTACACATAATCTGCAGTAACAGGTTGGAAAAAATGGTACATTAGGCCTATTGCACTTATCGATGTAGTGAGAGGTGAGATGTTCACTAACTGGCACATTTTCACTAATTTCCTCAACTTTTTCAATGAAAAAGTTGTTAAATGAATCAGCGTTGTTATCATCATGTGAAGCAGCTTGCTAGGCTGAATGATAAAAACTACTGTTAACTGCTTACCATGGACTTATACTATCTCATATTAGGTATGCTATTTTAGTATGGGGTAATTCATCTCAACAAAATATGGACAGAGTGTTTAAGATTCAAAAGAAGGCACTCAGATGTATAGAGAAAGTGAATAGGTTAGACTCTTGTAGGCCTTTATTTAAAAAGCTTGGTCTATTAACTGTGCCATCTTTGTATGTATATGAAGTTGTAATGCATGTGAAAACGAGTGGTGTGATCCAGAATTCAGATGTTCATGAGTATAATACGCGAAACAGAGCAGATTATCATATAATGGGTCACAATAGTAGGTTATTTGAACAAAAACCAGATTATATTGGTAAGAAATTTTATAACAAGCTACCTCAAATCTTGAAAAGTAATGATGATTTGAAGATTTTCAAAAAACAAATGAAAAAATATTTAGTTGATAGAGCTTTTTATAGTGTACAAGAATTCCTTTCAAACCTAAACTAGGTTGAACTACTTAGTGTTAGAATTATTATGTAATAACATGTCTTGTCTTATACTCTCCATGACTGGAGTCTTTAGGACGTAATCTCAAAAAAAAAATCAATAGCTTCATTGTTGACATTTGTAAGAATTTTAACTACCTTCCATGCAGCTTGAGTTTTATTTTTTGAGTGCTCTATTTTGTTGTTGAAATAATTCATTTTTGCATTCTTAATAGCAATTCTATACTCTTTCTTACAGCTTTTATATTTATCTCTAAACTGATTAGTCTTAAAAAATTCAGTGAGCTATAATATTCATCACAACTATGTTTGAGTTTCATTAAATCAGCAGTATACCATCCATCATCCAGCTTAGGCTTACTAACTTTGAAACCTCTAAGAGGATAAGCAGCATTAACAGCTGACATATACAAATCAAAAAACTTCTTAAACTTATCATTAGCAAATACACCACACTCCAGTGTATGATACTAATATTAGCCTAACAAATAAATAAGTGTTCTGATCATTAACTAACCTAACTAGCTTTTTGTTTACACTAGAAAAACTTTGAGAGTCATTTTTCACATTTATTATAGATTTAAATAGTAGGGCATGATGATCTGACAATAGATGTGTATTGATAGCTTGGGTCACATGTCTGCTATCATGAATATCAGTCACAACATTATCAATACAGTGGCCATCATTCAGTGTGCCTGGTCTAGTGATTTCATTTGTAGAAATATGGATACCAAAACATTCAAACAAATTGCAAAGATCTCTATTAAAATTATCATTCACATTAAAGTTGACATTGAAATCAGCACATAATATTAAATTATAGTTACATTTATAAATGGCACATAATATATCATTAAGACAGGATAGAGAGTTGTTAAAAAACTAACATCATTATTATAGGGTCTGTACAATGACAAAACAATTATTTTCTCATTTGGAAGTTCAATTGCAGCAGCTTCACAAACTATTTCTATAGAAAGTTCCTTTACTATGCTTAATTCTTTGAATTCCAATCCATTAATTAGAAAAATTGCTGCTCCACCATGAATGGAATTTTTTCTTCCATAGAAGGACCCAAGTTCATAGCCAGGTATTGTAAGATAGCTACAGTCATCGTTTGTTAACCAGTGTTCACAAACAGTAATAATTATCTTAGCATTATAGTTATAACATAAGAGGGAAATATATTTTAATTTGTTTGATATAGCCTATCCTGGACATTCAAAAATGTAGTGTTTAGAAAAGCTTCATTAGCTGTTAATTTATCATTAGTCCCAGGCCCAGGATTGATATCGTTTGCATATCAATTCCTAACTTTCGACCTATTAACAGAGTTATTTATATTAAATTACATGGCTGAAGAGGAATGATTTTAGGACTAACTTGACTTTTATGATCTAAATATTTATTTACACAATTGAGAATTTCATTGCCAATGAGCTTCTTACCAATTATTCTATTCAGGTATATATTTACAGTATATATCCTAATAGAATAAGATTCTTGTGCAGATTTAGTTGAGCTTGTAAGTAGTGATAGAAATGAAGGAATTACATTTACGATTTAATTTTTTGTTACATTTATTTATTTCGAATCACTCAATTACATAGGTACACTCTGTGAGTAGTGATGCGGTTTACTTTTAATTTCTACTTTTGATGTGTCTTATTCTTGATTTCATTTGTAGAAATATGGATACCAAAACATTCAAACAAATTGCAAAGATCTCTATTAAAATTATCATTCACATTAAAGTTGACATTGAAATCAGCACATAATATTAAATTATAGTTACATTTATAAATGGCACATAATATATCATTAAGACAGGATAGAGAGTTGTTAAAAAACTAACATCATTATTATAGGGTCTGTACAATGACAAAACAATTATTTTCTCATTTGGAAGTTCAATTGCAGCAGCTTCACAAACTATTTCTATAGAAAGTTCCTTTACTATGCTTAATTCTTTGAATTCCAATCCATTAATTAGAAAAATTGCTGCTCCACCATGAATGGAATTTTTTCTTCCATAGAAGGACCCAAGTTCATAGCCAGGTATTGTAAGATAGCTACAGTCATCGTTTGTTAACCAGTGTTCACAAACAGTAATAATTATCTTAGCATTATAGTTATAACATAAGAGGGAAATATATTTTAATTTGTTTGATATAGCCTATCCTGGACATTCAAAAATGTAGTGTTTAGAAAAGCTTCATTAGCTGTTAATTTATCATTAGTCCCAGGCCCAGGATTGATATCGTTTGCATATCAATTCCTAACTTTCGACCTATTAACAGAGTTATTTATATTAAATTACATGGCTGAAGAGGAATGATTTTAGGACTAACTTGACTTTTATGATCTAAATATTTATTTACACAATTGAGAATTTCATTGCCAATGAGCTTCTTACCAATTATTCTATTCAGGTATATATTTACAGTATATATCCTAATAGAATAAGATTCTTGTGCAGATTTAGTTGAGCTTGTAAGTAGTGATAGAAATGAAGGAATTACATTTACGATTTAATTTTTTGTTACATTTATTTATTTCGAATCACTCAATTACATAGGTACACTCTGTGAGTAGTGATGCGGTTTACTTTTAATTTCTACTTTTGATGTGTCTTATTCTTGATTTCGTTTCAAAATGTTGATAACCTTAAAGCATTACTAAATCTCATAAGGAAATAATTGAACAAGAAGCAAGCTAAATAGTACAAGTAATTATAATAATTCAAGTACAAGTTATAATTCTATAACTGACTTACCTTTAAAGCAATTCAAAATTTGATCACTGCTTGAATAATCTTTTTGGACATTTTGACACAATCACAACATCACAAAACACAATATCACTTTCACTCTGCAGACAACAATCAGCTGACAGACGAGGACAAGAGAAGAATTATTATTCCATTCACAACAGAAACGGCGCGAACTTCAATACATAACCTCAAATCGAGTTCAGTCTGAATAAATGGCGCGAAAGCTCAGACCCACGGGAGTCAACTATTATACTCCATTACACAAACGCCATCACATGATAGGTCTGTGGAGCAACTAAAGATGCTTGGACCAACTTACTCGAACAGACCAACACGAGTTGTACAAATTTATGCAAACGACCCACTTTGTGTTAAGGAATGAACCTATATATATATATATATATATATATAATAATATATGGTACAAATCAATGTCCAAAACAGAGAAGAAATTATAGATTTAGAATAGTGTTAACAGTGGGCAATTCCTGAAAAATCATAGCGGTTTGCTGTTTTCCACAGTTGATTCTCCTGCCACGTTGATATTATACAACAGTTAAGCCAACCTATATATGGATGGCTGAGGCATGAAAACTTATACATTGGGGCTTGTGATTGAACGGTCAAGTTCTCTCTGTAAAAGTAGCTTATCTTCCATTCTTACTACAGGGTGATTTTTTTATTCCTGTTACCCAATTTTTGATGTAATTTATAGACGGAAATGTGGGGTATTAATAAAAAAAATAATATTGGTAGTTACAAAAGAAAATTGATATTTATTACTAACATTTCTTAGTACTTTAAAATTATTACACCATATGCTCAATTTCTACCCATTGAGGTGAAAACACGCTCGGTCTTTCACCATATTCGCAGAAACAGGAAACAGTATCATTACTGGATAATTATAGTCTGAATTATATAACATAGACAAGGAAGAAATATTCTCTTGTTTTTCAAGTTTCAAGATATATCTGCATGATATAAGATGGCTCCATCTTGATCCTGGTAAGATAAGGATATATAATTCTAGGTGTATTTTTTTCAATTAAATTTTTTTCCAGAGTTTTGGCTTTGACCTTGAACTTGGCCTTGACCTTGGATTTGACCTTTGACCTTGACCTTAAATTCGACCTTTGACCTTGACCTTGACCTTTGACCCAAGGAGAAGAAGCACTGGTGCGCCAAACTCCTCCTTTTTATACTACTAACGTCAAAGTAAACCATGTTGATGAAATTCATGTATTCACAAATTGATGGGATTAATCAAATAGAGATTAAATTAACAAAAGATTCTCACTAAATACTTTATTATTTTCTGAACAATAGAATACAGAAAATAATATGAATATTCCATGTAGACAACACTTGATTTATCTATATATATAAAAGCGAAATGGCACTGACTCACTCACTCACTCACTCACTCACTCGCATAACTAAAAATCTACCGGACCAAAAACATTCAAATTTGGTAGGTATGTTCAGTTGGCCCTTTAGAGGCGCACTAAGAAATCTTTTGGCAATATTTTAACTCTAAGGGTTGTTTTTAAGGGTTTAAAGTTCGTCTTTTAGCATGTATATTCTTCTTCTCCCAATCTCTTAATTATAATTGAAATTTCCATATCATATGTTACTATAGAACTATAATCTAGATAGAGTACCTCTTCGAAACAGTTGTTAACTGGCAACTAAATTAATAATTTTGTCAGGTTGGCATTAAGTTGAGTTGACTTTGTTAGGTTGGCACCAAGTTGAAGATTTAAATGCATTTATCGCGGAAAAATTGATTGGGCACTGCTACTTCAATCCTGGGAATATTATATTACTAGCCGTCAGGCTCGCTTCGCTCGCCATATCCGTTTAGCCAGACGTTTAGTCTGGACCCCCGACTGGATTGTTCTAACATATGATAAAAATGCTCAAATGAAAAATGCAGGCGAGCGAAGCGAGCCTGCTGATCTCATTCCTGGACGATCCAGTCGGGGGTCCAGGGGGCGGAGCCCCATGGCTAGACGGATATGGCGAGCGAAACGAGCCTGACGGCTAGTAATGTATAAAATCGGGGCACCGAGCTTCGCTCGTTATTTTTATCTATTGATAAACAGAACACAATTCTATAAAATGATCATGTTTATATTTTTCAGCCGGCTATACGTCAGCTTATGAATTTCGGGGATGCGATATTTTGATTTTCCACAGAATCACTCGCTTACGTTTTACTCTCCACAGACGACAAAGTCTCAGCTGATCAGCCAAGTATGAATAATCTTTTCAATGTCGTTCAGCGAGTTTCTCCAAGGTTGAGACCTAGTGCAATCGAATTTTTATATCATAAACCTACTATGTTCCAAATTTCGTGAAAATCGTTAGAGCCGTTCGCGAGATCCGTTGAACATAAATAACCAAATATAAAAATATATAGAAATTACTTGCTCAATATAATAGGATTATATGAAATGAGAAGAATTTCATAGTTTCATAGCAATCTAATTGAAATTTTTATCTTTCCCATGGTATTCTATCAAGATCTAAAAACAGCAGTAAATATAGAGTTCAGAATCTGGCGTTTTTTAAGACTTATATGAACCGCTCTCATCCGAAGAAAACAATCCTACTTTCAGGATTGAAGCCAATTTTGGTACGTCTCCTCCATGAATACTGAGATTTGGAGTATTGAATAATTCAACAATCATTCACCTATTGAAATGTAAATCGGCTTTCATTCTCAATGGAGAAAAAGTGGAATAATATTTCATGATTTCATTCGCTCTTGAACTTGGAATGAGATTTTCTCCAACTAAGCTAAGCTTAACTTTAGAGTTCACTCTACTTTATTCATAGTCTATTCTTTTATAATTGATCATGGCTCACCAAAAAAGAATGAAATCAGCTTTGCAGCTCCAATTACAGACAAATTATGAATTGAAGATATTATTTGACGAAGAATCATGATTGAGAGAATACAAGCTCTTATCAGTAAGGTTTACAATGATTACTGATGAATATTGTTTTAAATTATTTTGTTGAAGTAAAAGATAACTTTCTCTCAAGTTCACGTTTGGAAAAATCTTATATCAGGCAAATATTAAAAAAAAATTATTCCAGACAAATTCACAAGGAATATAATGTACCTATCGCTGTAAAATTTCATAAATTTGCTAGTCATTGATGTGTCTCACTCTCATAATCTCACTCGTTCTTTTACCAGTGACTCCCACACGAAACTCCTTCACTGTACTAATTACTTTTTTATCTCTTTTTTCATCGATTTCTCTTTTCTCACATTTGATTCCAGGAAGAGCGAAACTAGATTCTTCTCCTCTCACTGTCCCCTGAGCTGTTCAAGTTCTCCGAAGGAAGATACCACCGCACTGCACTTCTCATCCCAATTTTAGACTTGACATTATTTTCTTTGCCTGAGACAGCACTCACCTCTGCCAGCCGTTCTTCACCCTTCTTATCAGCTCTTCATCTCACCTGTATTTATTCTCTCCTCATCTCACCTGATATTAGAAATCAGGATATCGATAACTTGAGAAAATTGAATCCTACTGAAAAGGATGGACCAATTAGAGCACAGTTGACTTCAATGTTTACTAGGAACGACGTTTTGAGGAAGAAATACAAGTTGTCAAGAGAAGAAAGGTTTAACCACATCAAAATAAGGGAAGACCTTGACATGGAAACGCGCATCATCAGAAAGGAATTATTCCCATTTCTTATGGAATACAAGAAACGAGGTAAACAGGTCCTAATGAAAAAAGATAAATTAATGATTGACGGTGAGCTCTACAACCTGGATAGCTTAAAAGAAGCATATAATAAGGAAAAAGAAAAAAAAAGGCCAAGGAGTGAGGGAAGCTCTCCCACAACAGGAGGCGACGGTGACGCAAGCACCCAAAACACAAATACGGAACGACTCGTGAAGAAAAAGAACTTGAATACAATGGAAACATATATAAAGAGAATTGGAAGAGAGCAGGGTGGTGTGGAAGAGCCTTCACAACCACAGTAGCAACCACGGCGTGGAGTTAGAATAGCAAGAACGGAAAATGAAAGGAAACCAACTGATAAAGACTACGGAAAGGATGGAAGATCGGCGAAGAGAAAAAATCAAGATAATATCATTATACTCACATATAATTGTAGATCTCTTAGGGAGAACTGGAGAGTGGAACAGCTAGTGGAAGAGGTCAAAAATGTAGAATGGGATATAATAGGACTTGCGGAAGTAAGGAGAGACGGAGAACAATGTTTGAGCCTGGATGATGATAATATTGTTCTGTACGTGAATGGCAATGGTCCAACAGGAGGAACAGGTTTTCTAATAAACAATGCGACAAAAAAGAAAATCATAAGCTTCAAGCAACATACTCACAGAATATCGACAATAATTTGGAAACTCAAAGAAGGAATGGGTAGAATTAAAATAATACAAGTCTATGCACCAACATCAAATTCAACTGATGAGGAAATTGAAGAACTGTATGAAGAACTGAATGATGCCTTAGGAAAGGATATATGTAGGTACAATATAATAATGGGAGATATGAATGCAAAAATTGGCAAGAACAACGGTGAAAAATGTGTTGGAAACTACGGATTTGGTGAAAGAAATGAAAGAGGAGATAGGCTTGTTGAATTTGTTGAAGGGAAAAATATGTATTTGATGAACTCCTTCTTCCAGAAAAATGAAACAAGAAAGTGGACTTGGATGAGTCCGGATGGAGAAACAAAAAATGAGATTGACTTCTTCATAACAGACAAAAAACTCATTGTACAAGATGTGGACGTAGAGAATGATGTTAACATAGGAAGTGACCATAGACCAATTAAGATGATTATAAAAATAGAAGAGAGAAGAAGATTCAACAAAAAAGTCCGCACGAGACTGAGTTCAGAAGCACTAAAAATGAAATCATTTGAAGAGAAACTGGAAGAAAACCTAGCTCATGGAATGAATACTGAATGCTCCGATATGGAAGACATATCAAGTAAACTATCTGCTATTATTAAAAGTACAAGTGATACCTTGAACGACAGAGAAGGAAACAGAAGACATTCAACTCCAAGAGAGATAATCAGACTTTTGGCAAAAAGGAGAAGACTGAAAACGTCTGATAGGGATAGAATTGAATTCACTGAAATTTCTAAATTAATAAGGCGAAAATGGAAAGAATGGACAGCGCTCAAGAAAACTGAAGAATTAGAAGACACAATTAAATCAAGAGGAAGTATTAAACAAACATTGAGAAGACAACAGCTAGGCACCAATATAATGATCTCGATGAAAATGAGACTGGCGAGGAAGAGAGAGAAGTGGAAGGTATTCTCAGGACAATCTGTAACTTCTATGAAAAATTATATAGTATACAGGGGCCTGAAACAGACACATCAGCAGAGTGCAGTGGAAGGAGAGAGGAACAGCTGGATGCAGGTCAAGTAGAAAATAGCCTTCCAATCCTGGAAAGTGAAGTGGAGAGAGTAATAAGCAAATTAAAAGAAGGAAAAGCGGGAGGACCGGACAGAGTTACAAATGAAGAAATAAAAGCGGGAGGAAGAGCTGTAACCAGTATACTAGTCAAGTTGTTTAATATATGTCTAAAAAATAGAAAAGTTCCTGATTTATGGTTGAAGGCTAACCTAATACTACTGTATAAAAAGGGAGACAGAAAAGAAGTAAAGAACTATCGCCCAATAAGTCTCCTCTGTACAATTTACAAAGTCTTCATTGCAATAATAACATACAGAATAGGAAGAAATTTAGATGCCGCAACACAGAACGATCAGACCGGATTCAAGAAAAATTTCTCTACACTAGACAATATCTTAGTACTGCTGGAATTGATACGAAAGGCGAGGGAATACAATTTCCAAATGGTCCTACTATTCATCGACTTTGAAAAAGCATTCGATAGTGTAACAACCAACGCTATTATGAATACGTTAGCTGGACTTGGTGTTGAAGATGAATATTTACAAATTTTTAAATATATATATGAGAATATGAAATTAGAATGTTCAGTAAGAGGAGAGAGTAAAGAGATACGTGTGAAAAGAGGATTAAGACAAGGTGATGTTCCATCTGCAAAAATATTTAATGCCGTTTTAGAAACAGCCTTCAAAAATTTAGACTGGCAAGATAGAGGCATAGATATCAATGGGGAGAGGTTGAACTGCTTGAAATTTGCCGATGATATTGTTTTTATAGGAAGAAGTGCAAGTGAAGTTAAGGATATGTTAAATGAGATGATGGAAGAAACAAAACAAATAGGCCTTAAATTAAATTTTGAAAAATCAAAGGTTATGAGTTTCAATTGTCAAGCAGATGAAGTAATTGATTTGAACCAAGGAAGAATTATCGAAAATGTCAACAGCTTCATATATTTAGGGCAAAGAATTGGAAAAGACGGTCAATGGGGAGAAATCACAAGAAGAATTGCGTTGGGATGGTCAATGTTCAAAAGATTTAATCACCTTTTCCGCTCCACGGTTATTATGGAAAATAAGCGAAAATTACTTCAGATGTGTATAATCCCAGTTATGTTGTATGGCTGTGAAACATGGACTCTCACAGGAAAAATTATCAGGAAAATGAGAACTAGTATGAGAGCAATGCTAAGGATCATGTTGGGAGTTACTAAAAGAGATAAAAAGACGAAAATATGGATATCCAAAGAGACAATGGTTGAGGACATAGGACGGTTGATAGTAGAAAGAAAATGGAACTGGGCAGGACATATAGCGAGAACAAAAGACAACAGATGGACAAAGAAGATAATAGACTGGTATCCACGAACACTGAAGAGAAGCAGAGGACGACCAACCAACAGATGGGACGAGGAATTTAGGAGAGTCTGCGGTGGAGCAACATGGCAGAGGGTAGCACAGGAGAGGACGGAATGGGAGAGGATGAAGAAGGTGTACGGCGGTGTTTGGCTATACAAAGACTAAATTCCAAAAGTGAATGTTATTTATCATGTTCATATTTCATTTGGAGCCAACCAAAGAAGTAACCTCAGCGGAAGCTGATTTGCAACCATGAAAATTCTATTTTATTTTTACTATGTACCAATAGGTAAATACTGTAGAAGTTGCAATAAAAGGTTTATTTATTTTTATTTATTTATTTATTTATTCATCTCACCTGTATTTATTCTCTCCTCATACTTTTATTTTTCCGCTATAGTTTTTCCTCTACTCGAAACTAGTAATTATTTACTTCACTAGTTTCATTTCCTTTTTACCCGTTCATCCATTTCCTCTCATCATCACCTCTCTAGTAGCTCTTCTCCTACTCCCCCATCATTCTCTTCCTAAGTTTTTCATCAACCACCATTAAACTCTACTCCTCCACCACCTTTAATTCAAAGCTTCTCTCTCTTCTTCGTCTCCTGCCTTATAATCTTTCTTATTATCCCCATTTATCTCTTTCTCCTTCATATTCACCTGTTCTGCACCTTTATTCAAAGAGGGTACCCCCCCTATTCACCACTCTTTTCATTAATTTCTCTTGTCTCCTAATTCTTCTACTCTCCCACATCCTCCACCAATTTGTACTGTCCAAAATAGTTTTTCCTCCTTCTCTTCGTTTCTCCTCTTTTTCGTTTCTCTTCCTCTTCGTTTCTCTTCCCACACTTACTCGTCTTCCTCTTCCTTCTCCTTCTATCACTACCTCTCCTTCTCCGCCACTTCTTTTTCTCAATCAAGCCACCAATAACCGGTTTTCCTATCTCTCTTCCTTTTCCATCCCCTACTGTCTCTCCACCTTATTCCTACAAATTCCTTCCTCTTCACATTATTCTCGCACCTCATAGAAAAATCTGATCTTTGCACCATACACCTCATCATTATCCTTGTCTTTCTTTCATCTCGTTCTTCCTTCGTCTTCTTCTACAGACATTCTCGTGCATCCCTATAATTCTACTCTCCTCTCTTCGTTCTCTCTTCATCACCATTCGTCTCCTCTCTTGAACTTCTATTGTGAACTTCTCATTTAACGACTTCCCACCCATCACCCACACCCGTAACACCTTTCCAACACCCCGAATTTCCTGTAAACTGCTCGTCTTGTTACGAGTTGCAGAAAAAATACATCGGACCCTTCAGCTTCTCATTCCAAACCCTAACATCGATCTGCCATTCTCTCACCGAAGCACCGTCATCGTTCTTCCTCTTACAACGTTTTTACTGCCTTCGATTGGTCCCTGAGATAACGATCTAGGTAAGATCTCCCACTCCTCTCCGTGTCCTTATCAATTGACCTCTACAGAAGCTCTTGTCACATAATTCCCACTCCAGCCTAGCACTAAAACGAATATTGTTCACTCGGGAGCTATTCCAGTTGAAATACACTGTTTATCATAAGAATTGATGGTTTTGAGCTCTAGGGAGAATTATACAGTTTTGGTGGACTGAATGCTGGAGGATTATTGTCAGCCGGGTCGGCTCAGATAAGTGAACATTAAAATACAGTGGGGTCACTTTGGAGCGACTCATGATCAGATATCTGTGTTTTGTTGAATATATCTCAAGTGAGATCATTATTTAGCTGAGCGGCGAAATGATCTATTTGGTTGAGAAGTAGTCCCAAGAAAAGAGTAGATTCAGGATCGTCTGTTTTCTTGAGCAAATAGTATTGTATTCAATGATTTGTAATATCATTTTTGTGTAACGGAATTTCTTTGGTAAGTGATGTCATTGAATAAAACTTGATCTGATTTGTATTGAAATGACAAGGAATAGCACTTCTTTCTTGGACCTGATGAGAAACAGAAGTGTTCGCATGAAGGTTTATATATTATCTTTTCACCTACAAAAGAGCTTTTACACCAATACTACTCTAGACCACATTGAAACAAATTGAATTTTTACATAAAGATCAAATTCAATTTGAAACTACTAAGCTAATAATGATGTGGATTTTTTATTGACAACAATTTTTACTACCAATCAGCAATTGTCCATAGTTGAAAAGCTCCATATTCATGATTTAAAATATCCATAATTAGAGATAAAGATGGAATTATAAATCTATTATCAGATCAATTATCAGAAAGAGCTCCTTGTACTCCTATTTTTATTTCATTTCAGACGCAACAAGTTTATGACGGTAAATGATGGCTAAAATCGTCCGAAACTAGCTGCGTCTAAAATGAAATAGAAAAGAACTAGTAGTTTATTGTAATTAATATTTCAAGTTGCCCTATCAAAATACTTGAATGTAATCATTACGAGATATATCGGCATAAGATTATTAAAGAAGTAATTAAATAATGAGCTATGGAATCAATGAATTTCTATTGAAACAACTGTTCGTATCATATTTCGTAGCAGTACTCAACTAAACATGAAATTGATATTTGTATTGTAATCTTCTTAATTATAATCATTCCAATTTCGATAGATGTCTCACTTCCTCAGAATCATTATACGGTCAAATACTAGTCAAATACTATACAATTATACTAGTCAAAAAGCCTAGAAAATGTTCACTGAAGTGAGAAAACTCGGACTTTTGCATTTTCATCATATCTCATGAAGCATATTATCGTTATCAAGTACGTAAGAATTAGCTATTTTGATGGATGTCTGAATTTTTAGGGTCCTATATCATACATCCTGAATCCAACACAAAGATAAGCGACGTTATTCTTGATTCCTTCTCTGTCGCTCAATTAGGCAAAAGCTCGGGTCAACACTCAAGTCACCTGGGAAAAAGAGAATAGAAAGCAGGACACAGTGGAGTGCCTAACGACAGCCATTTCATCCTCATCAAGGAGTTTGTGAGTCTCTTCTCGTGTAGAGCGGTGCGGTTTTCGAGTCATAAGGCCTCTCCCGGGGATTCAGGCCCGACGAGAAAGAATGAAAACAACTTTGCGATGGCTGAAGCGGCAAAGCTTCTCAGCACACATTTTGTCAAATCTTCTTGGTAAATACTGTGAACAGTCGACCACTTTTCACCTTTATCGAAGGGTGGCTGTAAATCGTCTTTGCTCGTGGTTAGTCAGTGTAGGTTAGGTTCGGCTCAATCTTTTCCTTTCAAGAAATCTGGGAATCTGAGTTTCGCGTTATCACGCACAGAGATTGTTTCAAACTCTGGTTGGCTGGTTGAAGACCTGACACCCTCATGATAATTGGTTGATTAGAATCAGTTGATCAGTTTCTCGACCAAAAAACAATTATCTGGAGTTATCACTAATTATAACTAAAATTATCACTATTGTTTGTGAAAGATGAATAAACAAAAATAATGTGATTTAAAGTAGGAAGCTTTGAGAATACATAAGATAAAATAAAATATTTATAATATTCAAATGAATACTATAATATCAGATTCAATGAATAGTATCTATTTGGCCTCCTGGCTTCATTTGATAATGAGTGCTTGATATTCTAAGAGTTGTTTGCACAGTCACAGCTTAAACTGAATGAAGCAGGTGGTGGCTTCAACTCAAAATTAACCAAATTATAACGTACAAGAGTTGATATGAATTCAATCCAGTTAAAAATTCAAATAATTTCACTATTGTACAGTGCACGTGTGCACGTGCTGCAATGAACTTTTATTGAAACTTGAAACCTGAAACCTAGCTCTAAAGATGCCAACACAACATGGAAAAACAATCGTCACTCACAGCCAGAAAGTGCATAATTTAATCGTCCAGGATCTAAGAATGGTGGGTCATATTTATCAGTATAAATGTGATGAGCGAATGTGAAATTTCGTAGTTCACTCATAACCAAAAATTCAAAAATGTAGACCCTACTATTTTTTAGTGGAGAAGCATGACTCAACAACACCTATAATCCATGATTCTAGGAGGTCAGTATATTTTATTCTCCAGTTGAAAATGTATGACTCAACATCAACATATTATCCATGTTTCTAGGATGTGATAAACCCTATCTCTGTGAAGATTTGTGGTTCACTCACACCCCAAAGTTCAAAAATTTGTGCAGAAACCCTTTGTCAGGCCAGGCCTCACCGTAAAACCCACCTGGCCTAGAACGTGACATAATTCACGTCTAGGCCAAGTTTGCAGTGCCCAGACCGAGTGAGTGCAAGCCATCCAAAAAAGGGCAGCAGCCCATCATCCTCACCATTTCGGGGGCGCAAACCTCTCCTTGACGGTGAACAAGCAGAGCGCATGCGCCAACGGGCGACGCGGAGCTTGGCTGACACAGTTGCACTTCTACTGGCATCGCGACGCCACGCTACCGACGTCTCACGCGCCTTCTCATCAGCTGATCGATGTGTAACGTGTTACTAAGTTTTCCTCGGTTATCGAAAAGTGAGGACTGTGGCAATGTTCAACTGTGAGAAGGTTTGAAATAAGGATTTTCCCATCCTTTCTTTATCCAAGTCATAGACTGATATATTTTCAACAAGAGATTTGAAAATACGGTAGGTTAAAATGGTTCCGATGCCTAATCAAGAGTAAGAACTAGAGGCAATTAGTTCGGGAACGTTTGAGTAAAAACTTTTCGATTGAAAAATTGTGTATCAATCAGAGAGAAATTTTCAAATGAATGATAATTAATGATTAAGTCCTAAAATTAGGTTCAAAATAGAGAATTTTCTATCAAGAGACTCCTTCCAATACTTCAATTTTATTTTAGAAATGTTTTTTAAAATAATTCAGGCTAATCATGGAGAATCTTAGTATCTTTTATATTTTCTAGAATTGAGATTGGTGCTATGGAATGATTATAAGCTCCCATTACTGTTGATCAGAAGATTATATCAAATCTATTCCAGCTAATTATGACCCAAAACTTCTAGTACTGCAGTAGAACAATTTATCGAATAGGTAGCCTACAGATGAGAATACAATTATGAGCGAGGTGGTTTTCTATTTCAACAACGAATATTTGATATCAATGATCACAAGTTGAAGATTAAAAAAATATTCAATGCATCATGGATTTTCCCAACTTCATAGCACTTTTGTTGCATTTCCAAGATATTCTAAAGTTGTATGATGTCAATTGATTGCATTATCCATTAGTCAAGTCCCAGTTGTAGAAAAATCAAACTACTTCAATAATTCAACTGATATTGACAATGGATGTGTTCGATCAACTTTAAGAGTTACAACTTTCTAATAACTTTCCACTGCCTTCAAAATTGCGTGAGTTTGAGCTTGCGTGAGTCTGAAAGTGCTATCCTGTTACATGAAACATGTTTGTTGATGAGTAGGGTTTTTGCTTGAGCCTCCTCATTGGCTCAGACGGATTTTTAAAAAATTGAGTCATGACATTTCTCTTTTGTCAATTGTCTGCTTATCACTGATTGTCTAGTCAGAATCGATTTATATAATTTTCTTCCCAATCGAAATTACTTAATGTGAACAGGATCTCTCATCCGTATTTGGGCTATCTCAAGATAGATTCTAGCTCTTGAGATGGCAATAAATTACATGTTAGATTTTCAAGACTTGTTTTTGATATTAGAACTTCAGTTACAAATTACAAATCATCAGTTGGCATTTTATATTCCATAATACCTGAAATAGTTCAATTTGATGAATCATGAGAGAATTATTTGAATCAGAATATTATTATTGTAGCACTGAAAGTCCATTGATCAAGCAATATCTAATGATCCACAATAATTATCAGATCTCTCATAATCAATATCCTCGAATTTCAAATAATTTATGCAGAAATATCCACATGCCAATCCATACAATGACCATTCAATGAGATCTCTGAATACTATCACAAAATGTTTGAATTTGAAGAAATCGATAAGAGATTGCGTAGATAATGGATTCCAATAATAGCTTTGTAGTGGTTTGGAATCCATGTAGAACTTTTGGACTTAACTCACCATGATCTTTTTCTCCATCACCCACACCCAAACCTGGTACTGTATTATAAATATTAAAGCTCATCACACTTAGAAAAAAAGAGTAGCTTAATGAAATTATCACTGAATTGAAAAGATGCTAACAGAATTGAATCGGAGTTTATTATATATTTCCAACTTCCAGCTGAATCTTTCCACTTATATGGTCCTTATTATTTTACTCATTATTTAGTGAATATATTATTATTCATTAGTATGATAATAATTTGGGTAATTTCTTATCATGATACTTATGATTGGATAGAATGACAAGAAATCGATTGAATTTTGATTGTTCAACTTCTCTCTATTGATTTCCTTGATTGTACGCCAAGCTTCCATCTCCTTTTCTTAATAAGCTCGTTTATTGTTCAATAATCATTGAGTATTGAGGAGTTTGGCAAATAGTCCGCGAGTATACTCGGTGTAACAACACCTAGTAACATTCTCCCTACATATTCATTTGCGTCTTGTCTATAGTCAAGTATATCTCCTCATAGTCAAGTGAACTTATTCATGCCGCTGAATAATTGAAGATCACACATAGACTTGCTGATTTGGAAAAAGTGAGCACAGAACTATCATATCACTATCATTATTCCTGGTAGTGCGGAGTGTGTATCCATTATCGCTATGTTCGATGGAAAATATTGATTCAAGCATGAGACATAGACCAGTATAGTCAAGTCTAGCCTCTTTTAGTTGAAGCTCTATGAAAGAGAACATAAATGTAAATAGTATCTGGTGAGACTTGATTGTCTGATAAAGAGGATATCCGCGGGTTTTTTTTAATTACTTTCCACATTCACGATTGTCATACTCATTGGTGCCTGAGAATTGAATAGGGTTCATTGTAGAAGCAACAGGTCGATGGCAGAGGTAGTGCTTGCCAACAGCCAGTGCATTGCATCTGGCTCCGTCCTTGATCTATGGAATGATCCTTGCCTGTGCTCACCTGTTGATTGGCTCCGGCCGCCTTTCTGCAAGAAGTGTCAGCATTCATGAAGTATTTCCCCCCATTCCAACCCACAACCTTTTCTTATCAGCTAACCAAACTGGTCAAAATTTCAGCCCAAAACTCAACAAACAATCCTACAAGATTGAAAGTTAAGTGGTGTATACAATCTTCGATAAACACTATTTAGTTTCATCATAACCATATAAAACTTTGATATCTGATTCACAGAATGTAGTGGTCGAACAGACATATGGGTTATAAACCACTACCTCTGTAAACAAAGCTGTAGTGTATTCGTGTGACGTCAGCACAGGTAGGGCTCATACATCAATAAAAACACTAGCTGGTTTTTATTGGTGTAGGAGCCCTACCTGTGCTGACGTCACCAGATTCACTATGGTATTGTTGTTCAGCTGACAAGTGATTACACAGATGTCTGGAGAAGGCAGTCTACTTCTGTATTTCTATAAGGTCTATAGTTTCCATCGAAGACCGAGATGTATGCATCTTCAAGGTCTTTGGTTTCAATATTTTGTTTTGCAGTCATGGTATTATTATGTGTGCCCATAAGTATCAATGGTCTCACATTCGAAAGAAGCTAATTTGATAGGTGATTAAGAATAATCAAATTAACTGAATAATGCTGAAGAAATTATGCTATGTTCGATGGAAAATATTGATTCAAGCATGAGACATAGACCAGTATAGTCAAGTCTAGCCTCTATTAGTTGAAGCTCTATGAAAGAGAACATAAATGTAAATAGTATCTGGTGAGACTTGATTGTCTGATAAAGAGGATATCCGCGGGTTTTTTTAATTACTTTCCACATTCACGATTGTCATACTCATTGGTGCCTGAGAATTGAATAGGGTTCATTGTAGAAGCAACAGGTCGATGGCAGAGGTAGTGCTTGCCAACAGCCAGTGCATTGCATCTGGCTCCGTCCTTGATCTATGGAATGATCCTTGCCTGTGCTCACCTGTTGATTGGCTCCGGCCGCCTTTCTGCAAGAAGTGTCAGCATTCATGAAGTATTTCCCCCCATTCCAACCCACAACCTTTTCTTATCAGCTAACCAAACTGGTCAGAATTTCAGCCCAAAACTCAACAAACAATCCTACAAGATTGAAAGTTAAGTGGTGTATACAATCTTCGATAAACACTATTTAGTTTCATCATAACCATATAAAACTTTGATATCTGATTCACAGAATGTAGTGGTCGAACAGACATATGGGTTATAAACCACTACCTCTGTAAACAAAGCTGTAGTGTATTCGTGTGACGTCAGCACAGGTAGGGCTCATACATCAATAAAAACACTAGCTGGTTTTTATTGGTGTAGGAGCCCTACCTGTGCTGACGTCACCAGATTCACTATGGTATTGTTGTTCAGCTGACAAGTGATTACACAGATGTCTGGAGAAGGCAGTCTACTTCTGTATTTCTATAAGGTCTATAGTTTCCATCGAAGACCGAGATGTATGCATCTTCAAGGTCTTTGGTTTCAATATTTTGTTTTGCAGTCATGGTATTATTATGTGTGCCCATAAGTATCAATGGTCTCACATTCGAAAGAAGCTAATTTGATAGGTGATTAAGAATAATCAAATTAACTGAATAATGCTGAAGAAATTATGATATTTTTGATTGTAAAAAATTAATTTTCATCAGATGGAGAGATTATCACGGAACTGGATGAAATATATCATATGGAATACAGATTCAAACGTGAACTGAGTTTGTTAACATGTAAAACATCAGGTACTTGTGGATGAAAATACTGCGTGAGGTATACTGTTTACAGAGCTACTAGTGGAATGCGTGTATTCGTGGCGCAAAGTCTGAGCAGAGGAAAACTCTTATGCTTATAAGATTGTATGGTATGGTCCCACATAGCTCAACAGTTACCAGTGCATCACCAATATACTCACTGTTGAAGAATGTATACATTTATTGGACACCTCTGTATCAATAGTAGATGCTCTATGATTTCAAAATTCTAAATTCATAATGATTCGAGAATCATTGATAGTTTATGACTGAGTAGAATTTTAGACTCATAAAAATATTATCAGGATCGTGATGCTTCTATTTTTGGGAGTGGGAATATTCAACATTGTGGGAGGAAAACATTCAAATTCACACACTATAATGATGTGGAATTCTCATACCACACGACTCCAAAACTACTCAGTTTATACATCGACTACAACACTCCACTTGCAAACAAGCCTCACACCATACAATCTTACGGCATACGGAATTCAGACCACATGTACACAATCTGAGACTGGCCGAACTCCAAAAACTATTCGAATTGAACTTAGTACATTGCATCGGATATATAATTTCCTTGAAAAGAATTGTGTCATGGTATTGAATCCCACTGCTATGCATATTTTTTCGTATCTTATTAATTTGGATATAAAATATCAAAAAAGGTGGATATCGAACAATTTTTTTTTTCAAGTATATTGATAGTAGTTTTTTAACTGTGAGCATACATCCGGTTTGACCATATGCTAATGTGAGTTCATACTGTTCATTAATCCACATATCAACGTCACTTGTTTAAACTGAATAAAAGCAAACTAGAAGAGAAGGAAGCCTTTAGATCAAGTTCGGTATCAAATTAATATCGGGGCACCGAGCTTCGCTCTGGAGTACAAAAGCATAGAAAGCATAAGAGCATAGTTCATATTAATTTATCCATTGAAAAACAGATCACAATTCTTTTAAATGATTGGAGAAGGACCTGATGCCATCAGGCACAGGCCAAAACTGTTTCTTCCCCGAATTTTTATGTATAGCCTACTCTATAAATACGATAGTACAAAATGTAGGTTATGTCCCATAAGATTTTGAATTCAAGTCCAATCTACAGTCCAAGTATTTGAAAACAGAGAAGTTCGAATTTCTGTATTTACACTAATCACTTAAAACTGTAAAATAATAATCAACTTTGAAAATGTTGATGTAGGTACTTCACTTTAAATAGAAAAATGCTTGAATAAAATCATATCGTTGGTCATGTCAACAAATATGTTGATCAAGATAAAGTCAATTATCTATAATTATCGCCAGATAATACTTCTCGTGAGATCAGCAGATTGATTGCAATAGTTCAACAGCTAAACATGATAATTCTGTCTACTCCCACACAGGCATCAGCATCTTCCATTATCGACAGACGACGGAATTATCAGCTCTTCCAAGGATGAATAATTATTATCCTTTTCATGTCCTCCCGTGAGTTTTCCCAGGAATGAGACCATGTGCACTCGAATTTTCATATCAAGAACCTCATAATAGGCCAATAGCCTAATGTCATATTATAGCCTCATTTTAACCCCATATTGCAAGTTTCATCAAAATCATTACAGTCGTTTTCGAGATCCGTTGGACATACATGGATACATAAATAAAATACATACAATACAGAAATTGCTCGCATGATATAATATGATTTGTAATAGTATCCTTATAATCTCAAATACTTGGATCATTAATATGTACTGAAGTTCTATGGTCTCTCATAGTGTTAGATTCATAGTGAAATAAAAATTGATGTTCAATTTTTAAAGTTATACTAGTCTCTGAGACTAGTTCTACTGACAAACAACATTAAAAATCGATAAACCGAATTCTCATACACAATAGTTTTAGAATCCTGTGTTAATATTAGATTATCAACCAAATGTTTAAACAACTAGCATATACTAGGAATCCAAACTACAATCATGTTAAAAATGAATTTTGGAAGTACCGTACGTGACCATACTACATGTTCTTACTCCATGTCTGTAATACTCACGCAATCAATAATTATGTTCAGTGCACTGATTGACTGTTCAAAGCCTGCGATTGATGAGTCAAAAAATCAATTATTCAGTGTAGTTGAATTATTTATGGGACCAAATTAAAGGCTTGCTACATGGGTGCTTCTCAGTTGTTACACGCTATCCTCTATCAATAATTGCCACATGGTATTTTCATGTCAATGGCGCAGTACATACATACAGTATTACCTGAAGATCTTTGATTTTGGGTATCAGTACACTCCTTGCTGTAGAGAGAGAACACAGAACTAGCTCTAAGACTGTCGAAATAAGATTTTTGTACAAAGAATAACAAAGGCCTAGTTTTTTCTAGTGGAGCCCATGATAGGTTGATAGCTTGCATCCAAATGAGAAATTACTGAAATTATTAATTCCATGACTCATTCACTAGCCACGTATTTCTTTGAATAATAATAATAATTATTGCATATTCCTGTTGTGTATTTACATTCATATGTAATCTGAACATGAGCTCCTAACTTCTGAGTCTCCTATAATGTTCTGACTTGTCCTCACCTTACCCGCTCCAATTAATGTGTGAAAGGTACTACTGCTAGACAAACATTATTAGTCTTTCTTCTCACCAGCGAGAGAGGAGCTGATTCATCAGATCAATTGATAAAGTGTTTTTAAATCTACGAACTAACAGTCTGTACCAATAACTAAGGTATCCTCAATTCTTTTCTCTGCCGATCATTTCAATGTAGTGCTTTCTTGTAGACATAGCAAACAATACGGAATAAAATAGATTATCTTACATTAATATCTAGAATAGCCATTATACTACACCAATTCCGACTTCAGTATTTCGGCGAAAACTCAGAAATTCGATTCTGTTCTATTTATTTGAGCAATAAAATTCTCTCTTGGAATAAAATTAGTCACGTTTATGGTACTTGAACATGAGAATAAGCCAGCCTCAAACTTTCATATGATGCTAGCTGGCTAATAAACTTGGCAGTGTCATGCTTAATGCTATGTATGTTCTACATACGATAATATAACTTCCATTGGAATCAATTCACATTAGTATGGACAAGTAAAGTTTTATTGATTGAAATGAGATGGCAAGAGGGATTTCATATTCCAAACAAAGCAGAAGTCGTTATGGATTCCTATAAAATTCTGGTTTCGAATACTTGATATAAATACTTGTTTTCGATGCTTGATCATCCAACCCACAATAACTGTTGGAACTAAACTTTTCTGTGAATTTATAGTTGAGACCACTGAAAATGGTAATGTAATTTGTCGTAAAAGCTGTTGGACATCAGGTACACTCATAAAGTGTTAATTCCTATTCATTCTCTCGGTTTGAATGAGCAAAGCTGTAATCATGAATGCTTTCCCGACTCTTTCGAAGGGATTAGTCGCACATGCAGCCGGAAAAACATGTGTTTTCCACCGTTTCCAGCCAGCAATGGTTTTTGTTTGCAATAGCACGGGATTAAAGTAAAATTGGGAGCGCTGTCCAATACATCTATCCAGGCTTTGACAGTGCGAGAAAGAGTGCTGTGTTTTGAGAATAGAAAATGAGATTCTCTGCAATGGACAAAATCCATTTGTAAATCATGCTCTATCTAGAGAGATAAGGCATGCGTGCGTTCTGTTCTCATGAAGTACTATTGTGGCAGTTCCATTCCCCATCACCACTGAGTTGATTTTCTGTCATCTGCTGTATATTTGAATATCAATCTCTATAAACAATCTTCTGATCAACATCCTGATCAAATACAATAATCAATACTCCACTGCAAATGGGAAAGTGGGAATCCTTTTGAATACATTCCAAGGTTCAACAAGAATATTATTGATATCTTGAATAATTATTTCTATCATGTAACATATTCAGTGTTACCTCTTATCTTCTTATTTACTCTTTGACTGTTTACTTATTGCCGTCTTTCAGTATTAGCCTACAGTACCACATTAAAGAGACCATATTTATATCTACAAACGCTACAATATGCAAGTATTACAGTACCACATTGAAGAGTCTATATTCATATCTACAAACACTATAATATGCCATCCACTTTTTCTTAGGGCCACTGGAATTATTGGAGCAAAATAAGAGTTTTCAAGTATCCTCCATTTTATCACAACACATCTAGCTTCAAGTCTCCAAGAGCCATTCTCAAGTGTGAATTGGAAGAGTTGAAACTAGTTGTGTCGTGATAGAATAAAGTGTACTTGATAATATTTATTGTTTCAACTATAATATGCTATCTTTATTGATATACATTCAACTCTTGATTCACATATTGAAAATGTGTCAATAAGAATCAGAAGTGTGATTCAATTCCATTCAACTTATGATTGGAAAAATTGTTGAATAAATAATTTGAAATTGTCTCCAAATAGCTGCTCAAAATGCACTCAATGATCATATATATGAGCTGAAAGTTCCAGTTCGATATTAATTCTGTCCCTTAGAAATAGGACGACTCATCAAAAATATTTCAAATCAAAATTAGCTTTATCATAGACGACCACGAGTTCAGAACTAGAGTAAGCGACAATCTGAGAGACTAGCACTTACGAACAGAAGTTGTGATCTGCAATTAGTGACAGTGAGTGACGGTCTAACATTGCGCGCAATGTGTCAGTGACAGTGACAGTGTTGTCCGTTGACAATGAGCTTTCCGCGTGAGAGGGCTGGCACGACGGGAGGTGGAGGCAGTCCCACCTTGACTCCGTCCCGACGGGGTCGCAGGGCTCAGCTGCCGTCTCAGACACGGACGGTCAAGTACGACTTGCGAAGCTCCAGCTTCGAGAGCTCCGGCAAAGTGCCTCCTGTTTTGCCTTGGACTGGGTGAGTTCATTCTTCAAATTGTTTTTTCCATTTTCCAATATTGATTAGGATTTGTTTGAATATTGCAGGAAAATAGATTGATAGATGACTTGACTCGATAGAATGGGAGGACTTGGGTGTCAATTATCATCAGGGACAGTGACAGAGTAAGGCACAACACAAGTGTATGTGGTAGGCCACTCGCAATACAATATTAAATTAATGATGATGATGATGATTGAATCAGTACCTACCCATTTTTGAAACAAATCATTTCAAATTCGGTAACTCATGAAATTCTGAGGATACATTCTTCACTGTATTGCTGATTAAATAAGGAAAATTTTCTCGAAATATCAATTTTTGATAAAGTTATTCAATTATTGTCAATGAATAACTGGAATTTAGCTATTCAGTCATTTTTTGAAAATGGAAAAGCTTCTTCTCCTCAAATTTACACCTGAAGGAGTTTTTTACTATCACCAGTAATAGCACCCAAATCGATTTTTAAAATATATCACCAGTAAATGTTAGTCAGCTGCACAGACTTTTGAGAACAGTTTGTAAATAATTACTCCATTGGATAAAATATTATTCAACAAAAATGATTCGTTTTTATGGAAGGTGGTGGGTTCTGAAGTTCTGATTCAATCATTATCATCAATATATCGTATTGCGGGTACATTAATGACACTACCCATTTAGCCTTCCTCGGTCACAGTCCCTGATGATTAACGACACCCAATTCCTCCCATTCTTAGCGTTCACCTATCCTAACAATGGATCGCTCAGTGGACTTTTTTTCCCGAATCGCTCATCGGAGAACGCTCATCGGACGACACCTTCAAAACCTATGTGTCAGTGATTGGTAACTCATGGAAAATTTTCACCAGTAATAGCACCCAAATCGATTTTTTAAATATATCACCAGTAAATGTTAGTCAGCTTTTACTCTTCGAATAAAAGTGTCATCGAATATAATAATAAGAGTTCATCCATTATCTACTTGACAATCCAACAGATATTCGATTATTCAGAGATGTGTGCAAAGAGTTTAAATTGTGTAGTCAAACAATTTATTCGAAGAATATGTATTAAGTAGGAGAGTAGTAGATCCTGTCAAACTTTGAATGGAGTATGAGATTAATATTGGCAATATAGATAAAATGAGATGAGCAGCGTCAACATTTCTTAGAAATTTTATAAGAAATATAAAATTTTTGTCTTGTGGAAGTTACTGTGAAACTAACTCTATAATATAATGTTATACATTTAGAATTATTTGAAAAGATCTAACATTATCATTCTTTTCGCAATGATCAAATTCTGATCCATGAGACTAAAAATCTGACGATTATAGAGAAATGTTGTGGAACTGTTGCAAAGTGAGTAATTTGGAATACCGGACTTCTTGATTCAACTGTGTTACTTTATTCCTATTAAAATACTTTTGTCCATTCTCATTGCTACGATAATATCTTATGTCTGCCATATATCCAACTGTCACACAGTTTCAATTCATTTGATATCTTTGTAATAACACAAAGCTCATACACAATTGATAATATGAACTGCAAGATTGATTGAAGATAATCTTATTGGACGTGAGGTGATAAAAAGCAAACTTGAATCCTGTAGTTGGCTAGTGTGTACATAACTTGACTCTCTATCACACTTACTCTTTCTCTCATCACCAAGCTCACCTCGGGAACTGCAGATTATAATCCTAATTCCGCTTGGAGATTAATTCTCTACCAATGATTCAAGCACGAGTCAGCACTTTTCCATCCATTTTCCCCGGCTCTTCCTCATGGAAGAACTCTTCTTCTCATCAAAATTTCTTGTAACTGAGTTTTCCCCAACCAACTTCTCTCCCAAGGAAGCGTCTTTCAAATTAACATTTACTGGGATAACCAAAATCCTGCTGGCTGTATTTCCTCATCTATCTTCTCATCTGCCACGAGGATTTCGTCAACTGGAAGAAAAATATTTTCTCTCAAACGAAGTGTATGACAAACAATGTTCAAGCCGCAAGCTGAAAAAGTTCAAATCAATCGATCTCTGTATAATTGAGCGTTACATTCGTCGTCGTGGACTTGGAATTTATTTTGCCAAGTTGTCTCCTGGAGGAGATAACCATCAATGCTGGAGAGGGATAAGATGAAATTTGAGACCAAACATCTCGGGATCCAATCCCAATTTTTAGACAATTCACTTGACATACTTGGACATGAAACTTGAAAAAGTGTAATGTTGATCAATAGAAAAATGTTTGAAAAATGAGTAAACTGTATCTATACAATATCAAATGAAATTTGAATTTCTGATCGGTTAATTTGATTTACTGATTGGCAACAATACAATTTACAAGAATATCATAATATCCACAAACCAGTTAAAGATAGTAGTCCAGTCAAATGGTCGTTTTTCAGGGAACAGCCCTGAAAAAATATTTCTTGACAGTTTTATATGTATTTTGGGGCGCTGAATCCGAATCTGGAATTTTTCTGACACGCCAGAGGGTGGCTTCACCCCATAAACCCCTAAAATTTCGGCCTTTTTTAATTTTCCCATTTAATCTCGAAGACTTCAAGTTTTTTGAGAAAAATCATTCTCTACAAAATTGAAGATAATAAAATTTCCAATAAAATCAGTGGTCGCGCAGGATTCTACAATTTTTGGATCAAGAACTATGAATTTTCAAAAAAGGGGTATTTTTCAAGGGGTTTTCAAAATTATGCAAACCTACCACTTGAAACCCTTTACAACTTGGATATTTTTCCAGTATAGATAAAACCACACATAAAGTGAAAGAACAATTAATTCTGAACAGGATTCATTGAAAATTTTTAAATTTAGTTGTGGGGAGTGATAATACACCCAAAAATAGAAAATCATGTCCTACAGCCAAAATACAAATTTTTCATTAAAATACCTTTTCAAGGCCTTCCTGACAAAAAAATACATATTTCGGCTGATATCATCTCAGGAGGGTTATTTTCTATGAGAATCACCCGTTAGAAACATTCAATTTCAGTATTATCCTAGTGATAATGAAGGATAAAAGGATAAGTCATAGGCCAGTTTCACACGGCAGAGACCTCGCTCCTGGAATATCATATTACGGAAGATCATATTTCATATTTTGCAGCTCTCCTGTACTTTCACATGGGGATCTTACGAATAAGCCGACAGATCTAACAACTATGCCGACGTTTGCTCAAACCTATGACTCATCACTTTTTCTCAAAGTCTAACTTCCTTAAAAATATAGATAGAAGATTTCTGATTTCGGATTTGGATTCAGCGACCCCAAATTCTTTAAGTCCCATTTTCAAAAATACCCGAAAACAAGGGAGTTATAGCTGTTTTTAATATAGCTTTCCATTTTCATATGATTATATAGTACATACTAAGATAATAATACTCCTGCCTCACAAAGGGACAGGCAAAGGTTTTAAGAAGTTTTTGAACACCTGAGAAGTTTATACATAAACATTTTTGATTTTTAAAAGTTCTAGTTTTCCAAAAAAATATTGAACTATGAAAAGATGAATCCAAATATGAAATCATAAATCATCTCCACTCATCACCCAATAAAATAGGAGGAAAAGGAATGTTGTACAGTAAAATTCACTGAATTTCAATTGTCATTCAACAATACAATTTACAAGAATATCATATCCACAAACCAGTTAAAGATAGTAGTCCAGTCAAATGGTCGTTTTTCAGGGAACAGCCCTGAAAAAATATTTCTTGACAGTTTTATATGTATTTTGGGGCGCTGAATCCGAATCTGGAATTTTTCTGACACGCCAGAGGGCGGCTTCACCCCATAAACCCCTAAAATTTCGGCCTTTTTTAATTTTCCCATTTAATCTCGAAGACTTCAAGTTTTTTGAGAAAAATCATTCTCTACAAAATTGAAGATAATAAAATTTCCAATAGAATCAGTGGTCGCGCAGGATTCTACAGTTTTTGGATCAAGAACTATGAATTTTCAAAAAAGGGGTATTTTTCAAGGGGTTTTCAAAACTATGCAAACCTACCACTTGAAACCCTTTACAACTTGGATATTTTTCCAGTATAGATAAAACCACACATAAAGTGGAAGAACAATTAATTCTGAACAGGATTCATTGAAAATTTTTAGATTTAGTTGTGGGGAGTGATAATACACCCAAAAATAGAAAATCATGTCCTACAGCCAAAATACAAATTTTTCATTATAATACCTTTTCAAGGCCTTCCTGACAAAAAAATACATATTTCGGCTGATATCATCTCAGGAGGGTTATTTTCTATGAGAATCACCCGTTAGAAACATTCAATTTCAGTATTATCCTAGTGATAATGAAGGATAAAAGGATAAGTCATAAGGATACGTCAAGGATCAAAACTTTAAACACTTATAACTTTTGACAGAATGATCAGATCTCCTCGTACTACAGCTCATTCTTCTCAGCTGGTCAAGGTTCAAAAACATGTATCATAACTGAAATTTATGAGAGAATAAAAAATTTCTCTTTTAGTGTGTTTTAGCCCATATTTAAATACACAAAAAAATTACCAATTTCTATATTCAAAACTGTGTATCTCGGTAACCCGAAATGATAAGATATGGTACTTGGTCTTGATTTAAAGAACAGAGTCTCCTCTTTCATGTGAGGTGAATGAAGTTTGTGAAAATATGATCGTGAAGTAAGATACATTTGTTCAAAAAAATCAAGAAATTTGCGATATTTTCCTTTTTTTCACAGTCTCGACAGTTCTTCGATTATAAAGAGTCATGCAAGATAGATTCAAGGCAACGTAGCTCATAGAGCAAGTAATTTTCTTTCATTTGAGACAAATCGCGAGTCTCTATCATGCATCCTACTCGTTTTAGAGACACTTGAATAACAGTAGAATCGCAGAAAAAAATTAGAAAATGAAAATAATCATTTTTTCAATTAGCTGTAACTTTTGAACAGTATTGGAATCAGGAAAACGAAAGAGGAAAATTCTTTTTCCGGGAGGAAATTAGGAAATTAGAGCGAAAAGAGGAGAAAATTCTCTACAATCTTGACTACTTTTTGGATTTCTTATCTGAAGTGTTTCTCAAGATACGCAACTTTGAATAATATTATGCGAAAAGTTTGTGATACGTTAATCATTCTCACAGTCTTGCATATTCAAAGTTGCGTATCTTCTGAAACACTTCAGATGAAAAATCCAAAAAGTAGTCATTGATTTTCTATTTTTGAGTGTATTCCCCCTCCTAGCACAACTAAATTCGAAAATTCTAAGGAATCCTGTTCAGAATTGATTGTTCTCTGACATGAAGTGTGGTTTTTTTATCTATACTGCAGAAATATTCAAGTTGTAAAGGGTAGAAGAGGTAGGTTTGCATAATTTTCAAAACCCCTTGAAAAATACCCTTTTTTAAAATTCATAGTTCCGGAACCAAAAACTGTAGAATCCTGCGCGACGACTGAATTTATTGGAAATTTTATTATCTTCAATTTTGTAGAGAATTATTTTTCTCCAAAAACTTGAAGTCTTCGAGATTAAATGGGAAAATTATAAAAAGGCCGAAATTTTTGGGATTTCGGGGGTGAAGCCGCCCTCTGGCGTGTCAGCAACTTTCAGATTCGAATTCAGCGCCCCAAAATACATATAGAAAAATTCTTTCGGCGCTGTTTCCTGAAAAACGACCATTTTACTGGACTAGAGTTACAATGGTTCATGATGGAATAGATTAGTAATTAATTGAATTTACTTTCTCACCATTGCCTTTAAGTTTCAAAAGACTTAGAGAAAGTATTTGAAATATTTGTGAGTGGATTTTATGGGTTTTTTGTGAGTTTTTTCCCAATAGTCTTCCATTATTATCTCTACTTCAATAAAATCCCAAAAAAATCAATTTTTCAAAAATATATACATAACAAGTATCCAGTTGATTGAAGATTCATTGGAATTATCACAATTGGTTAAATGGAATAATCAACATCATTACCTCATGGAATAATCAACATCAAATAATATATAGGCTATCATGTTGTTATAAATATCATATTCATTATTATGAATATTGATTTATTGTTTACCGAAGTAATTGATAGTGATTCAATGTTTACCGGAATAATTGATAGCGACATCGGCAAACTCATTGTACTGATTACTTCTCCAGTACCAGAGCGATCACCAGAATCACATGAATTATTCATGGCCACATCAAAAATCAAATCGAGTAGAATTTAATTAGTTTTTTATCTTGTAGATGATTTATTATTTTGTGATTATCCAGGAAAACAGTGGACGAATGGATAGGAGAGATCCACCATGTGAGATATTATCTGTTTAGAAGAGGAACCGGGCTGAAGAATTCAATCTGTATTTGAATTCTTAGGTAATTGAGTTTGCGTTCATTAGACAGTGTTTGGAGCCACGTTTACTGTGAGATGTATGATGAGATTGGATCTATCTCTGACTAGGTTTTAGAGATGGAATGTTTACCCAATTTAATAGACAGTGGGAAGGGAGTTTCAAATTAGAGTGTCTTTTTTCTCTCAACAAGTTGATACTTATCTCTAGCATCATCATGCGTGCAAATGTGGGATTCAACTGGAATTTTGATGGGACTTTTTCAGGACAAAGTATTGATCATTCCACAATGTGGTTGGAATTCTGAGCGTTTTAATCAGCAATCACTATTTTGGAACGTCCTATTGAATCCCTTGGTTTTTGTTTTTAAATTAAAATATTGAAGAGGATGTGAGAAAATCATGGTGAGACTTTTCCAACAATACTTCTATTCCTATCCATTTGAAATGGTCTTGATCTCTTTAATAATCACAGCAATGATAATATCCAAATATTATTCATGATTCAACACGTGGGAGTCCACAATATTTATTTCATTCCTTGGCGAATTCAATCCGTTCACACATCTGATTAATCCAGATAAAGAGACATTCATGTTAATATCCAGGAACAGTTACAATACTCTTAATATTCAGGAACAGGAACAATACTCTTGGTGTAGCCTCAACTACAAGACGATAATATTTCTATACCAGAAGTCCGGGCTCAAACACCAGTTGGTCAAGATATTTTTCTGAAGTCTCTTTCATGTTTCGGATAAATAGGTTAGATTGTCGGTAACGGCTACCTGGGAGAAAATCGTTACAGAATTCTTCAAAACTCATTTGTAGTAGAAGAATATTCCTAGAAATTATTATGCCAGTTGCATTTATTGCAAGAGAATGCAAAAATTTTAGAGAATTTGGAACTTACAGAATTTATTTAGACTTTCCTCTTCGTGGCTTCAGGACAGTGTAAAATGCAAGGTTTTTATGATTTCTCGGAATCGATCAGTCGTTTTCATATTCCACGAGGACCAGAACATGAGCAATAACTGAGTATAATTAGATTTGAATTGGAAATTGTTGGAGGAGAAAGGGCTATTAAATGACTCTTTGCATGTTCCCGATAACAAGAACTGTTCAGTTTGGAGAGGTTTGAAGACTATTCGCACCAACCATCGAGGTCAGGGCTGCTCCCTGAGCGTTTTATGTCTAATTTTATTGCAGCAGATGTTTAAATCGATGTGGCAGTCGGGAATCGTATCGCTTTTAAGACGTTCGACATCAGAATCTGACTCCGGGGTATTCATAACTACCGCCATTGGATGGAGTTGTGATGCACAATTTCCGCTGAGTAATGAACTAGTTCAGAATTCCGTTTGTTTTATGCTGTTCATGACTTCTAGACAAAGCTCTTTTACTTTGGTGGGGAAATAAGGGTGTGAAGAGAGAATAGATATAGAGAGGATGTTATTGCTTCTGATTTAACAAAAGACTTACTTTGACCTAAATTTGTTCAAGTTTGCTGTCTGTAATGTAGTTTGAATAAATGAGTGATAAGGAATTCAGTTTCTTGTCCTAGAATATGAGAATTTGTTAATGTATGTTAGTTTACAATGAAAATTGTTAGATTATTCTAAGTTGGAGTATGATAAGGAATTTTATGTGTCGTTGTGACCAAATTCAAATATTATTTGTCAGTTGATGTGAGTTTCTAAGAACAATGATAAATATAATCTAGATAAAAAACAGGAATTTGTAGAATGATCAGTTCTGAGTGAGTTGCAATAGGTACTGGAACAAGTAGAACTGGAAATGTTCTGATTTTTATTGGAATATTATTCTCTCCTTCTTTTCATAATTTTTTTCTTTTGTCTGTTTATAATTTGGAACTTTGAATGGAAATCAATGATGATTGTGTACCGGTATTTATATCCTCAATTCCAGAGTATAATAATGTTTTTGACACTGATAATCTTACAGTTTTCCATATGAACATTATTGTAGTATTAAAAATAATTTTGATGTATTTATTTTGTACTTGAATCAAATGGAGAAAAAGCCAGATGTTATTGTATTATCGGAGGCATGGATAAGAACTGATTTCAATACGAACTTGTTCACTATTCCAGGTTACAAATTTTTCTTGTAATGACAACAGATATGGTGGTATTGTAGTTTTTTATAATGAAAGCCTCAAGTGTATTATGTTAGACAGCAATTTTATTGAGGGGGCGGACAGTATTTTTCTAGATTGTATCAACGGAAACTTTGTTTTTTCATTAATTGGAATTTATAGATGGCATACTGGAGGCAATATAAGGTCTTTTTTAGATTCTTTTGGTAGGTTTTTGAGCAATGTAAAGCAGGAGGTGGTCATTTGCGTGGGAGATTTTAATTTCAATATAAATTCCGTTGATTCTAATGTTAATAAATACTTTTTAATATTTACACTGAATGGCTCAGATTCCTTAATCAATCTGGATACTAGAGTAACAAATACTTGCTCATTTCGTATCGATCACATACTATTTAGAGTTAGGCCCTTGCCTAATGTTTTAGCAGCTGTGGTTGATGCAGGATTGACTGTTTGAGCGGTTTGTGCTGCAATTCCTTGTAAGAGGATTATCCATAATAAAAGAATCACCTATACCTCTAAGATAGATTATGTTATGCTGAATGGGTTACTTGAGATTGAAAATTGGAACTCGGTAATCAGTTGTGTAGATGTGGATTCTGCATACTCAACCTTCGAAAATATTTTGCAATCTCATATAATCTTCAAGTACGATTAATGGAGCAGTTGGGAGGTCGGTAAACCATCGTTCCAGGGCGCTGAAACCTTGGATAACAGGTGGCCTAATTCATGATATTGAAACAAGAAACAAACTTTTCAAAATAATGAAGAGGGACCGAAGTAATGTTCGAGCTGAACAAAATCTTAAAAGGTTTAAGGATAGGGTGCAAATTTGGATTAGAGAAACAAAAAAGAGGTACTATTCAACACTTTTCCACAATGCAAGAGAGAATAGTAAAAAACAATGGGCAATTATTAATGAATTAGTAGGCGAGCAGAAAAATAAGAAATCGTTTGTTAGCTTTGTAAGAAATGATGATCTTTTGACGGATGAAATGGAGGTAGCAGAGGAGTTAAACAATTATTTTGTAAATGTTGGGAAACCGGATACATCCATTCCTCCACCCACCACAGAAGTCAAGAATACAAGAACACAGAAGTCAAAAATGGATCTCTGATCCATTTTACCTTGAAACCCCACTAAAATACCACAATATTAACTGTTCAAATCAAGCTAATTGCGTATGCTGTGAAATATTACTGTCCAACAAAGTGAAATATTTGGGTGTGTTGATGGAGAGTGATCTTCTGTGGAAGGAGCATATTCGGACATTAAAGCATAAAGCGGAGCATATTCGGACATTAAAAGGCCTTCTTAAGGGCTTTTAAAATTAATCTCAGTCTAAGATCACTCTTCTGTTATAGTTATACAGTAATAAATCTCCTGGAGCAGACAAATTCTCACCATTCCTAATAAAGAAAATGGCATCTAAAATTTGTGAAATACTGTCATACTTGTTCAATAGAAGTCTTCATGAAGGTATATTCCCATCCAAACTTAAGGAAGCAAAGGTGATCCCTATTCCAAAGAAAGTCAACACAATTGACTGTAATCGTCCCATTTCATTGTTGTCAATATTTTTTTTCGAAAAACTTGTAAGGGTCCGACTGATATCTTTTCTCAAATCAATCAATTTTTTTGTTCCCAATCAATATGGCATCAGGGAGGGGATGAGCACTGAATTGGCTTTGCGTAAGTTTTTTTCCGAGATCCACTCAAATATAAATAATAAACAGATTTCAAAGGTCTCAGCACTATTCCTTGATATTCGCAAGGCTTTTGATACTATTGATCACAGTATTTTACTGAAAAAATTGGAATTGGCAGGTATAACCTTGAATTTGGTTTCAGTCTTATCTTTCAGGGCGGAGTCAGTATGTATGTGTCAATGATGCCTCAAGCTCAGTCAGATCTATTTGTACTGGTGTCCCTCAAGGCTCTGTCTTGGGGCCCCATTTTATTCTTAATATTCATAAATGATTTGTATTATGGACCCTTCAAAGGAGCTATAACGGCTTTTGCAGATGCCACCGCTCTCAATTATGGTGCAGACTATAAGAAATCTGCATGCCAGTATGCAATCAGACCTCAACTTATTATCTCTTTGGTTTTCTTTTAATAAATTGAAACTTAATGCAGATAAAACAACCTACATTAACTTTTCGCTCTCTGATCCATTTCACCTTGAAACCCCGCTAAAATACCACAATATTAACTGTTCAAATCAAGCTAATTGCGTTTGCTGTGACATATTAGAGTCCAACAAAGTGAAATATTTGGGTGTGTTGATGGAGAGTGATCTTCTGTGGAAGGACCATATTCGGACATTGAAGAATAGTTTGAGATTGCTTCTTCACAGGTTTTATCATATAAAAAATTATGTCCCAATTCTTTACTCAAAAACATAAATTTCTCTTTAGCTCACTCCAGAATTTCTTATGGTATAACATGTTGGGTTGCACCTACATCACCCACTTGAAACCTCTTATCACTCTACAGCGATCCTTGCTTCGATACTTCCAAGAACCTCCTGCTGAGCGTGCTGACATGTTCAAAGGTCTTAACATCTTAAGTCTCCGATCTTTATTCATTTAGAAGGTTCTGTTACAGTTTTTTCGGCCAGTGGCAATCAAGGCAATACAATAGATTTTGCTGAGCAAGGGCCATTGACTCGTGCAGCTGGACAAATAAGGATTCCAAGGCCTAACTCAACATTTTTCCGCAAATCGTTTCTTTTTTTGGAAGGTAAATTCTTGAAAAGGCTGCCAGGGGAAATATCACTTATAGGATCACCACATCTGTTTATACGTAGATAACAAATTTATCTAATCGCTATGCCCGAACAAGATGTCGAGAGCATGTACAACATTATTGCGTAGTATATCTATTGTGTTTTTTTCTTTGTTTTAAGTTTCTCATATAGAGTGATAGACTTCACTTTCATGGCTATTGTACCGTCGCTGTAACTTAAGATCATTTTCCAAGTACTTCCATCAAAAATGTTCTTAATGCTTTCATAATAATTATTATTGTCATTTAGAATTTAAGAGAGGAAAACTTTCTGATGTTCCAACATTCAAAATTCGTTCTTGTTGAATTATATATATAGCCTATATATATATATATTTAGTATAATGTGAAATTGTTTATAATCATATTATATTCATAATTATTCATGATTATTTTGTAATATACTAGCAGGTAACCCTTCGCAAGGGTCTATTTTTAAACTTGACGTAATGAAATCTAGAAGAATTGAAAATAGGCCTATAATAATCCTCGGTTGATTAAGAATCTATAAGCAGCATATCAAGTAAATCAGTCCAGTATTTCAGACGTGATGATGCGTCAAACATAATAATTTTCCTATCCTCTACACGTTCTTTCCTTTATTATAGTATAGAAGATGATAGATAGATGGATATATCATTTTCTATACTTTAATGAAGGAAATGAATGAGAATAAATTTTGAAAGGTTTGAGATATCGATGTGCGGTTTTCACCATAACTTTTCTCTGGAAATCCTGTATCGGAATCATGTATCATATGATCACTTTTCAATTAAAAAAAGAAGTTGGATTCAAAATGGCGGTTCCAAAATGGCGGATAAAATTTGGGTGTGACGGAAAACCTGTTTTTACCAATCGAAAAGGATCCCCATCATACGTATGTTCTTATTTCCCTTTTGAGAGAAATGTTCTGCTGCTTCCTTACAACAACTGAAAGCATGACAAATAATTGAAAACTTGACAAACTGAAAACTTCATGTAATCAAATATTGAAGAATTTAAGATAGGTTTATAACCATCCTCGGTTAAGCAAGAATCTATATGCAAAATTTCAAGTTGATCAGTCCAGTAATTTTCCTATACTTTACACCTGTATACTTGTATAATCCAGTTCTTTCCTTTATTATAGTATAGAAGATAATAGATGGTTGGATGATCATTGTTATTTTACTAAAAGATAGAATAAGTTGAATAGTTTCCCTTTCAGAGGGAGTTTTGACAACCCACAAAACTCATTTTTCATTTGAAGATATAATGAAAATGTGCATATGACCTTATTTTTCCGCTCAGCTTGCCAAAATACCCCTCATTCCAATATTAAAATTTTCGACCTACTGTACAGTGAGTCAGTCGTTCTAATTTCGACCATATGATTTGGTGATTTTTTTATGAAATCGTATGTACCATTAATGGAATTTGAACATTAATTCTGAAAAATCTAGAAGGAAAATTGAAATTTGGGCTTCCAGGTGCACGAGATTGATATTTTTAGAATCTATGTGCAAAATTTGGAGATCTAAATCATTCCCGTTTTTCCGGTATGCAATCCATAAGCTGACATGTTCCGATGCGAACAAACGAACAAACGAACAAACGAACAAACGAACACACGAACAAACACAACCCTACTCTCTCTTATTATATAGATTATGTATTCGATACTCCCATATGCGGTCATGCTCGAAAGAGCTTGCATATGTGTAATGTTACTTTTTGTAATATTGTAATAAATGAATAAATAAAATGAAATAAATTTGAGCTATCTGCAGCTATAGCTTGGCAGGAGGTTTTATCATTCTCTCTGAAGATTGAAGGGGCAGGATAGGCTATCTGCTTAGCAGACGTGGTCTTTTAGACCTACGAACCTGCTAACATTGATCCTTAGTGACTAAGGTATAACTTATTAATAACTCGTAATGAAACGAGTGATATCGAAGAATGAGCTGACGCACTTCTCATTCGATGAGCTAACTGCCCCTGTAAGAACATAGCCTGTTTATATAAATATCATGATTGTCAGGCAAGGCATTTTGACTCACAAGTTCAGCTACTTCCTAATCTTGTCCCATAAACTGAACACAGTCCAAAATCGTTCCATTGAAGAACCGAAGATGTTGGAAGTGTTAGTCCCACATGCCTTTCCACATTCCTGGAGGGCCATTTTATAACTTATGGATCATGATAATTTGTCATTGCGGTCATATTATTGATACAAATAATGTAAAAATATCAACCAACGAGGAAAATAAAATAACTGTGTAGACGTGGACTGAAAATCAAGTCAATGAAAACGAGTAAAGTTATTGTTTTGAAATGAGTTATGTATTTTCATATCTTATGTGATCCCGAGTTACGCTGGGAACAATGTATACTGTAGTTAAATCATACCATACCATTCATGGAAATGTCACAGTTGAATCAGGAGCGATCCAGGGAATGTCGTTCTTTTCATTGAAGTAACGTTTACATGTTCTACCAAACATTGGGACGTCGGGAAAACATTTTCAATCGTGAAAACCATCGTCAATAGTGAACCATCATAGTAAACGAGTGGTTACTTCGAGAATGAAGAGTTTCATAGGCAGCTCACTCCATGATATGAATATTATATTGCTATTTCATCCGTAAACATGGAACACCAGAGATCATTCATCATCCTCATCCCGGCTTTTTTTTTAAATGAGTGTTGAAAAGTTAAAATGAAAATACACGTGGAACACGAAACAACAGCTTCATCTGTTCTATACCGTATTAGAGCTATCGTTGGACAGCACTGATGACGGTGCACTGATTCCTCAAACCAAGCTGTGTGTAGGCCTACGAGAGCAGCCTCGTCTCCAACATCATTCGATATTCAAATCGGCTGAATCAAATTGCACGCTCCTCGGCAATCCCCGCGCGTTCCACCGCGTTTTGTGCGCTCCAACGCCCGTCAGTACCCAATCAATCTGCACAAATCCCCCACTCAAACCTCGAACGGTACTCATGGTACGGGTATTGTGCATCATGCATCATTAGAACGGTGTTTCCAAATGACATTTTGACAACATATTCCAGTGTTACGTGGATTAATTGATGGTGTTAATGAGGTGCAAGTTGACCATTGGACTGAGCACAACACCTATTATCTACCAAAAGTACCTTATTAATGGACTGTGCCGATCGAAATCAGTTTGTTTTGGTGGAACGAAGAGTGGCAACGTGTGTTCACTTTGAAACGAAATTCTCAATTCATATGACATCGATAAAATGTTTTCAAGTGTTTGCTTTTTTGGGATCATCTACCAACCTCTCAACAGTTGAAATTCACTCTCTGTTATAATTTTCCTTGGGTTATAACCATTGGTGTGAACTCTTATAACGCTTGTAACGTTATTTTTGTGAATAACGGTTTGCCTGGCTTGGCTGCAGTCGGTAAAGCATGAGTACAAAATTATATGACTCTGGTTGTGGTTCTTAGAATACAACTTAGACAAAATTCTCATAGGCTCGCTCAGGAGCTCCCGCAGTTCACTGCTCTTGTATAATTTATATAGATCTCTGGAACGTATTATTTCCAAAGATTTGATTATCAATGCTAAATATCGCTGACTAAATCAACTTATTCGGTGAAGAATAAAGCTGGATGGTAATTTTCTCAATATTTCAATACTGATAATTCGATAAATGAATATGAGATTGGTCATGCATGGAAGTGGAGAAATAAATAAAGGATACACCATAAAAAATTTGATACATATATTGTACAATAAAATAATAACGACCAAAAAAATGTAGAGATATATAGAGCAACAAGCAAAAGTAATAAAAATAAGAACAAATATATCAAAAATGAAATATCACAGATTGGCTCACTACTTTTTACTTTCCTTGCCCTATTACCATAGGTAAGGAAAGTATTGCTTTCCGAAAAAAATTAAGGTGCCCCAATTTCTAAATTTCTATACGTTTGAAGGTCCCCTGAGTCCAAAAAACTGGGTTTTTGGTATTGGTCTGTATGTGTGTGTGTGTGTGTGTGTGTGTGTGTATGAGTGTATGTGCGTCTGTGTACACGATATATCTCATCTCCCAATTAACGGAATGACTTGAAATTTGGAACTTGAGGTCCTTTCACTATAAGGATCCGACACGAACAATTTCGATCAAATGCAATTCAAGATGGCAGCTAAAATGACGAAAATGTTGTCAAAAACAGGGTTTTTCGTGATTTTCTCGGAAACGGCTCCAACGATTTTGATCAAATTCATACCTAAAATAGTCATCAATAAGCTCTATGAACTGCCACAAGTCCCATATCTGTAAAAATATCAACCAACGAGGAAAATAAAATAACTGTGTAGACGTGGACTGAAAATCAAGTCAATGAAAACGAGTAAAGTTATTGTTTTGAAATGAGTTATGTATTTTCATATCTTATGTGATCCCGAGTTACGCTGGGAACAATGTATACTGTAGTTAAATCATACCATACCATTCATGGAAATGTCACAGTTGAATCAGGAGCGATCCAGGGAATGTCGTTCTTTTCATTGAAGTAACGTTTACATGTTCTACCAAACATTGGGATGTCGGGAAAACATTTTCAATCGTGAAAACCATCGTCAATAGTGAACCATCATAGTAAACGAGTGGTTATTTCGAGAATGAAGAGTTTCATAGGCAGCTCACTCCATGATATGAATATTATATTACCATTTCATCCGTAAACATGGAACACCAGAGATCATTCATCATCCTCATCCCGGCTTTTTTTTTAAATGAGTGTTGAAAAGTTAAAATGAAAATACACGTGGAACACGAAACAACAGCTTCATCTGTTCTATACCGTATTAGAGCTATCGTTGGACAGCACTGATGACGGTGCACTGATTCCTCAAACCAAGCTGTGTGTAGGCCTACGAGAGCAGCCTCGTCTCCAACATCATTCGATATTCAAATCGGCTGAATCAAATTGCACGCTCCTCGGCAATCCCCGCGTGTTCCACCGCGTTTTGTGCGCTCCAACACCCGTCAGTACCCAATCAATCTGCACAAATCCCCCACTCAAACCTCGAACGGTACTCATGGTACGGGTATTGTGCATCATGCATCATTAGAACGGTGTTTCCAAATGACATTTTGACAACATATTCCAGTGTTACGTGGATTAATTGATGGTGTTAATGAGGTGCAAGTTGACCATTGGACTGAGCACAACACCTATTATCTACCAAAAGTACCTTATGAATGGACTGTGCCGATCGAAATCAGTTTGTTTTGGTGGAACAAAGAGTGGCAACGTGTGTTCACTTTGAAACGAAATCCTCAATTCACATGACATCGATAAAATGTTTTCAAGTGTTTGCTTTTTTGGGATTATCTACCAACCTTTCAACAGTTGGAATTCACTTTCTGTTATAATTTTTCTTAGGTTATAATCATTGGTGTGAACACTTATAACGCTTAAACTCATTAAACACTGAACATTTTTTCTTGCTCCCCCATCACCTCGCCAAATCTACTTCCTGTTATCTTCTCGATTGATTGATTAAGAAGAGACATTAATTCATGATTAATGAATATCATTTTATATTTCATAAGAACAAAATTAGATCATAGCAACTTTTCTTGAAAGAGTTAATAATAAATTTGAACTTGTGAATTGCATCAGTTTAAGTGATCTCATTTCCTCCAACTGCTCCAATACTCAAGTCTCAATTCGAGTAGCCTGAAGTTGTCGTACATTTCATTCGAACAGTAACAATAATGAAAATATTTTGCTAGCACAAAGAGCTCTTTAATATTCATCAAGTTATGTGAATAAGATACAACGGACTCTGTATAACTTGAGTTTGAAGTACCCATGGGTAATGACTGTTTGTCCCTGATCTTTCCGTGTGTCTTTCCTTGATTAAACTTGGAACATGACGTTTTTAATAGGTAACAAAGTCTGGCACCACATTCTGATTCATGAGAGTCATTTCCCTGAATACTTGCAATGATTCTTATTTGCTTCAAATTTACTTTCTTGAGGAAACCTGAGACCTGTTTGTGCTCGTATCAATAGCGTATTCTCATTACATCCATGGCGTCATCGTTTTTTTAAGGTTAAAACACAAATATACCAGTTCCGACTTCAAACATTCTACTCTCATCGATTTCTAGACCTGTTAAAAATATCTTACCTCCCTGTTGCACCAATAGCATGAACAATAGATGAACATTGCCGAATTTGAATAGAACTTTTTCGAGAGAGCATCAAACTGATGTCGTGTTATTTAACATTCGATCGAAGGTGTCACATTTCCATGGTCTTGACCCACAAATCTTTTGAAAGCGTTCTTATCTTGTGAAAGATTGAGCGCTGATGTGCGTGTGATACTCCAGCGAAAACACACGTTGTCAAGTTTCATCGTAAAGTACAGAGAATTTTGCAGCTCATAACGGAGCTTGTGTATTGAAATGGTCTATCAATATCAAGCAAGGTGATAGAAATCCACATGACGCCATAACAGTGAAATATTATTTCAGAGTTTTTGATTTTATTGCAGATCTCAAATCGTGATTGAATCGGTAATCTTGAATATCTATTGATACTGAATATTTATTACTGTAATTTATTCGATTATTGTTCTCAATTCGTTAGATCGTAATTTCAATTCGTTGATTTGATATAATTCTATATTGATTTCATTCCGCAGAAGGTTAAAAGAATAATAATATTTATATTCTGCAAAGTATCATGGTTTTTAAGAAGAGAGATCCATGATGAGATCGTTAGTAGGCCTACTTCTCAGTCAGTGCATAAACTGTTAAAGACGTTTATTTAGTTTGAAAACCTCTTTTTTCCACTCATGCTCCGTGTAGCATGTGAACGTATGAAAGGTAAAAGAAACATCAAAGAATGAATAATTGAGGGATGAACGAAGTGACACATGCAATTGAACATGAAAATGTTGTGCTTGCCGTTTATGTCGATAGAATGAACATCAATTTGAACTGCTATCGCTTCCCAATGAACCTAGATAAGAAGTATATCCATTCCATCGCTATCCATCGAACTGAACATGGGATCAACTTCAATATTGTCTTCAACAAGAGAACTACTACTGCTAACTACTACTACTACTAATTCTAGTTCTTCTACTCCTACTTGATGATGGAATTGAATAAGTAGTAATATTATTTCCTAAGTAGATCTGCTTATTATGTTTATTATTAAATGCACGTAAGGTTAATTTTTAGATCTTCATGATATTAATTCAATCGCTTCAGATTGGAATTGAATTGCAGGAACCGAAATTTTTGCTTTGATCTTCAACCTACTTTATTGAACTGAGTTGAATATGTCTGAGTGTTTGACCTAGTCTCTGGTATCGCCCTCTACTCTACACTCACTTATTCCAAACTGGTTTCGATAATAGTTAGTGCTAATCAGGAATGCACTAGTATCAATGAAGCTGTTTAGAGAAGTAATAAAGATTTATGAACTTTACTATTAGACGGCATTGAAAATGGTTGCAGTCATAACTCAACTCCAATAGTGAAGTGTGCGTCGATTGATTCCAACACGCAATTGCTGGCATGAAGTGAAGACCAAATCCATTCCTCTCCGAGTACAGAGGTGAACGCAATGCAAGTCGAGACGGTGATGGATTGTTATGGAGCGCAACTCACCATTAGATGCTCGCCGCTCGCCGCCCTAATTCATCAACCTCCCGAGGTCGAGGCTTCAACTTTATCATTAGATCACTTAATTTTTTTCCCGCACAAAACTTTTAGTTTCAACACTATTCTCATGTAATTTATTTTCCACTCTTGTTTGCTGCCATTCAGATGTAGCTGAACAATAGAGCTACCACTGTAGCTTCACCTACTCACTGAAAAATGATGTTGTAAGCTCGTCAAGGTTGAATTCTTCAGAGATGTTCTTTGAAAGAAGAGTCTTCAATCTTCATTGCGTTTCTTGTTACTAATGTCACCTACTTATTCTTGGGTTTTGTATCACAATCTTCTTCAATGTTTATAACAGCGAAGTTACATTCAAAAAATATCTCATGATTATCATAATATCAGTTGATTCTTAGTTCAATGACAATCATTATAAGAGAATAAGTTAGAACATCCAGAAAAAAATATTCATATGAATTGAAAAATTCATATTATATTAGTATTATAAACGTTGTTGTGGTTTCAGTAATTTCCAATTATTACACTTATTTCTTGAATATACTATACAAACAGTATTGTTAATGATTTAGGTAGTAGAATTTGAACCATATATGAAACTCGAAATTTTACCAGATGAAACATATTGTATTGTATAATTTGTGAGCTTGAGGGCCGTTTACATTATGTGGGTTTGGAATGAATCAAAATAGCAGCAGGTGGTTTGTAATTGATCTGTTGAAAATGAAACTTGCATCATAAACAGTGATTATGATGTCATTAAACAGCAGCTTATAGGTTCAGTTTAAACTCTCCCTGTGCAAAAAATATCTCAATGGTAAATACTGTTTCGAAACATCCTATTTCTGCCAAAATATTGATTATAATTCAGCTACGTGTTCCGAAGATGGTTAGGCAAATTTGGAGTTGCATATTCAAGCTGAATAATTTACCTAAATTTTGCTTTTTTCTGATAAAATTTAGATTATCTTACTCTGTACTGATCATACAAAATAGCACTAAACTGATATCATTATTGGATTGAAATCTATCTAAGTATGTTTCACAGACAATTTTCATCGTACTGCAGGGCATCTACTATTGATGATTACTTATAATCGTTATCAATCGCTATTGTCTTGTTCATATTATCCGATACACTACCTTCATTCAATAGGTGTATGAGATAGGTAATTTATTACTATGTAACATATCTAAAGTCTTTGTTCCATGAGCATATTCATTAGCTGTAGGATTTAAGTTCATGTGAGATTAAGGTTCAAAGTGATGTAAGTAGGCTTCCACCAGAATGTAACCATCGTTTGCCATGTAGTTAGCAAATAAATGATGAACGCTTCACCGAGACAGTTACCAACTCGTGTCTCAAACAACTAATTAATGTACTTTGATGTCACTGCGAAGTTCAGTATGCTATATTATTGCCTCTGGAATTACTAACAGCTGGAGATGATGAAAGTATAATTTTTCGAGATTGTCTGATTATAACCAGCGTCACTTTGATATCTCAACCCGTATCCAGTTTTTTTACTTTCTTTGCCCTATTACCATAGATAAGAAAGTATTTCCGAAAAAAATTGAGGCACCCCAATTTCTGAATTTCTATACGTTCCAAGGTCCCCTGAGTTCAATGTGTGTGTGTGTGTGTGTGTGTGTGTGTGTGTGTGTGTGTGTGTGTGTGTGTGTGTGTGTGTGTGTGTGTGTGTGTGTGTGTGTGTGTGTGTGTGTGTGTGTGTGGTGTGTGTGTGTGTGTGTGGTGTGTGTGTGTGTGTGGTGTGTGTGTGTGGTGTGTGTGGTGTGTGTGTGTGTGTGTGTGTGTTGTGTGTGTGTGTGTGTGTACACGATATCTCATCTCCCAATAAACGGAATGACTTGAAATTCGGAACTCAAGGCCATTACAATATAAGGATCCGACACGAACAATTTCGATCAAATTCAATTAAAGATGGCCGCTAAAATGGCGAAAATTTTGTCAAAAACAGGGTTTTTCGCGATTTTCTCGAAAACGGCTTCAACGATTTTGATTAAATTTATACATAAAATAGACGTTGATAATCTCTATCAACTGCCACAAGTCCCATATCTGTAAAAAAATCAGGAGCTCCGCCCCATCTATGCAAAGTTTGATTTTAGATTCCCAACTATCAGGCTTCAGATACAATTTAAACAAAAAAATTCAAATGGAAAAGATTGAGAATGAAAATCTCTACAAGTAATGTCCAGTAACATCTCCACCTAAATTTGAAAATAAGCTTGAAATTCGAGAAAATGTGATTATTCAATTACAAACTGTTAGTAACTGTTGATTCGATTAAATCATTCACTATGAAGAGATAGCAGACCTTGTGTGTCTCCAGCGTTATTAAACTATCAACAGCTGGCTCAGATTTTAAAATAGTAGACTTGAGATGCGCGTGAACACTAGCGTCAGGTGATCAATTCCCATAACGACAAGGAAAGTTGTGTGAGTGCGCCACACCAGATTTTTTATATTTAGGTTGAAATTATGTTGTATATTAACCAGCTTGTTATATCCTGAGAGAGGACAGAGGAGTGAGTCAACTTTGTTGTCCAACGAACTTCATCTGTGAAAAGGTTCGAAGAATACGTGTTCAAAATGTGAAGCTTATTGATCAATTCTTTCTAAAGTTAATGTAGAACATTTAAACAGAAGACAACGACTTTCGCCGTCAGTAAGTCAAAAGTGAGAACTCGCTAACGCTCGTTCAATTAAGTTCAAGGTAACAAAAGGCTGATTTCCAATGGCTCCATAATAATTTTTATTCATATTAGTTTTAGATTGTGATAGATCCAATTCCAGAGTTTTATAAATTCCTTAATTTCATTATGTATGTTCCAAAGATTCATTACGCCCAATAATGGGGCATATTATGGCTAAGACTGATGTCTTTCAATCCTTTGTGTACTTGCTTGGATGTGTTTTGGTATGAATGTTTTGCTTGGAAGGTACATAATAGACAGAAATTGATTGATCAAAAGGTTCGAGGTAGTCACAGTATATTGTGCGTCACATGTTGTGAAATAACGGTGAGTCAAGGATGTGGTTTACTTTGAGATGCATCCAGCTGGTTTTGATGTGACTTTGACGTAGTCATTGTTGTGGAAGGCAGAAATCAATTATTATCTTGTCTCGCAGGGTTCACTGAGATATTAATTACTAGACTGAAAATCATACTGATAAGATTCTGTCACATCATTTAGAATGAAGACTGTGATCCACCAATTTGAGCAAATGAACTCTATTTCTGAGTAAGAAGAATAAATAGTATGAATGTAGGAACTTTTAAAACGGCAGAATATTATTTGCAAAAAAAAACACACATAACATCACTCAATCAGGAAGGATGTCATGATCTTTCTTCATCTTCAATAATCGAGGGAATAAATATATTTGGGATACTGATTGGAATTTTTCAAGATAAAAAATATGTGAATATGACTGGAGGACTCTAACCGATAAAATAATAAGGCGTAGTAGGGAAGGTTAAGTATTGAGACGCACAATTATTTATAGAATGCTTCTCCTTCTCAAGTCTCATAAAATGATACCAAATGAAAAATTGAGATAATAGACTCAGAATGAAATATTTATACAAAAGTAGGGCGAATTGTGATTTTTGAAAAACAAAGACTGACTATCACTGGCTATACACCATGCACAAAAATGTTGACAGTATTTATAGAATAAAATTTCAAATTCCACTTCGATATTTTATGATTAAATCGATACACAATATAAAATAGTTCCATAATTTCATTTCGATAGCTGAGGAATTGAGCAAATCTACAGAAATTATCAACAGGAACCCTCTCATACTATCAAATTAGTTTTTGGATGACTAAAACAGATAGTTTATGAAATATAACTCCAAATGAACTGACTTTTTCTCCATCCAATATGAAAATTAATCGTATTAGTCTTATTTCAATTTTCAGATAATTTCACGATCTTTGATATAGGAAATATCTCAATAAATTGACTGAGCCCATTGATGGGAAATGTCGGGAGCTGAGGTGCTTGGGCCGGCACCGGGCTGAAGTGAAAGGCAGAAGCCTCCTGCATGCTGAGACAAGCAACTTTATGCAAATTCAGCCTGAGCCAACGGCTGGGATTAATTGATCACACTATCTCACTCTGCTCACTCGTTTCCATCTCTGTCTAATCCTGTTGATACAAGCGTTCACATGAGGCAATCTGGCTGTAAAAATACGCGTAGATCCATATTAGCTATTCATCTATCCATCTTTAGCTATTGATGACACAAATAAAGATTTCATCAATTATTTTCAAAATAACCTGAATTCCTCGTATACAATTTTTAGCTACAGATTCATGACTTTCTCGAATGTTGAGGCTATTTTGGCAAGGTTATGTTTGAGTAGATCAGGGTTTCAGGTTGACTTCGAAGTAGAAAACGTCCAGATAATATTGATTTTGGATTAAAGTTAATTAGTCTTACTCAACAAGTGAATCTATCATCTTGTGTTCTTACAGCCATCAAGTATACAAGGTACTCTGGGACTGAGAATTGGTGGAAGTTTTTTTCCTCGAAAACAAAAATTGTTGCTTCCAGATATGGGTTGGCATTTGTAAGTTGTGAATAAACCTAACAGCCTAATTACAGAGATTTGAAAAGTTAATAATCCAAATTCAGCTTGGAAAGTTGAATTTTTTCATATCTACGATTCTTGATTCAAGAGTTGGAAACTGTAGAGACTGGATGATATCTTTCAATGAGAATCAGTTTTTTAACTGGGAATCACATTTCGCTGTTGTGACTGAAACCTTGAAGGTTGGTGAGCTACTGATTACACTCACCATCCAGGCTTTGACACTTACATCAAATACTTGTTGACTAATCCCAAATGAATAGTGGATTTCTCGTCGCTCAATTCCTTCAAGTCACGAGTTTTGATGTGAAATCTAACATGGGAAAATAATATTAGATGATACGGATTCAAGTCCTTAGGTCAGAAGGAATCCGATCTTTTGCCGGAGCTGCGAGTTGCGTTTTTAGGCCTCCTGGGGGAATTGTGAAGACAGAGGAAGAGGGAATATGGAGAGCCGAGGGGTTGAGGCTTGACGTTTTCCTATGGACCTGTATCTGCTACTACTGTAACTTGCTTGTATAAGCGGCGACTCTCCAGTTCTCCAACTCTTACCAAACTCTCTCTCCCTCATCTTCTCACACAGACTCTCCAGTCACACTCACAGTTCTAGAGTCTATAGACACTTACATAGGCATTCGAATACTCTCATTTCACTGTTTCACAAGAATCCTCTCTCAATATTTTTGTCTTCCCAACACAAATTACTCATCAAATACTTTTCTCCTCTCCGAGTCTCTATGAACGACTTGCTTTCTATTACACTCTCCTCTCACATTATTTCAATCTGAATTACCATTCAACTATCTCTTCCTCCTTTCCAAAAGTTATTAGTAATCACGTCAGTATTGCGCTAGAACTCGTAGAGAACGGACGTATAGTGGAGTAGTAATAGTGTAGTGTAGAAGTAGTGAGTCAGCAGTTTGTTCGCGATTAAAAGTGGAACAAAAATATTGCATCGAGTATCGGTCGTCAACCGCGGTATTTTATGCAAGCAAAGCGACCTGCTTTTCGCGGCGGTAATATAGCTCCGTTCGCGTTTCCGTGTGCGTGAGTGTTGATTACGAGTGCTGTTTGAAATGTATGGTAGCGAAATCGCACTATGTCCGACTTAGTGAAGCCACCAAGTTTTTCTGCATCAGAGCAAGAAGAAAGGGAATCCACTAACGAGAGCATGGACACCAACAACATGGCAAATACACCAGAAATCCAGTGTTCACCGGATCAATACATAAAAGCAAATAAACTCAAATCTTCAGCCGAGCAGGTACTTTTCATCGCCTGGAAGGAATCTGATGAGAAGAGGAAGGAGCTAGAGAGAAGCAACGCCGAACTCTTGCAAAAAATGCAGGATTTGGAAAAAAGATTTCTCAATATTGAGAAAAAGATCCATAGCCCACAGCCTACTAGCTCAGCAGCCGAGAACTACTCGACAAATGAAGAAGAATTGGCTAAAGAAACTGAATGGATCAGAACTCGTACTAAGCGTGCTACCAAGAAGAGGAAGCTTAGCACCCCATCGCCAGAAATCAAAAATGAGTCTGCAAAAAAGAAGCAACAAAATTTGAATAATAAAATCACTCCTGTGGAAAAACCAATCAGTGAGGAGGAGAAGAGGAAGAAGAAAGAAATGCCACCACCGCCAATCATTGTGGATGGTATTAAGAATCCGAATGTACTTCTTACGAGTTTGAAAAAAGTGTCACCAGCTGACAAATTTAGGATTAAACTGTTAAGTAAAGAAACATTTAAAGTAAATGCAGTTGATTCGGAAACTTATCGGAATATTACCAGAGAATTGATTAAAGATGGGCTCAACTGGCACTCCTATGAAGATAAACAGTCGAGACCAATAAGAGTGATGATTAAAAAGCTTCATCACTCTTGTAGTACAGAAATGATTCTGGAAGATTTGAAAGTAAGAGGATTCAAGTTCTAGAAGTTGTAAACAAGCTGAGGTGGAAGACAAGAGAACCATTAGATATGTTCATTCAGCGCGGAAGAAGATATAAAAACAGTATTTGAATTGAAAAATATACTTGGCTGTAGAGTGGAAGTTGAAGCATTGAAGAAGGCCAATCTGATACCGCAATGCAAACGTTGCCAAGCATACGGCCACACTCAAAAATATTGTAACAAGGAGCCTAGGTGTGTTAAGTGTGCAGGTAAACACCAAACAAAGGAATGTTCGAAACCCAACGATGCTCTACCAAAATGTATTCATTGCGGTGAAGCACATCCAGCCAGCTATCGAGGTTGCACTGTTGCAATCGAATTGCAAAAAATCAGGAATTCTACTAAAGCAAAAACTATTGCAGATTCACGAAAGAAAATCATTCAAAATATCCCACCAAGAATCACGGAAAATACAGAAGCTCACAATCTAAACAATGGTAGTGCAGTTAAAAAGTTGACTTTCGCCCAGATTGTCTCAAAAGAAAATAGATCGAAATTGGAAGAGCCAAAAAGTGAAGTGGAAGAAGGCACCGATAATATTTTGCAGCTAATCTTCGCAAAACTGGATAGACAAGAGCAAATAATCATCTCACTACAATCTAAATTTCAGAAGTTAGAACAGAGTAGACTACTGAAATTCAAATGATTCATTCACTAAAAATAATGGAATGGAACGCGAATGGATTGTTACAACGGCAACAGGAGTTAGAAGTAGTTCTAGACATAGAAAAAATAGATATATGTCTTATATCTGAAACTCACTTTACAAATCAATCGTTTATCAAATTCAAAGGCTTTAAGATCTATCATGCTTTACATCCCAGCAATGTCGCGAGGGGTGGGAGTGCCATCATTATCAGAGACAATCTACAACATCATGAAGAAGTGAAACATGAAAGTGATAGAATTCAATTGATAGGTGTAGCAGTTCAAGCAGTAAATTATAACTTTGTTGTTGCAGCTATTTACTGTCCTCCCAGATATTCCATCAGAAGAGAGGAGTATTCGACATTGCTTGATATGTTAGGAGAAAAATTCATTCTTGGTGGTGATTTCAATGCAAAGCACGTGCATTGGGGATCGCGCTTAACAACTCACAAGGGAAGACAGCTCTTCGAAGCAATGAAAGAGATGAGGTGCGAAGCTCTTTCAACTGGTAAACCAACCTACTGGCCCACCGATACGAGGAAAATCCCAGATCTCATAGATTTCTTCCTGACAAAAAATATATCAGTTAATTAGTTGCATTTAGAGGATAGTTTCGACCTTAATTCCGACCACTCACCCATCATTATGACTCTGAGTGATTCAATTCTACGGAAGGAAAATACTTGTCCAGCGTTAGCAAATAGCCGCACTGATTGGGATGGCTTCCAACAGATGCTGAAGGAAAGAATAGAATTGAACTCACCATTAAGGAACGAAGAACATATTGATCGGGAGTTGGAGAAGTTTGTGACTGATATCCAACAGGCAGCATGGTGTAATACCCCACAAATCAGAAGAAGAACCACTGGAAATAATTACCCTGCGGAAATCAGAGAATTGATTGTTGAAAAACGAAGAGCTAGAAGGAGATGGCAGCAATCACGTTCCCCCTAGACAAAAGAGTTTTGAACAATTTAACTCAAGAACTAAGGAGAGAGATTCAATGTATCAAGGAAGAATCAATTAATAGTTACTTGAGAAACTTGACAGCAGAATTCAGCACGGACTACTCACTCTGGAAGGCAGCTAAAAAAATAAAACGAACCATTCAACAATCTCCTCCTCTCAGAAAGCAGGACAGACAATGGGCGAGGAGTAGTGATGAAAAGGCACAGACATTTGCGGATCATCTTGTAAACGTTTTCCAGCCAATCAACTCAGGTGAAGACGAAACTTTAGAAGCGGATGAGAATATCTTACAGCCGAATCAAGAAATAATGCGTGTCACAGTAGAAGAAGTGGAAAGGGAAATAAGAAATCTGAATAACAAATAAACCTCTGGATTTGACATGATAACCGGCTCAGTCCTCAAACACCTACCAAGGAAAGCAATAGTGAAATTAACAAACATTTTGAATGCTTCTTTCAGACTAAAGTTCGTACCAGGAATATGGAAAGTAGCAGAGGTTATAATGCTACTGAAGCCAGGTAAAGAGCCACATGAAGTATCATCATATAGGCCAATATCATTGTTACCGGTCCTATCCAAGTTGTTTGAAAGGATTTTACTTAGTAGGCTAAAACCAATAATTGAGAGACAGCACATAATTCCAAATCACCAATTTGGCTTCAGAGTGAAACACTCAACAATAGATCAAGTGCATCGGATTATAAATGTAATAGAGAAGTGCTTAGAAGAGAGAAAAATTTGCTCAGCAGCTTTCCTTGATATAGGGTAAGCTTTTGATAAAGTATTCTAGCTCAAAAAAGTGCTACTGAAGCAATATACAGATATATTACAATCCTATCACACTGATAGATACTTTAGGGTCAGGCATGAAAGTTCATATTCTGATTTGAAGGAAATTAAAGCAGGAGTTCCTCAAGGCAGTGTTCTGGCACCAGTTCTTTACCTACTCTATACCAGCGATATTCTCAGCCTTGATGAGAATACTACAGCAACATTTGCAGACGACACAGCCATATTATCAGTAGACAGTAATATACATATTGCAACAGAGAAACTACAGAGATCCATCAACAAAATTCAAGATTGGACTAGAAAGTGGAGAATGAAATTGAATGAAACAAAGTCGATTCACATCAATTTTACCAATAAGAAGGACCTGCCCATACCAATAACTATCAACAACCAAGTTGTACCATATGCTAATGATGCCAAGTATTTAGGTATGACCTTGGACGCAAAGCTTCGCTGGAAGGCCCATTTCAAGAAGAGAGAGAAGAGCTTGGAATCAAATATAAGAAGCTGTATTGGCTGATCGGAAGAAACTCTGTCCTTTCAATCCGAAACAAAGTACTTCTGTACAAACAGATATTAAAGCCAGTATGGACGTATGGTATACAACTTTGGGGGTGTACCAAAAAAAGCAACATCAATATCATTCAACGTTCTCAAAACAAAGTGCTAAGGAACATTGTGGATGCTCCTTGGTATGTCAGGAACAGCGATCTTCATAGAGACCTTCACGTCGATCTGGTGTACACCGAGATCCAGAGGCATGCGGAGAGGCACGAGGGGCGACTGCACCAACATGACAACGTCGAGGCGATCCAGCTGCTAGACAATGGAGGGTTGGTGCGGAGGCTCAAAAGGAGGAAACCGTTTGAACTAGTATAGTGCTTGTTCAAGTAGTGTCCAGTGAAAGAGCAGAGCAGTGATTGAGTGAATCTAGCTTCTATAGTGCAGTCAATAAGTGTACATATTAATTAAACAATAGCAGTAAGAGTTTCTAATGAGAAATTCACTGTTCAATTTTTCAAGTAGTAATTTAGGATAGAAAAAATTAGCTCATTAGTCTTTAGACTAGATGGCTATAGTATTGACCAATAGAAAAAAAATTAGTAATCACAAACGCTAAGCTTGTGCGTGTGCTTTATGGAATATTGATAAACTTTACTTTTAGGTGAGTTCCGAAGCATCAGGAATTGATTTTGAAGGACATCAGGTGACAGGAGTGGCATTGCTGTCCTCAAGCAGAAACTGTCAATGCAAGTACCGACTAAACGACGCTTATCATCCTAAGTCTGCAAAAAATTTTGGTTTTACATCCGAGAGGAATCAGTCCTCAAAAATCCAATTCAACGTTTTTAATGCTTTTCGCTTATTTAAATGCTCTTGCTTCTCCTTCCCTTCTGATACCTTTCCACCCACTCACTCTCACTCTATCATGCAGAGGCTCATACTTATCTATCGATTACGCTCTTCATCCTCTCTTCATGAAACATCTTTCTCAGATTCTATCGTCTGTGGAGATCTCCTCGAAACTCTTACAAACATTTCTCTCCCTCTTACTTGGACTAGACCAGATCTTACCCTCAACAGAATCGTTCTCTTCCCCTCTCTCTCTTCCTCTCTTTACAGTTGTGTGGCGGAGAGGATCAGGAGTCCTAACTCCCACCTAATAGAGGCAGATAATCAATCAATCAATCACCCTCACTCACTCTATTTCTCTCCCCCTTTTACATTTCTTCTGGATGTCACAATCTTTTCCTCTCACTCACTCATCAATTTCCGTCACCTTTCTAGTCACTCCGTTCCTATCATGACTGAGGATTACAGATGGAACACAGATACGAAATTGCTTTCAAGTTACGCACTGCACTCTGACCTCCGTTTTAGTCAAACGACCACTATCTCTATTTGCACTTCAGAAGCCACTGGGATCTCTGATCTAAATTGGCTGGTTGTCGAATCCAGTGGTACATTCTGATCATAGACCGCAGTCTGTACACATTAGTGTTCTAAACATGAGCATCTAGTATGTGGTTTCTCCATTAATCATTGTGGTGAGTGAAAATGAGTTGAGTTAACTGTGGACTGACAGAACAACATGAATGGAAAATAGTTCTGTAATCGAAGTTCCATCATGATGGGAATAAATAATAAAAGATTGAGAATTAGATTGAACGATAATAAATCCACTAATCACGTTAGGTAATGGAAGTGGCTAGTATAGGCTAACAATATTGCTATCCATCAAAAACATCTTATTTGAACTGAGTTTTATCATTTGGAGTGGCTGTAATATATTTTTCGCCCCACTTGGATGTAATGAGCTGGTTTTCATGCGTCATATGGAGGCCGAAAATGATTGTTTTCTGACCAGGCCGGTAAAAGTTTTACGGCCTTAGGGCTGTAAAATAACCTTGAAGTCAGCTGATTGTGATTTTATGTGAACGTGTTTACAAAATGGTTTATGAAACGGAATCAGTTTATGCTTCTAGAATTGAATAAAATATTCTGCAATAAGATACTTTCATTTTATTTGGATGAATGAAATACAAATAAGATAATATTATAAACTATTCAGATTCGATTTTCAGAGTAGGATAGGACTTCTAACCTCAACTTCCACAGTCGACGATAACAAGCATTGTTGACATCCAGATTGTCCAAATTTCAAGTGCCCTAAAACAGCTGATCAAAAAAAATTTCATTTTGTTTTCATTATTCAAGAAACAAAACATTCATAATAATATCATCTTATTGTCATTTGAAAGAATAAAAAAGTATAAACTCAACCTCACACATAATTGAACATAATCTTTTAGGTTATTTAAACAAATCAGAATAAAAAAAATACTTGGACAATTTCCTGATATTCAGATTACCTCAGGTTTGCTAGAGCTATGATCTTCCACTTTTGCTTTCGGAAGTGGTTAATAAACAATGATTCTCATATATATATATATATATATATATATATATATATATATTGTTTATTTTTCTGTGTGGCGAAAAATAGCGTTCGCACCACGGGCAAAAATGTTTTTCCAGCTCTCAATCTTTTCTCGGCCTACGGCCTCGGACTTGAAAACCGATTTCGAGCCGGGAATATCTCATTTTCGGCCCTAGGTGCGAAATATACTATTTCGCCCACTTGGATGTAATGAGCTGGTTTCCGTGCGTCATATGGAGGCCGAGAATGATTGTTCTCTGACCAGGCCGGTAAAAGTTTTACGGCCCTAGGGCTGTGAAATAACCTTGAAGTCAGCTGATTCTGATTTGATGTGAACGTGTTTACAAAATGGTTTATGAAACGGAATCAGTTTATGCTTCTGGAATTGAATAAGTATTCTGCAATAAGATACTATCATTTTATTTGGATGAATAAAATACAGATAAGATATATATTATAAACTATTCAATTCGATTTTCAGAGTAGGATAGAACTTCTAACCTAAACTTCTGAAGTCAATGAGAACAAGCATTGTTGACGTTGACATTCAGATTGGCCAAATTTCAAGTGTGCTAAAACAGCTGATCAAAAAATTTCATTATTTGTGTTTATTATTCAAGAATCAAATAATTTATAATAATATCATCTTATTGTCATTTGGAAGAATAAAAAGTATAAACTCAACCTCTTACATAATTGAACATAATCTTTTAGGTTATTTAGACAAATCAGAATAAAAAAAAAAATACTTGGACAATTTCCTGATATTCAGATTACCTCAGATTTGCTAGAGCTATGACCTTCCTGTTTTGCTTTCGAAAGTGCCTAATAAACAATTATTCTCATATTTTATATTGTTTATTTTTCTGTGTGACGAAAAATAACGCTCTCACCATGGGCAAAAATGTTTTTCGGCTCTCAATCTTTTCTAGTCCTCGGCCTACGGCCTCGGACTTGAAAACCGATTTCGAGCCGGAAAAGTATCATTTTCGGTCCTAGGTGCGAAATATACTATTGCATGGTATGATTCTTGAAAGTACAAGTATGACAGAGTAAGTATCTCAACTGATCCTGATAGCACAAATATTAGAACTCAATATTTAATTAATAATTATTTAATGATTTTTTTTAACTGTTAACCTAATAATTTTTTCCAACTGTTACGACTCAATGAAGCTGTGGTGTAGCCATTTCTATTATCACATACCATGTTTCAAAGCATAGTTGGTTTTATTAAACTATATTCTTGCACAATTTACGTGAGAAAGTTGAATTGGGTTATATATTAGGGAATCTTATTGGGAGATCAGCGATCTATGTTATGACTTCAGTTGAATAAAATCACTTGAGATTGACTTGAATGTGTACAACATCACCTTCATTATGAAAAAATTGTTGATGACTATAAGGTTATCCAAGAATTCGAATCTTGTTTGAAGTTCTGTTCGTGCTCATGTATTGTTCTCTAAGATCAAGAGACAATATTCCATTTAAAGACAGAGATTGATTGTTTTGAAGTGGTGATTGATTTTAATGAAATGATGGTGTGCTCTGTGACATTTTCTTCAGACAAAAATTAAAATTGAAACATTTGAGACTCAAGACTCTAGGAAAACTTACTGGGAAATCTTACTAACGCGTTCCAGTAGCAGTGACATGATTGATTTTGATTTTTAAACCTTCGTAGATGTGTCGAAGATAGCGCTTGAATTTCTTGAATTCAATTCTAGTACTTAAATACATTGATTGATCGTTCCACAACACAGTCATATGCATAGTATTACCAAAGAGGATTCTAGATTAGTTTGAATAATTATATTCACTTTCTTAGTAAAGGCTATTCATATTTATGTAAAATGAAAAAGGTATCCTTCTTTAAACTTTTTTAATTCCTCACTCTCAATGAAATAAACTTGGAAAAAGAGTACTTTTATTTTCTTAATTTTTCATTTGAACTATATGTATATTCTATTGCATTTTTTCCTATATACCGTATTATATTATGATGGAGGGAAGAAATCTAATCAATCACTTTAAATCACTAACAACAATCGATTTACATTTGGAAACCACTAGTTATTTGTCACACGGTAATTTGATGGAACATTTATTTGTATTTGATTTGGAAAACACGCGATGGTACATCGAGAAGATAGAAAATCCAGTATTCTCAAGCAGAAGGAATAACGAATAATGTAGCGCTTGGGAGAAACATGAAAAGGGGAACTCTCTCTCCAGACTCCAGGAACATAAAACTGACCAAAGCATTGGAATAACATGACGTACAAAATTGGACATTATTCTATGAATCTGATGAATATCAAATGATAGCCATCCTTAGCACTTCTTGAGTAAACACTCGACATCGGACACAAATAAAGTGGACTGATGAAAAATAAATTTTGTGGTCGACGCTAGACAACAAGACGCTGCCCAGAATTGGGAAAAGTGGTCTGCGGCTCTCGATCAAGGCATAAAGTATGCATTAGAGGTTCGCGAAGAGGGTAAAAAGGCATTTCGATTCATTGAATTCCCAGTTGCAAAGAAGAAGCGAACGGAGAAATCTGAACCGCCGTAAAGTCATGGCGCCCTTCCGCATTATGCCGGCGAAAGTAAAACTAGCCAGGCCCTTATTTTCGCTCCCTTTGCCGCGGCTAGACTCTCCCTATTCAAGTTTCTGCCCTTTCACAAGCCCCTCACAGGCTATCACTTTCTTTGCCAAGCAGCCATTTCACTTACAATTGCCACGGCTTCTTTTCATGGCCGCTGGAAAACGCTTCCTTCCTCCCTCGCTTGCCTTGTGTTGTTGCAATCATCACAACTCATCTCGCTCCCTTCATCATTGCTCGCCTCCATATTCATTTACGAGGGTTGTCCAATTGAACAAGTGTAGGGATTCTGAGCAATAGAGACCTCCCAGCACGAAATAACTATCTATTCAATGTATTAGAATGATGTCGATAATGTCGAATCAGCTGAGAACCGTTATTTTGGAGTTTTTAAGTTTTGACAGGAAAAATATTAATTCATAATTTTCCTCATTTCAAATTTTCAAACTCTATCGTTGAAATATCATTTTTTGTACTAAATTTCACTAAATCTTACTGTATCATTGATATTTTTACAATCAATAGTCCAGTATCATTGATTCTAATTTTTAAGCAAATTTTCAGCTAAATGTTGTTGATAATATTGGTATTTGGTATTATTAGTTTCCTGACTTGATGAAGTTCAGCTTCGATTTATTGTCTTGATATACTTGATTAATACATAGATATTTGTGAATAAAAAATCCGTACTTAAGAATCCATGATTGAGAATTCATAATCGGATTTGATGTTCACTTCCAAAATATGTCAGGATGATCAAAGAAAGATCAGTATTTACAAGCTTGATTATGTTGGTATACTTGACTACTATAAATTCAACCGAACCTTCGAATACATTTTTGAGTATTGCATTGATAATAGTTGACCGAGCGAAGTGAGGTCTAAGATCCAAGTTGACGGTTTGGCATTTATCTTAATGTTTATATGTTGCGCATTTATGGTGAAACGCGGTAATAGACTTTCATGAAATTTGACAGGTATATGTTCCTTTTTAATTGCACGTATATACAAGATTTCAGGAAATTTTGCATTTCAAGGATAGTATGAAAGGAAAAAGGAGCCTCCTTCATACGCCAATATTAGAGTGAAAATCAGACTATAGAATTATTCATCATAAATCAGCTGACAACTGATTACACAGATGTGTGGAGACTGGAGAAGCCAGTCTATTGCTGTATTTCCATAAGGTCTATAGTTTCAATCAGGTACTTGTGGATGAGAATACTGCGTGAGGTCTACTGTTCACAGAACTACTAGTTATGGAACGATCATAATATTATATTATGGACGTGTATAAACAGTACAATTTGATAAGATCCACTGAAAGTTATAAGCTAGGCTAATTGCATATGATTTGTACGGAACTATCTAGTCTTATCAGCCAGTAGGATGAGTTCTCTCCTTAATCAAGTGTTATTGAAGCGTAGCCGGATCGTTCTCAGGTTTCTATTAATACGTGTCATGAATTTGGATACAGGAAGCATTTCCAACTCACAACCTACAACTTCCAACTCAGGTCTGAGTTTATCATTAATAATTTGTTTCTGAGCTAGACTTACACCACCAGTGAAACTGTATTCGGCGTGGCGTCCATTATTTTAGTATTCCAGTGATGTTGCTCAGGCATACCTCAGCTTTCCATGAGGTTTATGTCATCCTGCTCGGTTTTGGTTGAGTGTGTACATAAATAATCAGCCATCTCGCCAAATGTCCAGGCAGAATTGAAGATGTGCTCATTTCTAACATAACTCATTCTCGGCTCAGTTGTAGCGGCTTACAGTTGGTTCTCATTTTGTCCAAACTGCAATTTCCCATCTTTAGTCAGCTCTTTATCTCGTTTACTAATTCAATATTCCATTATCATTCTCTTATGTCAGATTTCATGGATCAACAGCGGATTGTAGAAAGTATGTTATCTCAAGGGCTAGGCCCCATCAACAAAATAATATATTATATGTAGCATTTTGTAACTTTATGTTATTATTATATCGGAAATATTTTGTCTGATTTGTCTAGAATTCATAAGAATGAATTAATTGGGAGAAAATATATTCTTTTATGCTCTCTAATTGGATACTTGTCGCATAAAGGATCATTATCTGGATCAATATGGAATGAGTTTAATATGAAAAAATTATTGGAATTCACAAGATCATTGTTGATTTTCATTGATGATTGGATTCTTTGAAAAATGTCACATCGATTGGTATCAAAATGATTTGTGATATGGATGAATTGGAATTTAGTCTGAGAGGACAATAGTGTATTTCCGTATGAAAAATTAAAAATGTGCACTTATTTTAATTTATGGAATGTGCTACAATACTGAGTGATGCTCAAATGTTCAAGAGTTTCCCCCTTCCTATAGTGATGCGAGAACTATGATAGTTGAAAGACAAACTAGAAGTTTCCAAACGTATTATTCTCCTGTATTTGGAGCAAGCTAACATCTAAAGAATTTATATAGAACATTTTTCAAAATGAATAACAAAATATCATTACTGGCCCCGTTGGAAATGGTCAATCATACATGCAATCTGCATGGAAAATGAAAATTGAGTTAGTTGATATTGTGTTTTCTACTCATATTGAAATGAAAATTTACTAGTAGTTCTGTGAACAGTAGACTTCACGCAGTATTCTCATCCACAAGTACCTCGAGGTACCTAGAATCAAAGACCTTAAAGAGATATAGACCCACAATGCCTATGCCTTCCCAATGATAGCTCTTACTTGAAATTGAAGGCCGCCATTGGGGTATTTTAGCACGAGATATTATATCTATACATATTTGTAATACTATAGATCACAAAGGCATTGGTGGCATTGGTATGTAATAATCTTATGGGTTGCCCCCTCAATGGCGGATTTCAATTCCAAGTACGACACTAGCGCTGCATGTGAGTCTATGCATCTTTGAGGACTTTGCCTAGAATAGAAGGTACTGGCCACGCGCATCTCGATCTTTTAATGATCAGAGTCAGATGATCGGTAAGACGTCATTGGTGCTCTAAATATCTATTCTTCCCATCTTTTCAATGTTAAATTGAGCAACTTTGAGAGTCTTTTTCTCAAAAAGTAAATAACTTTCAAGTCCCATTGACATCTCCTACGATTCATACAATATTTTATCTTCAACTTTTCTGAAAATCGAATACTTTTGGACAGCTGGATCTTTCAGAATGATCGATTTTGTAAGAGCCTGCACATCGAATACCTGTGTCTTTTTTATTGAAAATTAACATGCTTTCCCTGGCTCTTTTGTAATTCAATTACTCAATGCTGATGAATTTGATAAATCGATCATTGAATAAGGGATTAAAAACGTGAAAACATTGATTGCACAATAATATTATTTCTCTCAAAATCCTTTATTGTATGTAGAATCAATAGAACATCTTGCCTAATCCCTTAGGAGGATATCTTTTTTCAGGAAAATTATGACTTCCACATACTTGATCAGGAAATATTTTTCTGGTTGAATCTCTCTAATTGGAAACTACAATAAAATATAAGGGCGAATTTATATTAAAGCATGCATACCGCGTGGGGAATTCACAATAATTAAGAATTGTATTGAATACATACTCTCGTATTGTGAAACACATACTTTTCATTTATTTGTAAGAGGAATTCTTAATCGATTATTGTTCTCTTATTGTGAAACGCTCATTCTCCATTCATTTGTGAAAAGGAAAATCAACTCTTCATGATCCAATAATAATGTATTTAATGAAAATGAATCATACATTGAAAAGTATACGTATGAATATGAATTCATACTATAAGCAACCCACAATATATTCCTTCAAATAAACTTGATACGGTAATTCTATAAGACAAGTGATCGGTTGAATGCCTATTTGAAAGACTACGTAAGGATGACAATATCTTCAACCAACTCGGAGGGCGAGTATTCTATTTTCCCTATTCGAGTTTCTCTATTCTAGAAATTGAACTCTCATACAGGATAATGTGTGGTGAATTCCAATTCTTTTCAATCTCCATATCATTTTCCTAGAGCCGGAGAGATATTAGTTGGGCATATTCAAATATATTTTTTCAAATTGTTTTCATTCAGTTTATAATGCATTAATGATATGAGTGTTATGCTATCACCCCCATACTCTCTTTTGTTCCATATTGGGGCTTGCTACCACATAGAATGTGAGTGATGTATATGTGATAAAAATTATGTTTCTAGATTGTGCCTTGGTCAGTGAGTAGAAATAATATTTAATCCAAAGTTCATTATCAAAAATTCAATTGAAATTTAATTTATTGTAGATCAATCCAATTGATTGTTTATAACAAACAAATTCATCAAATATAAGAGAGGAAAGTGGTGCGCTTACCATCTTCATCCATTGATGATGCACATTCTCCTTCTGATGGAATGCCCTGCACTAACAACCTTTATTCTCTGCAACCGCTCTTGATCTCATTCTTATTAAATTAATATTAGCTTTTCCTTCATATGTCTTCTGCATTGAGATTGGTATTAGAATCAGTTTTGAAAGGATAGATATTGGTTGAGTTTGTAGAAGAATATCACATTGAACAAAGGAAACAGCTCGAATGTGTACAACGTAATAAATAACGAGAAAGCTCAAGATAAGTATTAAAGTTTTCAGGCCAAGCCTAATTATTATGATTATAAAATAGTGATTGGAAAACTATAGGCCTATATTATCATTCAAAGTATTACTAGGAGAAATGGGCTACATTAAGTACCTTTTTTCCACTCTATAAATTGTTGGGATATTAAAACTTTGAATAAAAAACATCCAGTAGAAAACCTTTGAAAGCCTTTGAAGCATCTTTTCAAATGTTGCAAATTAAATCTATTCATTCCTTCTACGAATATCCCTTAGTATCAAATGAGAGCTCTCTATCTCCAAACCGGTATGCCCTTACACAGTCCAGCATTCTGGAAACTAGGAGATTAGAAGATCTAGGAATTCAAAAGTGATGAATTTGTGAAAAAATTGATGATAAATATTGTATAAATCGTAGGAGATGTCGATGGGACTTGAAAGTTTGTACATTTTTTAGAAAAAGACTTACAAAGTTGCTCGAGAAAAATAAACATGAATATTGTATATGACCTTAACACACAACTATGACCTGCTTAAAGTATGTGGATATGTGTACATCATTTTTCCTGAATTAAGTCCTGATTGACTCCTAAAGGATTAAAGATGTTGAACCGGTAAGATGCTCTCCTGATTCTATGTAGGCCTAATACACAGTAGGCTGCAAAGACAAGATATGAAGTATTTTGAGAGAAATATAATATTAGGCCTATAATTAATGTTTTCACGTTTTTAATTCCTTATTCAATGATCGATTTATCAAATTTATTAGTATTGAGTAATTGAATTACAAAAGAGCCAGGGGAAGCATGTTAATTTTCAATAAGAAAGCAACAGGTATTCGATGTGCAGGCTCTTACAAAATCGATCATTCTGAAAGATCCAGCCGTCCAAAAGTATTGAATTTCTAGAAAAATTGATGATAAATATTGTTTAAATCGTAGGCAATGTTAATAGGACTTGAAAGTTATGTACTTTTTGAGAAAAATACTTAAAAAGTTGCTCAATTTAACATTGTAAAGATAGGAAGAATAGACTTTTAGAGCACCAATAACGTCACACCGACCAGCTGGTTTGGATTTGTTGTTACTGCGCATCTTTTCGTGGCCACTACCTTGTATTGTGGGTACTTTGAAGTACCCGATTGGAACTATAGACCTTATGGAAATACAGCAATAGACTGGCTTCTTCACACATCTGTGTAATCACTTGTCAGCTGATTTATGATGAATAATAATAAATTATTCTATAGTCTGAGTTTTACTATCATATTGGGGTATGAAGGAGGCTCCTTTTTCCTTTTATATTATCCTTGAAATGCAAAATTTCCAAAAACGTTGTATATACGTCGACGCGCAAGGAACAAACCTGTCAAATTTCATGAAAATCTATTACCACGTTTCGCCGTAAATGCGCAACATATAAACATTTAAACATTCAAACATTTAAACATGGAGAAAAATGCCAAACCGTCGACTTGAATCTTAGACCTCACTGCGCTCGGTCAATGATATTGAACAATCTACATGTTTTCTGGAAATTGAACACTGTGATCTCATCACACGCTTTTCAGAAAATCTTCTCGACCAGGACAAAATAAAATCATAGAGTCGTTGAGCTATGGTATATAATATCATCTACGTTAATTGAGAGCGAAAATGAAGCTTTTACAGCTGCGTTCTCACCATAGTTGACAGAAAATTTTTCACCCCGTCCTTATAAATTACACAAAAATTTTACAGAGCTTGAAAAATAAATAATTGTGCAAAAACATATCGTGCTTGCCGAGTTAAGTCGAATTCAATAGAATTCTATTCATAAGGATGAGAAAAACATTTTGTTGACAACTTTGATGTAAACGGAGCTTATAAATAGTTGATCCTAATAAAAGCACAGACGAAAGTACCAACAGTAGTTACTTGAAACCAACATCTTAACATTACACTTGATGTTGCCAAATAACGGCTGAGCTCAAATTTCAAACTGCAACCACGAGCTTTAGGAAAGATTCAGCTAATGATGACTCGCTAAAACTCGGTTGTAATCAAGTTTCAACGAAGCGTAACTGCTATTAAGCAGTTAACCAACCTCAATTCGATTGGCGGTTGGAGCTGAGCTTCCGAGCAGAATTTTATGTAATTAGTAGGTGTAGAGAGTGCAATCAAATATTTGTCTCGTATGGCCCTCCTTTCACCAGACACGTTCAAACGCAACAATTGCTGACAAAGCAATCTTCAATAATACACTTTAAATATTTGCAGAGTACCTACGAGGACAAATTTCGCCTCCTAGCTATCGAATCTCTCTTTGCTTTGAAGCTGCGTGAAGGCCTGCAGCCGGTAGGTCCAATATTCAGAAACTTTCAATGTGATCATACTCTGTCTGCGCTGATAAACAATAGAACCCCTCCATTTAAAACTAATCTCCCTTTTTGTTTGTATTTCCTCTGCTCGGCATACTTGTTCGAGAATGCTGTGAACTACTGACGCTTGAAGGCTTGTATGTTTTCTGAGCAATATGGTGTTATTTCGATGATGAAGTGATACGATTGAATGAATATTTGATGATCAACCTTCATCTCGAAAACTCGAGGTTTAGTGCTTTCTATGAAGTAAGCTATGACAGGCTGAAACTGAGCAGGGGGTTTTGAACGCAGACTGCGTCCTTGACATTGTTAGGGGTGGGGGTCCCAAAAAAGGTCAGCCATGATTATTAGAGTGGTGAAGGGAGGGAGTTGAAACTGATTTTTATTTCTAGAATAAATCGATGGGGGAAATTACACTTGGAGTTGAGGAAAGGTGGGAACTGTAACAATATTCATTGTTACAATTGTGAATGATGAGGATTATGCGAATTATCATGAGAAGTCAGTCTGTTATAACAATTTATTTCGCTGCTTTGCTTTTCTGCGTTGTGTTGTGTCGACTCTGTGAGTGTGTGCGTAGAAGTTATGGTACTAGGAGAATCAACGATTTTCCTGGAGCATCAGCTTGGTTCATTACCTTATAAGGCAAGGAATTTGTGTTCGATTGATTATCAATCATGCCTTATTTGGTTGGGAATTTGGAAAATAGCTGTCACTTGGTGGGAGAATGTATCTTAAATTATAGTTGTACCGTCCCATTTGTCACGTGGTATTTTAGCACCACAAAATATTTTTGAAGTGAACTATTGAACTTTAATAGAATTATAAAATGGAAAGGAAAGATAACCTAGTCGAGAACCACTCAAGTAAAATCGAATTTTGTTAGTGATAAAGAGTAATCGTATTATCTAAAGCGATAAGAAAAAACATGCATAATTGTAATTCAACAATAATGAGGATCCATTTGCAGAATTAAAAATTATAAAGCGGCTTATTTATTATTGGCAGATTATAAAAAATAAAAGTTTGCATGTACATTTGAGGTTAGAATTGTTTATTTACACTTTCAAATGAATCAATCGATCTAGGATAAATCAATAGTTATTTGAATCAACACCTAATGAATCAGCTGATTGTTCGATCAACCAGTACAAGTTGAATTATAAGTTTACTCACAAAAGATGTATTATGTATACTAAGGAAGGTTTATGTAAATAGATAGGGACAACTATTATTGCTGCATAAATATTTATTACAATCTAAAAAAGCAAGAAAATCAAGAGTATACAAAACTTGTATAAAAAACTAAATATATGTTGCAGGATAGCATCGTATATCACGATTTATTTATTAGAATAGTTTAAGGCAATCACTCCATCTATTTATGTAAAAACTTTTTATTTATTTTCTATTATAAAGTTGAAGAAACCCTGAATCTGAAGTAACCAATTGTATTCAGTTTTGCTAAATCAAAAAGCCAATCAGAAGGAGGCTTACAAATCGTTCAAGGAAGAGATAAAATTTTTCTGAAAACCACTCTCTTCTGGCTTGTGATCTCGTTCTGGAAGGATGTACATGGAAATTAGGGTCTTCTTTCTTGTTAAATTTTAAAATTATCAAGCCAATCTCTCTTTTAAATGTGAACTATTTGTAATTAATGTTTAATTATCTGTGAACTCAGTGTTGTTGAAGAGTTCTCAATATTGTAAACAATTCCCATAAATATATCTTTAATACGGAAAGAAATCTATAAGAAATCTGGACCACGCGCGAGCCCAGCTGAGACGAAAAGGACCTACATAATTAATTATTGGAAATAATTAATTTATTCTACAAGACCTCCAAGAACATCATTACTGTGAGTGTTTGTTCAAACGAGCTCGTTTTATAAAGGTCTTTTTTATTAAGAGTTGAGGAATTAATCAAAGCGCTATATAAATAAAATCAGTCAAAGAAAAATTCGCAACGTGTTGAGTGCTATCATATAGTTTATAAGATCGCTTTATGAATTTTATTCGATTTATGTAGGAAGCTTACTTCCATGCACGGCACGGACTCATTAAAAAACCCTTAGATTTTTTCTTTTTAAATATTAATTTAATAATTATTATCTGCTAATTGAACAAAGCATGTCCTATTAAATCTACAGACCGAACAGGTTTTAAATTGTAGAATTCTGAATTGACTTGAATCCATGTATCAGTATTGAATACAAATTTATAATTTTTAAAGCTCACAAATGTGAATGCTATTAAACCTTGTGATAATTGTTAAACTGTTGAAGAATTTATATATATTAAAAATTTATAGATATAAGAATATTTTATATATATATATATATAATATATATATATATATATATATTATTTTGTGGGAATATATTTTGTGTTTTATGTCAGCATACAAAATCATAGAAGTTTATTTTATCCTAATTCATCTCGTGATATACAGTTTGGGCTGTCTCAGTACCAAGAAAAAATATTCTGTAGCATATAAAATTAGTGAATCAATTAATATTGATCTCATTAAGAGCATTCAATACTTATCATCCTTTGATGATAGTCATACTAGTTCACCAGAAAGAACATATTGATAATTATATTAATAAGGTTCCAGTTATATCATATGAGGATCCAGAGAGCTTCCAGAACTGAACATATCAACTGATTCATATAACTGAACATTATTCTCAGTTGGATACATGGTTACTGGTAATCAGTCATCAACTGTCTTTTTGATTTCCTTATCGGTATTCTTCAAGAACTTCATAGAAGCAGCGGTAAGAATCATTAATCACCAGTCATTGAACCTTGTGGTGATTAAATATATTTGGAAAATTCATGTATCTACCACTGAGCTAGAGCTGCGGTTTGAACCCAGCAATTTTGCGAGCCGGACGGCCTTAACTATTTGTGAATTATTCGCAAATTAGGGACTTTAGCAACTGCTCTTATATATACTAAATTTACCATTTTACATAATATCACCCAACAAGTGGGGCAAAGGTTTACATTTTTACACAATGGCTTTATATCGTGGGACTCTATCATAAGAGATAACCCCCCAGGAAGCACGTTTTCGCACATTCTATTGGCGGAAATTCTGATAAATATTTTCTAGAAAAACTCCCAATCACAGTTGACGTTGGTTAAGTTGCAATAGTTGAGAACCTAGTATGGCCGTTCACAGCTGTCCACGGCAAGAGGAGAGAAGTGAAGTGGATTCATACAGCATCTGTCCATTGCCGCTAGCAGAACTGAATAATGTAGTCTCAGTATTTTGTGTTAATCATGGCTTTTATGCCAGCTTTAGGCTTGTTAGTATTTGGCTGAGGAACCATCTGTTCCAATAGCATGTTTTAGTTTTTCCTGCCTCAGTAATTAAGAAGAAAGGATATCAAATTTGTCACCTTACAATGGGAATCTTCCTCCTATAACCGCTACTAGAGGTACGTCATAGATTATAATATAATTTAGGAAATTATTATCGATGAAAGCTTCCATCAAAGTATTTATTGTAATATTATTGAAGTATAATTGAGAATAGTCCTTTTGATTCTCTTGTAATGGAAGATGGTATTTGTATATTCAAACTGATAGATGTTGGAAGAAAATGAACGGTATATGTTTTGTAGAAATATAGAGTACCTATTAGAAGGAATTAAGATATTTTTGGCTTGTATTATTTCTGAAGAGAAAGCTATTATTATTTATAATGATAGATCTGTCAATTTGTGAGATTTTCAGAGACTGTATTTTATGATTAATTCTATTAGTAATTTTATCATCTTTACTTGTCATATTTGAAATCATTTCAATGAGTTTGATTAGGAAGAAATCACCTAAATATCATATAATTTTTCAAGAAAACCTTTTTGATATTAAACAACTATCCTCGAAAGACCTTGTTATAAAGGTGATTCAATCAACTAGTGAATTAGAGTATTGTACTATTGAATACTATGTACTCACCTCTTACCTAATGTTAATGAACCTAAATGATGTTGAGTTTATGATATGACTGAAGTTATGTTAATTTGCATTATACCCGTTTATCTTTTTTATTCTAACAGCGGTCAATGTACGGGTTCATCAATGTACAGGTCCATCAATGTGAATGTGTGTCTTTAAGCCGCTGAGATGCCTCTAAATCGATGGCAGTCCTAGAAGCTTGGGGTATGCTGTCTCCCGTCCCATCTGGACGTGTAGAGCTCAATCACCGAGCCTAGATTCAAATTGAAGAAACAGCTTTGAGGTAACAACTTTTTTCCAAATTAAACAAACGTCCCAGCAACTTCGGATGTGGCAAAATGGGTTTTAGTGACTATAGACTTTCAAAAAGGGAAGGGTGTAAACGTGAACCATTTAATCAATTAAAACGTGCTGAATTAGAGTTTTTTTTTGTGTTAAATCGTAACTTTAAGATTTGGAAATTGGGGATTAATAGCTTACAAATTTTATCAATTTGGTTTGAGTAATAGATTTTCGGTTGTATTCTTTACATTGAAATGTGAGGCCATATTTTCTCTGTAAGGATCCAGCTGGGAATTTCAGTTTTCTTCAAATTTATATTCTATAATCTGCTAAACTACTTAGAGTTGAACTAGTACATAAAATATTTAAAAGTCCATTGTTAATGATATCTTCATCTTTAAATTGTAAAGAATCGGTTGAAGTTTCAAGGACCCTAGCCTTTTCTAAATTTGTTTTGATATCACATATTTTGAATAGTCTTCCCATGTAGAATTCCGTGATGTGATACTTTAGGAATATTTGTCTTTGCAGCTTTCATAATATAAAGATACAGAATAGAAATTATCGAGGATTATTAATATTTGATGATATTTTGATAGTGTTTTAAAAGTTTCTAAGTGTTCTGAGAGTTTTCTGAATTTTATGTTGATCTTTCTTTTAAAATATTCATTGTTATTCATGATTAACTTCTGAGAAATAGCTCTAGTAACTTTCAAATCTTCTACCTATAATTAGAGTCCTTTAAGCTTCTCATGATTCAATCTAAGACGTTTTCAATGTAAAGCAGAAAGAGTAGTCTATTATCGAATTAGCTATATCGGAGATAACTTTCTAAATTTAGTAATTCTATTTTCGGTTTTCATGATGCAACTTGATTTTTGTTTTATTAACTGTTGAATTTAACTGTAAGAGGCGACAATATATTTGATATCTTCTTTCTATTTCGTTGTCCATTTTGTCATTTCTGGATTCCCATTCTAAGACGTTTTCAATGTAAAGCAGAAAGAGTTAGTCTATTAACGAATTAGCTATATCGGAGATAACTTTCTAAATTTAGTAATTCTATTTTCGGTTTTCATGATGCAACTTGATTTTTGTTTTATTAACTGTTGAATTTAACTGTAAGAGGCGACAATATATTTGATATCTTCTTTCTATTTCGTTGTCTATTTTGTCATTTCTGGATTCCCATTCTCTAGCACTAGGTATGTTTATCAAGCATCCCTTTTATTGAGTTATATTGTGTGTGCTTCTAAATTCTAAATTCCAAATTCACTTTCCAAATTCATAGCACGGCACAGTACCTATATCGAGAGTGTATATTATAATATACTCTATATATATTATGACAATTGGAGTATAACAGCTCGGATTAATATAATATATCCGTTGAGATCTTTGCATGATGAAATGTTATAGAAGTTATATTAAACGTCACTTTTAGTATTTCACCAAAGATAATATTCAATATATGAATTCTTGATTGTAATACAACGTATATCTTCCAATATCGTGTAGTTGAAAAATTAATGAAAGCACAAAATTGCAGCTGAGAATACTCAACGGATTCTCATACACAAATGACGTACAATACGAGTCCTCGTACAATAATCTCCTATACTTGAACTTTGATTGTAATTCATAGATCACGTTACTCTTTCAATATAATATATATATATCATATTATGATCAACGGAAATAGCTTTGCTTCTCAGTTCGTTAGTTCAAAAATTCTCTACTTTGCATATTGATCTCCTTCTAGCACATTCAGGTATGCTCACACTTATGCATATGAAAGAATATAATTCCACAAGCTTGCATTGTTCAAGTTGCCTTGCTTGTATCTCTGGTCAGCAGCATGCGGAGACCACATCTAGGTATATTTGTATATGTGAATATCACCATGAACTATATTATTCATTGGTATTGTATAAAGTACATGAACAGTAGAAATGCGAATATATCACTGTAAACAATGGATTTTGCTGTGGTATCTGTATATCCATAGATAAATCAGACTTGTAGGCTAGTGGTATAGCCTACACAAAGCCTACATAACATTGAGGATGTAGTGAGACCTGTACATCGTAACTGGATCTTCCTCATCAATATGCAGACGTCCATGTCCTAATGAAATGTCACAACGGATATCATGATATTATCACACAGATAAGGAGCCTGTGTCGCGAATTTCTGATCAGATGCAAACATGCTTATAACTCTGTTTTACTCATCATTCACATGTTGTGGGCATGCATAAACATCAACCTATTTACATCCTGGTTTATGCATCTACATCCTCTGGATCGTAAATGCGCTTCCTTATAATGGATGCTGGTGTAATACTGTTACACTCTTAGAAAAGTAGTGATATTCACTCCCAAATGCAATGAATCGGATTATAACAGAGTTTTGAATGGCATTTCCTTCGAAGAGCGATAAAAGCAATAACTTAAAATCAAACAAAAAATGCTGACTTTAAATCATCTCAAAATAAGTCAGACTAGCCTATATCTATTCCAGAGATCACAAGTTTAGTTGGAATGAGATGTGTTTTTCATTCTTATTCAAAATTTTTAAATTCATCTATTTCTAAACTCAAGTTATAATATGATATGATGCTCATTTTCTAATCATGATTTATTGTGCTTCGACTTCATGGATCAGTAACATTATTTTAATTTTACTTTGGAATAAGTCTAAAGCTCCTATTCGAAGCGTCAAAGTGCGAAGTTTTCCCACTTTAGTAGAATTTGTTTTTCCTTCTTCATCGTTGTACGTACGTGAGTATGAGCTTTTATTATCTTTCTTATAAGATTTTTTCACTCCATAAACCATCTTTTCACATCGAAGACCTTTTTGGACTCTCTCTTGTCATGTTTTATCGTTTTATCCCACAAGAATGTATTTCTAATTTCATATTTCAGTACAGTAATTTTGTTTTAGCATTATTGTAATTTCCTTCGTTTAGCATTATCTACTTCTCACCAGTTCACTGTCCCCAATCCAATCACTATCAGCTCTGTAATCAATAATCTTCAATCAATTCCTATGATAAATTACTTCTTAACTATTATTATGTTATATTTTAACTTCTCAGCTAGATTATAAACTAGCTTTTTTAAAACAACAAGATTTCTCAGTTATCATGCGAAGTACTGTTCAACTGGGAGTATATTAACTGATTCTGTTCAAAGAATACCAAATTTCAACTAGAATATACACTTTTCCTACGTATGATAGATGAAACACGATTGAGTGAGACATATATATATATATATATATATATATATATATATATATATATATATATATAAATCCTTTGTTTATTTCCGTCAACAAGTAACTTTCTATTGATCCAGTTACTGTGGAAAGTTTTCTTTCGTAATCAACGAAGAAAATTGAAAGTGCCAGGGGAATGAGATGCAGCCAACATTTATAACAATTTGTGATTCAAGAGCAACGCCTACAGTTTATACTCAAGTTTTAGAGGCAAAGTTTGTCCCGTGGCTGAGGACTCAGTGTGTATATTGTACATGGCAGGACCCTGCTCATTTCCTGTATTCTGTCGCCTGTATGTATTGAGGCCGTGAGCTTTGTCACTTTCTATCTGCATGAGTGCATGAATGGCCAATTTGTTTTCATCAGCTGCTCCCTTAATTTCCATTCTAAACGTCATTTGTCTGACCTTTCAGCAGAATAAGGAAGAGGCAGAACCATATTTTGTTATCTGATAGTCTTTGAATCATTATAAGTGTCATCCTGTTATCCTCTACAGGGAAATTTTTTTTTGTTCTAGCATGCTCTTGTATTTATAAATGGAGGTTTCTCTAATCATTCATTCTCAAAATTATCAATAAATTGTGATAAGTGTTGTAATATCTATTCGACTTTGTATTCTCATCTATAAAATATGTTGCTCCCGTCTTCATTCCTGTATGTTGCTCCTTTACTGTTTATTCATTGTGATGATTATTACAAGCCTGATCGAATTGACAACGAATATCTTTAGTTCGATGATCAATCCAATCGTGAAGCATCCGCAATCATAATACAGTGTAATTAATCATTCATCTATCCACACAATGTATATTTTGAGGTTCAATAATAGTAATTGATGATAAGTTTTGGTAAACTTGATGAAGAAAAGGGGTAAAAAGATAGAATCTGGAATCATTTGCAGGATATTCGTACCATAATAATTATTTTCTGATTTATGAGAATTCCTATGGGAGAAATCTATAAAATATTATATGAAAAACTAAAGATCTTTTGCTTTCAAAGATCGCAGTTTCACTTATTCTACAGGTCAAGTACTTAGTTGATTCCAATGCAGATATTTTATAATCTTGGGTAGAATCAATGCTCCTGTTCATAAAATTAAATTTTTTTCACATAAATGAAAAACTTATTCATATAAAATACCAACATACAAGAACATATGCAAATTTTGTAATAGGAATTGGGAAAAATTGAATCTTAAACACGATCAAAGTAAGTAACAATTGAATACATACATTGACCTTTACGGATGCTGTTTACATTATGTACATACGTTATATGTGCGTATGCATGCGTATCCATACGTATGCATGTTATATGCATATAATAACATCCATATAATAACAAATCCCATGAGTCTGTGGTGAGGAGGAGAGTTGAATTTATCACAAGAAAGTTATTTATCGAGTTCGTTCTATCTCAATAATGTGGAATAAGGAAAGTTTGTTACGAGACGAGTTTATGATTCTTACAACTTATAATTATATTCGTCCAGCAACTAGTAGAATCTAATATGACATGGTCGGAACATTATAATTCCAGTCCCATACCGTATTTCTTCTAGCAGACTCTGAAAATGGTATTCATCCTAAAGTGTTGTCCCTACACTGGCTTCAACAAATTTGATGGAGATTCGTACGTTGACGAACGAAAAGTTGATCAAGTGAACAACGAGACGAGAGGAATAAATGAACAATTGAGGATTAATTGTTGTGGACCTTATTCGAGAAAGGCACATTGCAAGAGAAGATTATAAAAGAGGGTGAGTTAGATAAGAGAGGATCTCAAAAGAGATCCATTCTAGCAATTATTGCAATCAACCTGAGACGAATTGGAGAGTCTGTAGCTGCAGAGATAAGAGCGATTCGACGCAATTAATTCATCCGTCGTTTTGCAATGATTTATAATTGCGCTCAAAGAATACGCGCTGTATTTTGTCGACGGTATGTCATCTACACAAAGCTCTCATTCAACGATTGTCTGCTCCGCACCTGAAATAGTCAGAAAAACGTTTCCTAAAGGCTTCTCTCATTTCCAGTTGGAGCCGAACATTTATCAACTGAATTGCATTCTTTGTTCTATTTTCAATATTCAAACGCTCGATTCGTACCTAACGTTTGTGGGAATTTGAATGGAATTCATGTTTCCTTCTGTGCACAAATTCCTAGTTCGATTGGAATAATTGGCACAGACAATTTCGATCCATCATCATTGTATATTAGAACATGGTTAATCATGGATACATGCTGTTTCATGTGGGTAGTATGAGAAGTTTTTGGAGAGCAATGTTGGAATGGACCATGACCAAATTGGAGTACCAGTGAAATCGCAATACTTGACTATGTGCCTCTGATGTAAGAGAATAATAATATTATAGATAGATGCAATTTCAATCCGATGAGTGGTCCTCAATGTAAGATATTTATGGAGTGTAGTATCATAATATTAGTGAGTTGAACAGAACTATCGGAATCAAGGAAACGAAGATGCAACAAAAGAGAAGACTCAGTTGATAGAATAAGTATTCAAGTCTAGTGGCTTCCCATTATAAATATGGAAAGCATTGTGTCAAACAAATCCGTATCACATTAATCAACTCTCCTCTAACATACCATAGAAAATGTATTATTATGATATAAAAAATCTATGAAAATATTCTATTTGATTTCCCGCTTGAGAGTTGAGGTACTTCTCTATTATTGCTGATGATAATGATCTATCATCGTTTGATCATCAATGGATTGGACAGAGTAATATAGGCGTTTATTCGATGAGTAATTTTAAACAATTTTCTTAAGCAGAAATTCGACTTCTTAAAGCGATTCAAAAGTATGCTTTGAGAAACGACTTTGCTTTTGAATTCCTTCATATCTATTTCTTCATTATGGAGATATGTGGTCATTCAATCATTTAATTCAGTTCGAATCAAAAAAAGCTGAATTTTGGATACGGTAATGAGCATGCAAACAGTGATTTTCAAATCACTAACAATATCAGGAGATTTATGGAATATGTTTCATTTAATGAATTCGCGAAATGGTAATAAAGTATGATATAACAGAGGAGAAAGCACTCAATGTGGTGAAAGTGAAGTTGGTAAAATACTCTTGAGTTGGAAAATCTTTTTCTTTTTTCAAAAACCTAAGAGCATTGGAAACACGTAAGTCAACAGCTTTCCAATATGCATATGCAAAGCCAATGTTGTTCACGCTGGTGAAAGGTGCATCCGAATATTGTTTTTTTGGTTGAGCGTATTATGAGTTGAAAAAGAGAAAAAGAATGCGAAAAGAGATGGAGTCGAACTGTGGGAAGGAACGGCACCGCATGAATATGCACAGAGCTGGAAATAATAGGATAGGAGAAAAGAACTGTGTGCGAAAGAAGATGGGATGAAAGAAATTGGCAGAATGTGAGTCTTTTTCCATTATGCTCCAGTAGAAAAGTCGAAAGCTGAGGAGATGGTGGCCATATTTGCTATCGAATCTTACTCAATCAGGAAGCTTTCTTCTTCTATTGACCACGTACTTAAATAGATCCAATCATTTTGTTCTTTTCCAATGCATGTCAATGGGATTGATTTACTGCCTCGATAAGCACGGATTGGAGCACGAACAACAATGACGGATGTTTTCTTGCAAAGCTGATTTCACTATTCTTGTGGTGAATTTGATTTCATGCTCTATAATAAGTTCCATTGTTTTTTATCATTATTCGTATTGGAATAGGTCACCGCAAATTTCAAAATTCAGTGAATTAATCGGATTCGAATATCATGGGACACTATGAAATACCCCAGACACTACAACCAAGAACTTTTCCAGAGATTTCGCTTCTTCACACAAACTATTCATGAATATCACCCCATGATAAATTCCTTGTCGTCTATGAGAGGAGATAGAGATCGAGATTGAAGAAGTGCTCAACATTTCAGGTTTCTAAAGATGTTTTGTGATTTCACATTTAGGAGTTACTTGAATGAAAACAGCATGGACCGATGAATGGATCAGCATGATAAATCAATCATTACAGCAAATAATAATCAATAACTTACAACGTTCTAAAACTAATTAAATCAAAGCTTTTTGTTAAGCTTAAGTTCCTTATTGAGTGGAGTATACAGACTAGGGCTAGTTCATGTGATAAGTTTTGTAATTAAGACCTTCCCGGAAATTCTAGGCAAGGTAGGCCTCGCATCAGCGAGTGGGATAGACATTTTCATGTTCTACGATGAGTGTTCAAGCTTGTCAGTCCTTAAGCTTTCCACCTCGGGATTTAACTCGAAATTTTGTACCTGTCATGAAATTGACAATTACTTACTCTAGAGCTATCAAATGATACAGGCGTACTCAATTTGATAAAATTTACAATATTTCTGTGTTGGAAAATCACCTTGAATTATGTTGATGTAGTTTCGAAAACGCATCTAGTAAGAGGTTATATCATTTATATGAACTTGGAGTTGATATATTCAATTTCCAGAAACAATTAGCTTCATAATGCGAAACTTCCAATGTCATCAAACAACAGTTCACCTTTCCAAATTTATATAGCATTTGAAAGTCAACTGACCAGCAAGATCACGTGATTCATAGAAATTATTACTATCTTATTAAAATCCATCATTGACTGATTTTTTATCGTGATGTTTAAAATGAAAATTAACTCTCCCTAGATTCAGCAAGTAATTTTCCAAGTTATGTAATGACTCCACTTCAATCATAAATCATTGTTTTATTGATTCGCCTCCACTATATTTAAAAAATGGAGAATCAAGTAGAATCTTCCATCTGTATGGTAGCTTCTCTTGTAGAGTTTTTCATCTTCCATGATTTCTCATGAAATGGTAGATCTAGGTGTGGAATGTTTGTAAAAATATAATATGATCACGACGTTTGCTGAAAGAGAGATTCCATGTTCTGCCACGCCATGATGCTATAATATGAATCTTTCATTCATGTAGCATGACATTTTATTGCTAACAAGTAGGCAGGCTCACTTCGCTGGCCCTATCCGTCTGGCCCCTACCCCCTGCTGCATCATCCAGAGATCTGAACAGCAGACTCACTTTGCTCGCCTGCATTCTTCATTCAAGCTTGCTTCCCTATGTCGGATAGTCAAATACAGATTTTAAGCCTCTATTCAATAACCAGTTGATTGATACCACAAATGGGAAAGCTGGAAAACGCCGATTTCGATCGTATCGCTGGCGGAATTTTGAAAAAATATATAGACCAAAATTTCCTATTAAAAATTTAAAACCAAAAAGAAGAATGATGCTAAACGGATGCTAGATAAGATGCTAGATAGATGCTGGGAATAGAATCCCAAAAGCTGTGACTGAAAATCTTATTGTAGAAAAGATATTGGTAGACCTCTAAAAAGACGGTAAGTGTACAAGGTACCTTTGAAACCGAAACAGGTGTGTTTGACTAATCATGGAAAAGAAGAAGAAGAAGAAGAAGAAGAAGAAGAAGAAGAAGGAGAAGAAGAAGAAGAAGAGAAGAAGAAGAAGAGAAGAAGAAGAAGAAGAAGAAGTGCGAATAAAGACATCTATCGATTTAAAAACGGCAATATTTTGAAGCTCCTCTAACACAAAATTCCTACAACTCAACTGGAAATATACACCAGATTTAAATCTTCTCTGTTCATTTGCTCTTTCTAAAACTAACAAAACGCGAATACGTGTTGGGAAAACACCGATTTTTCGAAAATGTTGGAGTAATTTCCAAGTCCTATACATAGTACACCATACTTAGTACTATGTAGGTACTGAATTTAAACAATTTCTCTCAATTAGTTCTTGAAAAATCTGAGATAACGCAGAAAAAACGTTAGTAAAAAGGTGTAAAACCGCTTATTTTGAGCGTATCTCTGACGAAATATCTCTGGCGAATCTCTGACCTCCCCCGACAAACTTTTTAGACTCCAGATGAACATTTGTACAAAAATTGAACATTTTATTTCAATTTTTCTTGAAAAATCTGAGGAAACGCTCTGGAACGCTGGGAAAACGCATTAAACCCGCCTATTTCAGGCGTATCTCTGGCGTGATTTTGAAGTCCTCTCAGGACACAATCGCTAGACCGTAGCTGTACTTTTGTACCCAATTTGAACATTTTCTACCAATTAGTACTTGAAGAAGTTGAAAAAACACTGGGAAAACGCAGATGTTGGGCGTATCTTTAACATTGTTTTTTCCAAATTCGTTTTCAGTGCGTCCCCAGAAGGCCAAATTGAACGTGATTTGATTCAGTAGATTTCTAGTTCTGTTGATCATGAGTGTGTGAATGAAAGTTGGAATGAATGGCCTTCCGCAATTCGACGATGGTCCCTTAATTCAAACTCTTCAGATTGAAAATGGAATGATTGATAGAGATTATTTTGAAGTTTCAATATCTCATAGATGAATTGAATTATCATGAACTAAAAGTGAACATGGGTTTACCTGTAGTTTCTTGGGAAAGATCTTGAAGATTGTATTTGCAATGATCTTTTCCAAATCCGGAAAAATCAAATTGGTCTTGTTCATTATTATGAATGAGTTTCATATTTATTTGTCTCACTCACAAATCAATGCTATTATCCATCAACTTTGTGCGGAAGCAACAAAAAGTTCAAATAGTGGATACTATATCGATTCCTGTAATTTATAAGCTGTGGCTAGTGAATGAATTGAATTTATAAATATTGCAGTGATTCAATTGCAGTTATTTGAGACCGGCAGGGATGTCGCTGATCAGCTCATCTACTCCTCTTACCGATTTTGGTACTTTGTATATATTTTCTTGTATTCATCATCATATATATATCATCAATATATTGCTCATAATTTATCATTGTTCAAGCTCTAAATTTTATCTTGTTTGCCATGTTAAAGCTATATACCATAATAGTTATATTGTACTACTTCAATTTAAAACATATACTTTCTCCACTAAATTTAATCAACTTTTATTTTTCAAATTATATTGTAAATATTTATAATTTTCTTCTTAGTACCAAATTGTTTTTCATTAGAACTCTTTCCCCACACACAGACTTGTCTATGTGGGGAAAATTCACAAGTATTTATATTATTTATAAATGTGTACTGTATTTGTAATGATTTCTGTGAATAAACTCAATTTGAATTTGAATTTGAATCAATGTACGCGTATATCGCTTGAGATAACTATTCCTAACTATGACATGATATTCAAGAGTGTCGCAATGTAAACGGAATCAACAGAGATTCACTCGAAGATTGAAATCGAGAAAGAATGGAAAAGCCAGTAAACATGAAACATTTTTCTTCCTCAAACACGAACACGATGATAACGAACTATTAGGTTTGTACGTTCATCGATCGAAAACAATTACAAAGTGATTACTGATTTTTTGAATAATACAACGTCGCAAAAGGAGGACTTTAACAGTGAATGGTGGAAGAAGAAATAATAATCAATGGGGAACATTAACGTGAAAAACAAGGATAGGAAGATAATGCAATAGGAAATGGGATGCAATACAATTGGAGCCACATGAAGCGTTTCTTCAGGCGTTATTGAACTGACGGCGGTCGAGTCGGCAGGACAGGAAGCAGCCCGATTATCAGCTGATTCCCGACCCCTCACCCAATCAACCGACTATCAGCTGATCGGGGAGCTTCCTGCCCTGCTGACTCATCCACTGCCATTGCAAAAACGCCTGAAAGGCTCCTGTGAGTGTCCATGACTCGACCCCATACAACATTACCGAGAAAAACATAGCAGCGCAACATTCTTACTTTAGTATTCAACCCCAGATCTCTACTTTTGAAAATTGAGGCCATCATCATGATCACACTTATGCTCCTTTCAATTCGGGATTTTATCTCTTGTGAATGGTCCCATTGCTCATTTATAGTGGTACAAGGTTTCACTCTTTCTATAACACCAAAATATCGGGGCACCGAGCTTCGCTCGTTATTGATAAACAGAACTCAATTCTTTAAAATGAGGAAGGACTAACAGGCACAGCCCAAAACTGTTTCTTCCCCAAATTTTGATTTATACACCGTAAATATTCCAAGAAGTAGGTTATGTTCCATACACTTGAGTGCAGGTCAAATTCATGTCCTTCAGCGAGTTTTCCCAGGAATGAGGAGAGTTTTCCCTAGTGCAATCGAGTTTTTACATCAAAAACCTACTATGTTCCAAATTTCGTGACTATCGTTAGAGCCGTTTTCGAGATCCGTTGAGCATGAATATATACCAATATAATAACATAACCAGATAACCAAATAATCATATAAATAAATAAATATATAAATACAGAAATTTCTATCTTGATAAAATAGGATTCTAATCTTAATTATTGCCTGGTCACAATAATGTTCTTACTGATAATCATGTACTTGGTTTTAGTAATGTTAATTTCAAGGATACATTAAAGATTAGGATAACCTTACAATATTCGTAGAAAAAATGAATAATGTCAGAGACAAGAAAAATATAGTTATAGAAATATACTTACTCATCCTTAATCTATGATAATGTTCACATGGAGAATATTTTACAAAATAATACACTTTCGAAATTGAAATGAATTATTCATCTACCATATGAGAATGGATACATTGCAATAATTTGAGTTTTGTGTATTTACATGAAATCTCGGAATCTCTTTCTCCCTTCCCGAATATGCACCTTCCACTTTCTCATCATTCACCCCAGGAAAAAACGGGAAAGGGAGAAAATATTGTAGCATTGAATCAATAATAAATTTGAAATTTATATGATAGAACAGAACTAGAAGTACTGAGAGACCCAGTGTGAGTGAGCTGCACATTTATGAAGATAGTGAGGCTGGCAGTGCATGTGTTCCGATATGATGGTGGAAGCTGATCCTTTGTATATTATCAGGAAATGTGATTAGCATCTTCATCCAGTATGCAGCGTGGTGGCTGGATGTTTGTGTCGGAGTAAATGACGGCTGATTGTTTGACGTCGATGTGATGATGCATCATGGCATCACACAGGGTTGAAGGCTGTGCAGGAGAAGGGCTTGCTGGGGTAAGGGCCACGAGGTGTGTCTGAAACGATAATTCCATCCAGCACCCGCTTTAGAACGCTTTTGTTGAACACTAAACAGGCAAAGTGCACAAAAACAATTAACGCGTAGCATCATCAAGGTAAAGCGCGGAACATTGGAGCTCGCGTAATCAAGGTGAAGTCAAGATGATTATGTTCCTGGAAACGGAGTTTGCCTTCTGAACATGCTAATTGCTATGTTTTACAATTCAATTCTAAACAACTCTGATGAAGATTATCTACTAATAACATTTATGATTACCTAATCATGCATATATTACCACTATTGAAAATTTGGATTGGGTATATCATGACGATATTATATTTATTGTGTAATAATGTTCGAGACACTCGAAATAGAATAATAATTTATCCAGATTTTCATCGGTATTGTTAGTAGGCTAAATTAAGCTAATTTAGTTAAACAGTTACGGCAAGTGGAGCAGTTTATATTGAGTAATTTATAATCATAGTAATCATGTATTATTGTTTCGATCCAAATAATAATAATTCATCCATTGAAAACCTTGGTATTAGGACATATTTCGTTAATATAAAAACCTTCTTCTTTCTTTTTGTGAATCAATCAGTTTTCTTTCGTTTTTCTTATTCGCTTCTTTCATAGACATTGTTTATCATCCACACAGGTTTTCTAACTTTTGAGATAATCATTTAAAAACATGAATAATTGTTCACAATAAACATAATATAGTAGTCTATATATCTGTTAGTAAATGTATAAAGTGCAGTGGTTCATAAATTAATCTATTGTCAAGAAAATTACGTTGATAATTATCGTTTTGTATTGTTTTTGAAATAATATTGAATTTGATTCGATTAGATATTGGGCTGTATGTTAGACGATGAATTATGATCTCAAGTATTAATAATATTCAATATTTTTAAGACTAGTACACGAATATTGCTCATCGAATTCAATAACTACGATATCAAAGGATGCAATATTGATTATGAGAAGCCATAAGTGATGTGTTTTTGTGTTGTGGGCAACGGCAATCAACAATATCTAATTTATCATCCATAATGGAAACTCCATTATAGGAGTTTCTATAAAGCTTTCGAATTCTATAATCAACTCTAATTCAATGGAACACAATTCGTGGATTTGAAAACCTTGTTCTTGTCAAACTTGATTCTCTCTGTAAACGGAAGAGTCTACAGCGAGAAAATTCAATCAGAAAACTGTCTATTATTGGAGAGAATCAGTCATCCCGCATCCGGAACAATGGATCCAACACTATACTTTGTTTTCAGAATTTTCCGACGGTGTACGGTATTACTTCCACCCTGAATACTGATCAGTGAAAAAATCCGTCTGGAATGCGTTATAAGATGCAGAGAGCCGAGAATACATACCAGTCACGTTCATGTGGATGGAACATGTCTGCGCTCAGACATATCCAGCAAACATCAGTCGGATTCAGTTGATTTTTAGGCTCTGGCATAATATTTCTGATGGATAAAAATGTTCTCACGAATGCCACACACGTGGAGGGAGAAATGATTTCCAATAACACTGAATACGTATTGGATCCATCTTGTGTTGACATGTGAATATTGAAAAGTACTCAGCTCAATACATCTGAAACGATTTCGTCATATACGTACATAAATATCAACAATGTGTTCTTTTTATAGGGCTACTACATGGGATATGTGTAAGTATGAATTCAACAGAGGAAAGTGTATAGGCCCAGTACATGGCTGAGTAGTTAGCCGTACCCATATCCCTTCTATCATCGAATCATATTGACAAAACATGATGAAGCATCATTCATGTTCATCAGTGAAGAAAGTGAGTGATAAATATATTCAAGTATGGTACAAGGAGACTTCAATTGCATTGAAAAAAGGTACTACATCATTAGATCACTTGATGATGACTATTGAAACGAAAATGACAATATAATAAATTTTTCAAGTATTTCATAGTTCTTTATAAATTATGTTGATCATTGTTGTCAATTGTATTGACTAGCCTATAATTTTTAATAGCTTTTACTGAAAAAAAACTTCACTCAAAATAACTTGTATATTGAGAAAAAAAACTCGGGAAAAATGTTTTCGAAAACGTGCTGAAATAAAGGCTTGAATGAAAACGTGTGATAACAAAGACTTCTGTGATATAAGAAGCCCTTCTAGGATAAAATGCATGATTGATAAATGCATCCATAATATAATATCCTACAACACTTTTAGTGAACATAGAGTTGAACGTAGATAGTGCATATGGGCCGATGTTTTTAAGGATACAAAATATTTTATAAAGCTCAAAATCAGAACATGGCCAGAATTCATCAATGGATTCCGAGAGCTTACTATAAATATTAATGCGGAGGAGGATTATAAATAGACTTGTTTTTGATTAATTCATGGGATAAATTGAAAAATTGAGATTAACTCTTCATATTGCTGTGCAGAATATCCAGCTCCAAGCCCGCCACAAGCAGTATTTTTGAAGTTATTAACAAACGTTTTATAATTAACAGAGCATTAATTGTTATTATGTCAGACCATATTTTGGGATTTTGGAAACAATGGTTGCAGATAGCAGAGTGCTTTGTGCGGTTGTTGGTAAGCCACAGCAGTTAATTACCAAATAACTGGAAATGTCACCAATGGTTGAAACGGTTTGGAATCACGTTTTAAATCTTGTTTTGCGGCTAAGGGCTCACCTCGTGTCGTTTTGATGGTCCTCCTCTTTTGGAGGATGAATGCTGGAGTTCCTTTCTGAGTTCCTCAGAATTCATTTGGCCATGGAGTAAAATCTTTGTTGTTGATTACTACACATTACCTCACAAGGTTTATGAAATTACAATTATCGTCCGTTGAGGTCCAATGTTGAGCAAACTTCGCAAACTGATTTAAAATTGAAAATTCTGAGGTTACAGACCATGTATAGGCTGAAGCATTATAGCCTATAATGTGGTTTACTTCGAAGATTTAGTTCAAGTTGAGTGATACATCATCTCATCTACCGTTATGATTCATGCCTTTCAATAATTTTATTCGGATTCTGATAAATAATAGCCTTGAAGTACTATATGAAATATTCATCTTTCAAAATTACTCGAATGCATGTTTATTGTGAAGGGATAATAATTCAAATTTATTTATTTGACATGAAATAATACAGATTAATGAAATAATTATTCCAAATTGAAAGAAAAAATCATAAAGGCCTACTATTCCTAGGATCTAGAATGAAGTCTCTCCTTTCTTTGATTGTCCAATTTATATGTTTCAAACGACAATGTATTATCAAGCCATCTCCATATTAGAGAGATTCAAACTATTGATAAGTGTTATACTTCAAACTAATGATGTGAAAAGTATAAGGGCTTGAAAAGTTTTCCAATAAACCAGGTAATTTCTTGGGTAGTAGAGCAGAGCATCGGATTGAATAACGTTACTGGATGGAAACGTTTGAACTTATAGATTACGTTTGTAACTAATGGATTTCTTTCTTCCAAGAAAAGATAATTCATTTTCTCTTAATACCTGTGATATTATCAGACAGAATAAAATATTCTGATTACGAGCTGACGTTGATCTGATCTTTTAAAAGAACTGCTTCTGAGATAACTTATGGATGAAATGATTTTGGAAGGAGAAAAAAATCGTAAAACATATTTTGATAGCGATTAATCAAGATCTTCTCATCAAAAATGAGAGACACCTTGACAAATTCCAAAAATTGAACAGCGAAAGCACATTAAAATATGAACAATCATAATATGATATGAGCATTTGAATATTTTAACAATAAGCTATAATATTTCATTATCCTCTTCGAGAACTATCAACTGAAGAAATGAGGATAAGAGTCTAGGATGACTGCTATCGTTTCTCCTTGAATAGCGTGAAATTGATAGAATTAAAGTCAAGCAGGAGGCAGGTGCGATCTGTGACCTCAGACACCAGACTTGAGGGCTTTGGAGATTCTAGATCAGAATCTCATCTACAGTGTAGTTTTCATCAGTGAATTCATTGAATGATTATGAAAAATGAGATTTTTATTGAATTAAGTTTTTTCATTGTTCCATTAAACATGAGAAATGAATTCTCCACATTGAATCGACCCTTCCAAGTTCTAATAATCACAATACATTTCAAAGAACCTCTCTAAAGAACCTCTGTACTTTTTATAACTCAAATGTGAGGATATTAAGTACGCAGAGAAGGCTGTAATGCTCCGTTTGATGATGAAATTGGATGTGGATGATGAATGGAATCTATAAATAAAATTCTCCGTCTGACCGAGTCGCCAACTTATTGACCCCAATTTGATTGATGGGCACTGATCGTTAAACCCCACAAGAGTAGTGGAAAGAAGAGAAAGAGGAACGAATTTAGTCTGCCACGTGCTGGATGCCGAAATTCCTCCTTGCAAAGAAGAATGTGAATTATATTTCATGAGACAAAATTAATTTTTACGAACTGAAAACTCCATCATCGTCTTATTACTACTTCTCATTTAGAATATCCGAGAACCCAAGTGCAATTTTTCTGTAACTAGTTTTCCAATAGCATCTTGGAAATTACCAAAGTGATCTATTTTAAGGTTTCGCTCTTCATCATCAATTTTATAGCAGTCCTTAGATTAGAAGGAATAACATTATAAGAAAGCTGGCTGGTACAAGCTGAGGATGCAGTGTGAAGGCTCTTAAAACATCTATCCTGACAATAGTATATAGTAGAGCAGAATGCTGTCCATCAGTATAGGAACACAGCATTCGTACCAAAAGAATAGACATGAGACTATGAGGAAAATAAGTGGAATCATAAGACCCACTGAAACTGAGTGGTTGCCTGTCCTAGCAACAATGTGCCACCAGCATTGAAAAGAAAAAAGAGAACTTATCAGTAGATGAACCGCTTATCCTCCAGACAAGAGCTCCCACTAATGAAGGATATGCTTGATCCGACCCTTGAGAGATTAAGGTTCAGGCATTATCTCCGACTGGCAGAAGTAAAAAGACAAGATGTAGAAGAATTGTGGAGTTGGGAATGGTTTCAGGTCAACATTGAGAATAAGACGTTGGTGGGAGACCCATCTGTGCCTTTGCCAGGAATATATTTGAAAAGGAAACTGTGGTGCAGGTTTAATCGCTTTCATACATCTGCAGGCAGGTGAGCTCAAACACAAACTACTTGGGGCATAGCCACTGACGCCCACTGCACCTGTGGAGATGTGCAGACGTTGCAGCACTTGGTGGATGACTGCTCAGTGTATTCCTACTCAGGAGTAGGATTCACCTGGTGGATGAGCGAGCCATGTCATGGCTGGAGGGGACTATGGGAGTGCTTGGCATCTGGAATCACAAGAAAGAAGAAAACCAGACGAGACATATTTAAGTTGAACATTGTAACCCAACATGTACGTTTCATTTATTAGATTGTATATTGATCTGTTGTTACTTTTGTGTATTTTATTAGTTACTGAACTGGGTCTCAGAAAAGGCATAAGCAAAGTAGTCCTAAGATTATGGATGGAGGGTTAGTTCATAGAAGAAAACGTAATCTTTGAATAGATGTTCTTGAATTTCTGATCTGAGAATTTACAAAATTACCATTCACCTCCTTTACTTCCTTACTTCATTCTGCCACTTTTCCTTGAGTCTTCAGATGTTTATATTTCATTCCATATAGTGATTTTGATAGGTATCAGCAAAATTATAGACTCGAAGATTATTGTTTCGGAACTTTCAAGAAACATCATCGATATTGAACGAATTCAATTCATCAGAATCATCAAAGCTGTCCGTACATTTCAAAAGAAAGTCAATATCACTCATTTGGAGAATGAGTTCTCACTAACTTCATCTTTCTGATGAGTGATTGGCATGGAGTTGGAACGTTCATGTACAAGAAACATTCCGAAAGGTAGAGTTTTGATAATCTAGATGAATAAATTCGATTTCCATCCGCCTCAAAACAGAAGTTTATACTCCTATCTCGCTAATCCTCCAACTTACGCATTTAGGAATGAAGCTATCTCTCTGTTGGAGCTCTGTAATGACATTTCCTCCTGGATAAGATTGCTCAACCTACTTCGAAAGTAATTTGAATGAGATTTGCTCCAGGTTTCTAAAACGTTGATAACGAATTTATTGTCGGAACCGAATACATAACCAAAGTCTGTGTTTTGTGACGTAGAATCATTTGTTGCTTTTCACTTATTTATTTATTCTACATTGGAACACACAAGCGAGATAAAAACGAATACAAAAGACTACAATGACGGCTATGACTGAATACGAAAGAATGCTGGAACTTCAGTGATTTTTATTTTCCTATGAATAACTTGACAGCATTTGGGCACAAAAAAGTACTTAACTCCTAACATACACAAAATGGCCTACCTGGACAGTGGACAGTACGAGTATAATATTATCCATATTATCCGTCAGGGAAACTATTTGTCGCAGCAAGAATGTTAAGCATAAAAAAGCTTTAAACCAAATGGTCGATTCTATTCATGTGTAGAAAGAATAGTTTCGCAATGTTGCCTCATGCACATCAAACTAGAAGGATGGTGTCAGAAATGGTAGAGGAGACAAGAAGGAAAATGACCTTATGACATTTTCATTATCCGGCTCCAAGAATATTCAATAAATTACCGCTAGAATGAATCAATCAGAAATAGTCCAGTCACTAATATACATTGGTTCTTGCAATAGTTTATATTTTAGCTCTGATTTTCTAATATGTTATTTGGATACAACATAAGAGAAGTCCAGAACCATTTTCTTCATGCAAAATTTCCTTGTGCTAGATACAAGTTGGCCCAAAAACCTCGTATTTTCATTTTGCAGTTATCAGCTATTTCTACCAAATTCAGTGATCGGAATGGAAAATTTGCTCTCGCCTTTTTTTTAAATTATAAAATGAGATTTTCTCGGAACTCTCTATCTCCAATGAGTATTGAGCTATGATTTTTGAAAAATGAGTAGAGTTTAAAGGAAAAATCAATTTTGATGAGTTTCAGTTTTTGATCAGCAATATCTTCTAATTGTTCACATTCAGATGTATAATAATTCAAAATCCCTCTGAGCGTATTTTTCTGCTCTACAATCAGAGATCAGGTAGACCGCTCTATCTCATATAGAGTTCAAGCTTCACCTGACAACAATGCTTCTCGTATTGTGAAAAACACCCAATTTTCAGCTTCATACATCATCACCAACTCCATTGTCCTCACATTGATAATTCCCAATGAGATTATATTCTATGAGAGTGACCCGTTAGATGGAATTCATTTTAGTATTTTCTAGTGGAGAGGCGCGCATAAGGTCACCTCAAGGATCAAAATTCCAAATACTTATAAATTCAAACTCAATCACACGAACAGTCGCGTGTTGTATTTTGTACAACATCCAATTTTCCAAGTGTTATGTACTCTGTTTTCTGTCAAAAAATATTAATCAATTGTATAATTACTTTCTCCATCTTCTTGAATTATTTTATGCTTATGAACATTTAAATGATTACCATTTCATAGCCCAATAAGGTACATCAAGCAAAGCCATCAATTCTGTGTTATTGGTTCGTTTACAGTCCCCCTATACAGTCATTCCCTATCTTATGCACAGTGCGACTTATGCACTGTCGCGACTAATGGCACCTAAAGACTGAACCATTGCTCAGTTGATACTGCAACTCAGTGGAGAGATGGGGGGAAAGTTTTGGAATGCATAGGTGACTCATTCACTGATATCACCCCATTCAACAGTTTTGTGCAGCAAAAAACTGACACTGTTGTACTTTTTACAACAGCGCGACTGCCGGAAGGTTAATTGGTCACTTGCTAATTACGGTGTATAACTTTCTAGCACCAATTAAGCTCTAAGGATATTCTTTCAACATTTTGATTCATAAGAACTTGAAAGGATTTCTCTTCGATTTTCTGATCCAAGTTAGATAATGTTGATAGAGCAATTACGAATATTATTTTAATCTTATCAATTTGAACATTCTATTTAGTACTGGTTGAGAACTCTAGACTTTATCTCATCGAAACTTTAATTCTCAAGCTAGATATTTCTGTGCCATCCTTGAGAATCGTGGGCAAGATCTCATCAACTGGAGTAGAGTACTCAAAGTGAGTGTAGAGTAATTAAGCTGCACAGAATGGAAGAAGACCTGCGGCTGGAGGTAATTCGATTTGCCACTTGAACAAGGAATGGAAAGAAAAAGAACAGCTTCTGGACTTTTTACGCCATGTTTTCGTTGGAGAAAATTGAAGAAGTGGGAACTTCTTTACTGCTTATCAAGTCTTGTCATCTAATCTTATGCTTGCACGCTTCAATTCGCTTAATTTTTGAAGAAAATTCCAAAAATGAATAGGTATTTCAATTAGCTGAGAATGAGCCACTGTAAATTTATTTGGAGTAACTGAATTTTTTATGTTTTCAATCATTTTATCAATAATGTTTTATAATGTATTGTCATGATAAACGTAGTTATAAACACCGTCAAATATTTCAAAGTTGAGAGTAATGAGAAATTAATTAGGATATTTACAATAGTGAGCAACCCATCATAATTCATAAGAGTTATGAAAAATCAATGGTCTATCATATTCAAATTATCACTATTTCAATACACTATGTACTTAATTTGAATAATATACTGAATCCATCTTGTTTTTCTTCCATTAAATACTCTACTATGAAAATAAAACTTATTTTTATGAGGATGTTCAATTGTTCTCCACTTCTTCTGGGAACTGGGAGGAATTGTACAACCAACACCACTTGAATCTTGAACATTCTTTATCATCATCAAACCTTCATCAAACAATCGAGTCCAATACATTAATTTGTATACAATTCATTCCCGTCTGTTGACTGCTTTGAGATCGACGTCAAGGTCAGGTTAGGTTAGGATAGCAAACAGCCTGACGAATGTAAACCGTGCAACTGTTTGCATGCCAACTGGGCTACACAGTCCCAATCCGAATTCCATTAGCATTTGAAAGGTCTTCTGCTATGTACACCAGGACTGAATGGGAGTCGGCACCACTTTTGTTATGATTTGCAGGCGCCTCTCTGTCGCTCTCAGATGACAGGATGACGTTTGTAGATTTAGAGAGGGCGCTCCCTTGTTCCTATGTCCGAAAGATAGTTTGTCAACAGTTCGAATCCCATCAGGATTGAACATCTTCTTGAGAGCCTTGACTTGTTAAGGTTGTTGTAGGACGGAGGGGAAATCTGGATTAGGATAGTGTGGACCTCATAGAGCCTCGAAGTGCTCATTGACTAGATACTCCGGTACCGTACTGTAATACAGTTACCATTGATACACCGTTACCCATTCCTATAAGACTAAGATAATCTGAGTAAGATGAGAATAATTCATTTCATTTCATGTTTACCTATTATCTTTCAGTGTTTTCTCCAACATTCTTAGCGATTTCCTCTTGATTCCATTGAATACTTGTGGACAATCAAGAAACTCGTTCTTTTTCAGAGATTCAAGTTCAAAATACCGCTACTAATAGATGTTGTGAGTAGTAACTAACAGATTCACTTGACGGTATAAAGTCAACAAAGAAAAACCGCAAAAAAGGATGATGAATATAGGCTTATTGGAAATAATTTTATTCATGATCTCCAATACTCCGAGGCAATATCAGCAGACTTCTTTCCAATAATAACATTTTCATTGGATGAGTTTTGGAAATACCTCCGTATTCAAATTTATTGTGAGTATATAGGTATGTATCTGTTACAAGCATGAACAGAATAATGATAGAACGGGAACATAAGTCTCAAAAAACTACTATTGAGTATCCAAACTCACATTCAAAATCATCCCACTGTATCCAAACCTTGGGTTTTGACATTTCACATTGTGCGGCATCATGAGTCCTGTGTAACAATCATCTATATCCATACAATCATCCCAGTTATAATAATAAATGATTCTCTTTGATATTATCATATTATTCCTCCTTCTGATTAATTAAATGATTTTCTGATTAGTATAAATGAGGCCAATCATTCCCAACCTAATCAGTGGATTTTCCTCGTTTGGGTTTCCCGAGTTTTCCCGCAAAACAGAGCTATCTGTGAGCAGACAGCTGAAGCATGAAAACTCAGTGTGCACAGCAGGTGCTGCACTCACGTGGACGACCTCACAACTAAGTTGTATTGATTTTGACCTCAGAGAGCAGAGCAGAGCTCGAGCACTCGTGCACTCATTTCTCACATTTCATTCATCACTTCACTTGGATTTACATTAGCTATTGAAATGACAAATGATATTAAGACCATAAAATATTATTCTCAGAAAGTGATTGAATACTTTCTGTATGGTTGTAGTGACCTTTGATGTTTCATTCCCACTGGAATTGCAATAAATACATTTTATCTGCAGAAACGTTAGTTCACAATAATCATTAACTGATTGTCATTATCCAACTCGATGATAGCAGTTGAATAATTCAAAATGTATACAATTCAAGTTCAGAGCCTCATAATTTTTAAAAATATCCAATTGATATTATTGTTCGAGCAATATTTTTTTTCCTTTTGCAAACGAAATAATCACTGTTCATTATTGGCAGAGGATCATCGTAGTGTGCTTTGACCAAATCAAAGGTATCACTAGACGTTCTCAAAATGGAAATCTAATTTTTTATTTCCATTAGAGGTAAATATACTGTACTCCTATGTGAATGTGGTTTAATTATGAATTTCAGAGCTCAAGGTGATACAATTGCTGCTAAAAGGTTTCTGAAAATGACATTTAATTATTGAAATGAACTGTACAAATATGAGATGTCATGATTTATAATTTTTCATAAAATCACAAAGCATATAAGTATGATGCATTATGACCGGGGAGGAAAACAGGTCAGCCCATAATGTTCTCTTGAATTTCAATTAATAGTAACGTGTTCCAAAGCAAACGTTTCGCTCATACCATAGAGGAACAATAGCGTAAGAACAACTTAGCTAAAACTAACAACTTACAACTATAACAACTATTACGTAACAACTTACGCTACTGTTTCTTTATGCTCATACCCACTCATCACAATTTTCAAGTTCACTCAACATCAAAAAAATCGATTGATTGACACAGATACTGGTAATAGACATTTTTCAAATCAAATGATTGATCACAGGCTCATATAATGAGAGTTGGGTACCCCAATATTCTATACATTCAAGACGAATTATGATCTATTTATGTGATTGATAGAGGAATGCCATTTGAGAATGAATCCATGGATGGATATGATATAATATAAGACTCAGAATACGAGATCATTTTTGTCTAATTCTATAAATATCGAAAAATTTAATGTTTTTGAAAATGTCAAATGATTTTCCTCTACTGGTAGTCATTTCAAAGCAAGTTCTGCCTTTTTCTAGATAACTCAAATATCCAATACATCCAGAAATAATTATGTTTAAATGTTTAGATGTTTAAATGTTTAAATTTTAAATGTTTAAATTTTAAATGTTTAAATGTTCAAATGTTCAAATGTTCAAATGTTTAAATGTTAAATGTTCAAATGTTTAAATGTTTGAATGTTGAAATGTTTGAATGTTTAAATGTTTAAATGTTCAAATGTTCAAATGTTTAAATGTTCAAATGTTTAAATGTTCAAATGTTTAAATGTTAAATGTTCAAATGTTCAAATGTTCAAATGTTTAAATGTTCAAATGTTCAAATGTTTAAATGTTAAATGTTTAAAGTTTAAATGTTAAATGTTCAAATGTTTAAATGTTAAATGTTTTAAATGTTCAAATGTTCAAATGTTCAAATGTTCAAATGTTTAAATGTTAATGTTTAAATGTTCAAATGTTTAAATGTTAAATGTTCAAATGTTCAAATGTTCAAATGTTCAAATGTTCAAATGTTCAAATGTTCAAATGTTCAAATGTTCAAATGTTCAAATGTTCAAATGTTTAAATGTTTAATGTTTAAATGTTTAGATGTTTAAATGTTTAAATGTTTAGATGTTTAAATGTTTAAATGTTAAATGTTTTAAATGTTCAAATGTTCAAATGTTTAAATGTTTGAATGTTTAAATGTTTAAATGTTTAAATGTTTAAATGTTTAAATGTTAAATGTTTTAAATGTTTAATGTTTAAATGTTTAAATGTTTAAATGTTAAATGTTTAAATGTTTAAATGTTTAAATGTTTATATGTTGCGCATTTACGGCGAAACGCGGTAATAGATTTCCATGAAATTTGAAAGGTATGTTCATTTTTCAATTGCGCGTCGACGTATATACAAGGTTTTTGGAAATTTTGCATTTCAAGGATAATATAAACGGATACACAGATGTGTGGAGAAGCCAGTCTATTGCTGTATTTCCTTAAGGTCTATAGTTTCAATCAAGTACTTGTGGATGAGAATACTGCGTGAGGTCCACTGTTCACAGAACTACCAGTATTCTGGTATTCGGTTGAGGAAAAAGTCCTCAAGTAGCATTGAAATCAATCATATTGAGTGGGGAAAACAATCATCTTCGGTGGTGATTGGGGTCAGTTTGATGTTATCAAGACATACTGTGTTCAACCTTCTAAGAATGTGAGCCGCGATTCAATTTTTTGACTACTTTTTTATTTCAATTCAGGACAATTTTTTATTTCAATGTTGGATTCTAGAACTTCTAAATGGTGGCATTTTTCATAGACTTTCGATTTGGATTCTCAATTCTAATCTGCTATTTTTGGGGTTAGATATTTCAGAAATGGTAGCGAACACGCATCCATGAAACTGTGAAAAATGTTTTCCAGTTTCAAAATAATATTAACTCGAATAGCTACAATATTTCCTAGAGCTGATATTCAGAGGAATCAAGTTCCCTAAACAATATCTTAAAGATGAAAATTGTTGAGAAATTGCAAGCTTAAATTGTTATTTGATTATAAACAATATACTATGGATACTATTTTCATAATAAACGTTTTATTTTGGATTTATGTTTATTAATAATAATATACCATGAAGAATTCATCTTTAAGATTCTAGCAACTATCTATAACCCATCATTTTCGGAATTACTCACTCCAAACTGCCAATTATCTCATTTTAAGGGACTCGCATCTCAAACAGTAATGATAAATTTTGGATTAAAGGTAAATCTATAGACATTTTAGTAACTTAATAAAGTATATTCACATACAGTAGAAACTTAATACAGTTAATACAGTTGATACAACTTAATACAGTAGAAATATCTTGAAACGTTCACCATTAGAAAGCTTCCAAAAGCATTGTTCACCACCTCGAGTAACGTTATCACTGAGATACTTCATCCTTTTATCTGACAAATTATCATCTGTAATTTTCACATTCAATGCGAACACTGTTATGGCAGAGACAGTAGATACTATTCTTTCGAACCATCTATGAAATGTTTAAATGTTTAAATGTTTAAATGTTTAAATGTTTAAATGTTTAAATGTTTAAATGTTTAAATGTTTAAATGTTTAAAGTTAAATGTTTAAATGTTTAAATGTTCAAATGTTTAAATGTTTAAATGTTAAATGTTCAAATGTTTAAATGTTAAATGTTAAATGTTTAAATGTTTAAATGTTAAATGTTCAAATGTTTAAATGTTTAATGTTTAAATGTTAAATGTTTAAATGTTTAAATGTTTAATGTTTAAATGTTTAAATGTTTAAATGTTAAATGTTTAAATGTTTAAATGTTTAAATGTTCAAATGTTTAAATGTTTAAATGTTCAAATGTTCAAATGTTTAAATGTTTAAATGTTTAAATGTTTAAAGTTTAAATGTTTAAATGTTTAAATGTTTAAATGTTTAAATGTTTAAAGTTTAAATGTTTAATGTTTAAATGTTTAAATGTTTAATGTTTAAATGTTTAAATGTTTAATGTTTAATGTTAAATGTTTAAATGTTTAAATGTTTAAATGTTTAAATGTTTAAATGTTAAATGTTTAAATGTTTAAATGTTTAAATGTTTAAATGTTTAAATGTTTAAATGTTTAAATGTTTAAATGTTTAAATGTTAATGTTTAAATGTTTAAAGTTTAAATGTTTAAATGTTTAAATGTTTAAATGTTTAAATGTTAAATGTTTAAATGTTTAAATGTTTAAATGTTAAATGTTTAAATGTTTAAATGTTTAAATGTTAAATGTTTAAATGTTTAAATGTTAAATGTTTAAATGTTTAAATGTTAAATGTTTAAATGTTTAATGTTTAATGTTTAATGTTAAATGTTTAAATGTTTAAATGTTTAAATGTTTAATGTTTAAATGTTAATGTTTAAATGTTTAATGTTTAAATGTTTAAATGTTTAAATGTTTAAATGTTTAAATGTTTAAATGTTTAATGTTTAAATGTTTAAATGTTCAAATGTTTAAATGTTTAAATGTTTAAATGTTCAAATGTTAAATGTTTAAATGTTTAAATGTTTAAATGTTTGAATGTTTAAATGTTTAAATGTTTAAATGTTTAAATGTTTAAATGTTAAATGTTTAAATGTTTAAATGTTTAAATGTTAAATGTTTAAATGTTTAAATGTTTAAATGTTTAAATGTTTAAATGTTTAATGTTTAAATGTTTAAATGTTTAAATGTTTAAATGTTTAAATGTTAAATGTTTAAATGTTTAATGTTTAAATGTTTAAATGTTTAAATGTTTAAATGTTTAAATGTTTAAATGTTTAATGTTTAAATGTTTAAATGTTTAAATGTTTAAATGTTTAATGTTTAAATGTTTAAATGTTTAATGTTTAAATGTTAAATGTTTAAATGTTTAAATGTTTAAATGTTTAAAGTTTAAATGTTTAAAGTTTAAATGTTTAAATGTTTATATGTTGCGCATTTACGGCGAAACGCGGTAATAGATTTCATGAAATTTGAAAGGTATGTTCATTTTTCAATTGCGCGTCGACGTATATACAAGGTTTTTGGAAATTTTGCATTTCAAGGATAATATAAACGGAAAAAGGAGCTGACAAGTGATTACACAGATGTGTGGAGAAGCCAGTCTATTGCTGTATTTCCTTAAGGTCTATAGTTTCAATCAAGTACTTGTGGATGAGAATACTGTGTGAGGTCCACTGTTCACAGAACTACCAGTATTCTGGTATTCGGTTGAGGAAATAGGCCTCAAGTAGCATTGAAATCAATCATATTGAGTGGGGAAAACAATCATCTTCGGTGGTGATTGGGGTCAGTTTGATGTTATCAAGACATACTGTGTTCAACCTTCTAAGAATGTGAGCCGCGATTCAATTTTTTGACTACTTTTTTATTTCAATTCAGGACAATTTTTTATTTCAATGTTGGGTTCTAGAACTTTTAAATGGTGGCATTTTTCATAGACTTTCGATTTGGATTCTCAATTCTAATCTGCTATTTTTGGGGTTAGATATTTCAGAAATGGTAGCGAACACGCATCCATGAAACTGTGAAAAATGTTTTCCAGTTTCAAAATAATATTAACTCGAATAGCTACAATATTTCCTCGAGCTGATATTCAGAGGAATCAAGTTCCCTAAACAATATCTTAAAGATGAAAATTGTTGAGAAATTGCAAGCTTAAATTGTTGTTTGATTATAAACAATATACTATGGATACTATTTTCATAATAAACGTTTTATTTTGGATTTATGTTTATTAATAATTATATACCATGAAGAATTCATCTTTAAGATTCTAGCAACTATCTATAACCCATCATTTTCGGAATTACTCACTCCAAACTGCCAATTATCTCATTTTAAGGGACTCGCATCTCAAACAGTAATGATAAATTTTGGATTAAAGGTAAATCTATAGACATTTTAGTAACTTAATACAGTATATTCACATACAGTAGAAACTTAATACAGTTAATACAGTTGATACAACTTAATACAGTAGAAATATCTTGAAACGTTCACCATTAGAAAGCTTCCAAAAGCATTGTTCACCACCTCGAGTAACGTTATCACTGAGATACTTCATCCTTTTATCTGACAAATTATCATCTGTAATTTTCACATTCAATGCGAACACTGTTATGGCAGAGACAGTAGATACTATTCTTTCGAACCATCTATGAAATGCTTACATGCGTTTGGAATTTCCTATTGCTCCTTGAAATATGATAATAATGATTCATGTCATCTATGATCAACTCAATCATTGAATTAGTTACTTGAGTTACCAAGTTGATGTATCTCAAATTACTTAAATTGAAGCTTCCCATTCAAAAACAATGCATGCATAATTATGAATCTAGTCAAGTTCTAATTATAATTCTAGGTTAAGTCTCTCATCAATAATATACTTCAAATCATTGAGGTCTAAATGAATAGTATTATTAATGCTTCCTGATCGAATCATAAACCCTTCATATAAGGATACAGTATTCAGTGATAGGATATCATGACAAAACTAGGCCGTGAACTGGAAAATGGAAAAGAACAAGAGAGTTTCTATTCATGATCTATAGAAGGTTTTGAAGTCCCCACTTGATCGGTCAATCAATTTCAAAATAATTCCTTCTATTGATAGAAAACTGCGTCAACATTTTGTATAAATCATCCTTTATTCAAATACATTCGATCATCATAAAGCATTGTCTTCATGTGAAGACAATGTTTCCGGATAAACTACATTATGTTACTACTGTGCTGCTAGTACCTTTCTTCCTGAATATTTCCTCTCTCGGGAAATGTATATCCAGTACATTAACATTCGTCGTCTGTGACATGTGGTCTCCTACTGAATGTTCTTTCTGCAAATGACGTTTCAACGCATCATATATTAAGCTCTTCTTCCATAGAAGTTTTCGTTATCTGTTTTAGATATTTGTTACAAGTCTTCCTTTAGTTCTACGCGGTAAACACCCAAGGAAAAGAGAATCTACGGAAAACGCTCCGGTAAATGCTCTCTACAGGACTTCCACTGACACTACAATTTCCGCTTCTCTGTCGCTAGATATCTTCTCCAAGAAAGGAAGAGAAATTGAATTCGAGCTGAGCGCAAGGGATTAAAGTATCGAAGCGCTTTCTTCCTCTGTCACCACAGAAAATAGCCTGAACATCTGCTACACTCGTCCTTGAAAGCTCGGGCAAATTCAGAGAACTTGTTCAAGTAACTTGTCTCACCTCAATGTACACATTCACCTACTTGGAGAAGTTCATTCTTTACTCTGTCGCTTCACATTGAGACTCACTGCATCTAGTTCTCACATCCCACATGAGAACTCACTTTCACATGTTTCACGTGATGACTTGATACCACTGTGTTGTTTCATCACATCCTATATGTCCCTCTACTACTTGTTTGGGATTCACTTATACTTGAGGCTGTTCGGTACACTTTTTTAGTATCCAAATTGGATAATCTTTTTCAATATAATTGCTAAGATCATTATAAGAGTGAGAAAAAGTGGCAACTAAAATTTTTAAGTGGTCTAATAAGCGAGTTATGAGTTGTTAAAGTGCTAACTATTCAGATTCGGTTTTTTTCAGATCATAAACAGTTTCGACTATATTATTAGAACTTCTTTTAAAGATTGAAAAATGTATCTTTCCAAACTAAAACATTATTTATTCCCTATATCGTTAATAAATGGAAAAGTAACATTTTTTGTAAATTCGATAACTTGTTTATTCCGGTATAAATCGCGACAAACGCATTTTATAAGAACAAAGCCAATGATATACTGAATGTATTGAAAAAACTCCAATGGAAAAGTCGAATCAGTTATCTGGAAAGAAAAAACGGAGTTAGCACTTTTAACAACCCATAACTCGCTTATTAGACCACTTAAAAATTTCAGTTGCCACCTTTTCTGACTTTTATAATGATCTCAACAATTATATTGAAAAAGATTATCCAATTTGAATGAAAATAAAAAGGTGTACTGAACAGCCTTAAAATGCACTTACATGACACATACATGTCTCCTATCATGACTTACTTGAGCTTTCGTCCAAATGCAATATTTTTATTCATTTGAGGCTGGTCTTATCATGGAAACTCTGTGAAGATAAATATGTATCTCCGCTTGTTCAATTGTCAAATTGGAGAAATTGCAGAAGCCATTTGAACACAAATTATTGTTTATTTTAGTTATGTCGATTATCCATTTCAATGGTTGAATTGATGCCTATTGCAGTCTCTGGATTGTATTGACGTCGAATATATTATTTCGAAATACGTAACTGATAGGATATGTGAGAAGGAGTATGCAGACTCATGAGCCAAGAACACGTGCATTTCACTTCTCATTAGCTTATGCTTCTCTTATTATATCTGTATTCGTGCAGGAACAGTAAGATACAGATCAGCTGAATGAGAAACAATGCGCATGTTTGTGGCGCATAAATAAATATATAGATTTTATTGTCGTAGACCAATATAGGTGATTGACAAAGTCATAGAAATACAATAAATAAGTATGTACAAATAATAATAAGTCTGTACAGACAGTGTTATTAGTCTGTGAACGCAGCCCTGACTCTATATACTAGTTCTATGAAATTTGGGCTCGCTCACTAGTCTACAAAGTTTTCAGCTGAGATAAATGTGGAACCCAGAAAAACTAAATAGTTTTTTTTCATAAAGAGCCCTCATTCAACACTCCTACTACAGTTTTTAATGTCATAAGCACTGAATGATTGTACCATCACTACGCCCTTTTAGATATGATTGTGCAAAAGAGTCTGAAATGTCTATGTCAATTATTCATGAGAATTTATGCTGTGAATACAATGCAATAGATGTTGAGCTCAAGTCTGATGCAGTTTCTTAAGAATATTTTCAGTTTCAAAGACGTAACCGCAGGATATGTGAGATATGGTTGTGGGTACACGAACCTGGAATGTCAAAATCAATCTATAAAAATTGATGCAATTAATCCAATACATTGCATACTTATGACGAGATCAGAAGATGAATAACTCTCCTCCCATTGGAATGTCTGTTTTATCACTTTTGTAAACGCGTATCAGTTTACAACCTGATAGCGAGAGAATCCCACATTCGTAGCGAATGTGAATTTGAACCATTAGTCTGAGTAGAGTAGAGCTATTGATTGCTCATCAGTTGTTGTTGCAAACTGATTGGCTCTCAGATACTGACTCCTATTTACTGATGATTCTGATGCTCAGATACTGATGATCTGTTCCTGGCAGATACACAGTAAGTTCCCTGATACCGAGTATTGCCAAGGTTCAACTCTGCTTTCCAGTTATCATTATACCGTGGGAAGAGCTATAAAAAGTTGAGATGTCTCTGAAAAGGAAACTTTTAATGAACTCAACAAGCACTGTTGCGCACAAAATGAATCCTGCAACGGAAACATCTCTTTGCTGTGACTCTCTGCTTATTATTTTTCAGAAACAATGTTGTAAGTTCTGTTCTGTCTGCAAAGTTCACATTTCTTTCAGATGATGGAATCTGTATCTCTTGGATTCATTCCAAGTAGAAACTGTTGAGCAATATTATTCTATTCAATAGCGATCGTGACATCCCAGAAATATCTTATTAGTCGAATTTCTGTTGATTATCCACAAAGCGTTAAAATTCAGTTTTTCAGTCCGATATCGAAAACTTCTGGTATGATAAACCTTGTTCATCAGGAACTGAAATAGTTTCCATTGAATATTTTGAGATAGCTTCTATCAGCAGTTTTCGCCACACCAGCCTATGGTGCACCCTATCCAAAGCTTCAGAATATGTTATTCAAAAACAAGTAGCTTAATATTCATGAATGATAATAATTTTTTTGATAAATATATCAATCAGGTTTCAGACCAGGACACAGCACCTGTACAGCTCTGATTAAAGTTTCTGATGATGTCCATGCAGCAATGGACAAAAGGATGGTTACAGTTTTGTGGCTCATAGACTTTCCAAAGGCATTCAATTCAATGAGACATTACTTTTTTCTTTCAAAATTGAGGTATTTGAGCTTCTTAGAGAAAGTTGTTGATCGGTTTAGAAATTACTTATCTAGAAAAAGACAAAGAATTGTATCGGAAGAAGGGGAAATGTCTTCTTGGCAAAATTTAAAAGCTTCTACTCCTCAGGGTTCCAGTCTATCACCTCTGATTTCCATCATAATATATCTTCTTGATTTATCAATTGAACTCCAAAGCTCATCAAAATATCATTTATATGCCGACGATTTGCAAATCTATCATCATTCAAAGCTGTATGGGATAGCATATTCTACAGATAGAATGAATGAAGATATTGGACGTTAAGGAAACTGGTGCAAATATCATGGCCTGACAATGAACGCCAAAAAACCCGACTCCTCCCGATAGGTCACTCTTGACTGGTAAAGAAGGAAAGTAGAGAACTCTTCCCTAGAATACAAGTGCATAATGAATCGCTGAATTTTGTGGAGGCTGCTAGAAACTTGGGAGTACTATTTTATAACTGCCTATCATGGAATGATCAAGTAGCATATATTTCAAAAAGGGTAAATTCCATATTGTATCAGTTGAATAGACGAAAGCATCTTATCCCTCGCACAGTTCGAATTCTTTTTATCAATCCCAATCTTTATCAATCCCAATAATTGATTATTGCACTTCTGTATATTGTGGAATCTCTCAAGGCCTTTTACATAGATTACAGGTAGTAAGATAAGATTTATCTTCGACTTGAAATATATGGTGATCATGTTACTTCATTCATACAATCAATAAAACTCATGGAAATCAATGAAAGAAGAAAATATATGATATGTTGCCTTCTGTACAAAGTATTTAAGTTCAACACATTTGCTTATTCAGCGGAATCTTTCACTTTCATGAGAAATGTGCATGGTAGAACTACAAGAAGAGGAGATTATTCCTTGCGAATTTCCATACATACATTGTTTGATAATCCATTCTCGGTATCTGCCATCAATGCATGGAATTCTTTTTCGTTAGAAATAAGAGAAAAGCAATAAGTAGAAACATTCGAGACATCTCTTCGAGATCACGTAATAATATAATTTGGCATGGAAGTGTTTCTATGGTTATTTTTTCATCTGCCTTAAACATATTTATTAAGATTCTTCAAATATCAATAAATAAAATGTTGTCAAAGATTGTGAATATTGTAGTAATGCATGCTGCACTAAAACTTAAATGCTAATATTATCTTTGTGCTGCTAAAATACAAAGGTCAAATATTTTTGTTGTGGAATGAACTCGGACAAGGATTTTTTTGTATAATTGAATCGTGGAGAATGACAGCACTTTGTTTATTTTCATAAGTGAGTATTTTTACACTTTGCTACAACTCTTTCCTGATAGAATTCGTTGAAGAAGGAATAACTATTTATTTCTACATTCAAAAGAGAATCACACACCTCTCCACTTGCTTTCAACCTATTGATAACATTTCGCGGAATCTGGTGTCTATCAGACTCTTGAAGAAAAATATCATGTCCTTCTAAGAAGGTTATGAGCTTCTGGACATCATTCTCATCTCTCATTATTCTCGTTGTACCTCCTTCGTTGAGAGAATACTCTCCAGAATCTATATTAGGATCCATAGTGATGTCAAAAACTTGAACAGGTCCCATGTTTGATGGAAGATCTAATCGAATATCGGCTGCGAATCAGTAGCCATTTCTGGAAAGAATTGGAAGAACTAGACATTCCAATCACTCCCAGATGTGTTTTAGATGATTGAATAAAGGTTTGCTCCAAAGCATGATCGGTTGCCACATCATTGAATTCCAATGTTCCATTTTGATTGAGAAGTATCCTTATTTGAATTGATTTTCCACTCCTGTGGGTATTTTTTCATATTTTATAAATATAACTCACACTCATTGACATAGCTTATGCGATTGAATGAAAAATTTAATGGGATCATTCATCGTACAGTTTCTAAGTGCAATTCCTGAGTCCCTCCCTATCAGCACGAATGCAATTTAAATCAATTCAGAATATGTTACTATAAACAGTCATCAATTTGAAGTATATTCATAGTTTTTGTATTATGATTCTTGAAAAACTCCAGAGATATCTTCCGACTTCTCTAATTATACTATGACAATCTTTTATATTTGAACCGTTCAGGAGTCTTTCTTGAAGTTGTTTGATTCGATATTTTGAAATGTTCTGCTATTTATGATTCTCACGCTTCCCATCCAAAAAAATACTCATTGAAATTCCCCTCAATGCTTGTGTGCATTTCGTATTCTTTCTACATATTTCACACTCAACAAAGATTCATCTTCTATTACTTACATCCAAGTATTGTCTCGAGACAATTAGCCAGATTTTAGCCAGTTGAAAAATATACCTATTCGTGAAAATAGGTTAGAGATCTCAGTTGTTTGTAGTTGAATTTTCCTTGCAAACAAATAAGGGTCATATTACATGAGATTTATTGGTATTTGTGCTCCAACTGTAAATTTATATCAACCCTACTACTCTTCATTGCTGTGTGCACGGTGTTACATATGGCGCATATTATTTGTTTAACCTGGGCTATACCATTACTTGACTATCGCAATTCCAAAGTGATCATCAAACTAAATTGAGAAAATTATTCAAAATTGAGAAATAAAAAAATCCATATAAAAACATTTTTACAGATATTTCATTTTTTACGGAAAATGTCTGCGCTTTATCGTGAAATGTGGAGAACCATATTGAAAGCCATTTATATGTAGACAAGAGACCCCCTGGTTTGAAGAACTCGCTCATGAGCTGTTGTATTGATCTCTGAGATCCGCAACTTGTAATTATACAGAGTTGGTGAGAATTATCATGGAAACAGCTAAATATATATTTTACAAGTATGATAATATTACAGTAGAAGGTTCCAGGCTCCATTACAATGTTTAAATGTTTAATGTTTAAATGTTTAAATGTTAAAAGTTTAAATGTTTAAATGTTTAAATGTTTAAATGTTTAAATGTTTAAAAGTTTAAATGTTTAATGTTTAAATGTTTAAATGTTTAAATGTTTAAAAGTTTAAATGTTTAAATGTTTAAATGTTTAAATGTTTAAATGTTTAAATGTTTAATGTTTAAATGTTTAAATGTTTAAATGTTTAAATGTTTGAATGTTTAAATGTTTAAATGTTTGAATGTTTAAATGTTTAAATATTCAAATGTTCAAATGTTCAAATGTTCAAATGTTTAAATGTTTAATGTTCAAATGTTTAAATGTTCAAATGTTCAAATGTTTAAATGTTTAAATGTTTAAATATTCAAATGTTTAAATGTTTAAATGTTTAAATGTTTAAATGTTTAAATGTTTAAATGTTTAAATGTTTAAATGTTTAAATGTTTAAATGTTTATAGTGATGTCAAAAACTTGAACAGGTCCCATGTTTGATGGAAGATCTAATCGAATATCGGCTGCGAATCAGTAGCCATTTCTGGAAAGAATTGGAAGAACTAGACATTCCAATCACTCCCAGATGTGTTTTAGATGATTGAATAAAGGTTTGCTCCAAAGCATGATCGGTTGCCACATCATTGAATTCCAATGTTCCATTTTGATTGAGAAGTATCCTTATTTGAATTGATTTTCCACTCCTGTGGGTATTTTTTCATATTTTATAAATATAACTCACACTCATTGACATAGCTTATGCGATTGAATGAAAAATTTAATGGGATCATTCATCGTACAGTTTCTAAGTGCAATTCCTGAGTCCCTCCCTATCAGCACGAATGCATTTTAAATCAATTCAGAATATGTTACTATAAACAGTCATCAATTTGAAGTATAGTCATAGTTTTTGCATTACGATTCTTGAAAAACTCCAGAGATATCTTCCGACTTCTCTAAATTATACTATGACAATCTTTTATATTTGAACCGTTCATGAGTCTTTCTTGAAGTTGTTTGATTCGATATTATGAAATGTTCTGCTATTTATGATTCTCACGCTTCCCATCCAAAAAAAATACTCATTGAAATTCCCCTCAATGCTTGTGTGCATTTCGTAATCTTTCTACATATTTCACACTCAACAAAGATTCATCTTCTATTACTTACATCCAAGTATTGTCTCGAGACAATTAGCCAGATTTTAGCCAGTTGAAAAATATACCTATTCGTGAAAATAGGTTAGAGATCTCAGTTGTTTGTAGTTGAATTTTCCTTGCAAACAAATAAGGGTCATATTACATGAGATTTATTGGTATTTGTGCTCCAACTGTAAATTTATATCAACCCTACTACTCTTCATTGCTGTGTGCACGGTGTTACATATGGCGCATATTATTTGTTTAACCTGGGCTATACCATTACTTGACTATCGCAATTCCAAAGTGATCATCAAACTAATTGAGAAAATTATTCAAAATTGAGAAATAAAAAAATCCATATAAAAACATTTTTACAGATATTTCATTTTTTACGGAAAATGTCTGCGCTTTATCGTGAAATGTGGAGAACCATATTGAAAGCCATTTATATGTAGACAAGAGACCCCCTGGTTTGAAGAACTCGCTCATGAGCTGTTGTATTGATCTCTGAGATCCGCAACTTGTAATTATACAGAGTTGGTGAGAATTATCATGGAAACAGCTAAATATATATTTTACAAGTATGATAATATTACAGTAGAAGGTTCCAGGCTCCATTACATCCTATTTCAATTGAAAAAATCTGGTGTGGTACACTCACACAACTTTCCTTGCTCATATTTGAAACTACGATCAGACTTTTGTATATGTGTATATATAATTGTTTTCAGAGTACTTTTTCGTTTGTGTAAATTGTGAAATTCGATGATTTTTTTCAGTCGTCATTTTTTTAAAGTCGTCAAAACAGCTGTTCTACAGATGAAATACCTCGACAATGTGTTCTTTTTATGAACTGCTCTACCTACCTACCTCATGCACGAGAAGGAGGTTACAAAGTCCATTTCTCAAGGATGGGGTGGACCCCCCATTAGTTTCCCAAAAAGGAGACTCATGCCAGTTAATAGAGCTGATAAATAACTATACAGAGTATGAATTTAAAAAAAAATCGGTCAAGTTATTTTGAGAAAATCGTGAAAAACATGGTTTTTTAGTAATTATCCGCCATTTTTCTCGAGTATATTATGGAGCTCCTGCAATTTTCTCAGAAATGGGACTCATGTCAGTTGATAGGGCTTATAAATAGCTATCCATGGTATGAATTTAAAGAAAGACGTTAGAGCTGTTTTTGAGAAAACCGTGAATAACATGGTTTTTTAGTGATTATCCGCCATTTTTCAAAAGAATATTACGAAGCTCCTGCAATTTTCCCAGAAATGAGACTCATGTCAGTTGATAGGGCTTATAGATAGCTATCCATGGTATAAATTTGAAGAAAATCGTTAGAGCCGTTTTCGAGAGAACCGTGAAAAACATGGTTTTTTAGTAATTATCCGCCATTTTTTCCGCCATTTTGAACTCAATTTTATTGAATTTCTTATTGTCAGATCCTCATGGTATAAGGACCTTAAGTTTAAAATTTCAAGTCAATCGGTTGATTAGGAATGGAGTTATCGTGTTCACAGACATACACACATACACAAACACACACAGACCAACACCCAAAAATCATGTATTCCTCCACCTACTGTCCAAAGTACTTACTTTACTCCCTGAAACCTAATACTAAAGTGTCACTTTTTCGCTCTCGGTAGTAAAAAACAGAAAAACTCCCTAGGGAGTAAAAGTGACTCCATTTGAATAACATGGGGAGCATCTCTATTTTGAAACTTACATTGTAATAGGTTAGAAGGTCTAAGCTCAGATGAGAAAGCATAATAGAGGTGTCTGTTATTGATTCAACTGAATTCAATACCACAACCAGAAATTTGATCAACTCATGAAATATATGTTTGTATGATAATTATTATATTCTTAATATTAGTAGACGATAAAAATTTATACAATTTTAAAAATATTTTATTCTATTCAAAATACCAGCCAACAAATATTTTTGATCTGCAATTCAAATCTGAACCACGTGATCTGGAGTCAGCCATTTTTGGTAGCTGCTCAGCTGATATAATTGTTACAACTTTTGCCGATAGATAGCGCAATCGGCAGTGCCAATCAGACAACCGGTTTTTAGGTTTTAGATTTACGTTATGTTGTTAGGAATCATTGTCACCAATTTGTAAGTTATTAGAATGATTTTATTTGCAGTTTCTATAAAAAAATGTAGATGGAGGAAAAATGTTGTGTACATCACGAGCGAAAAATACTTTTTCTCCCTCAGGAAAATTGCTGCCCTCGGCTTCGCCTCGGGCTTCAAACTTTTTCCCACAGGGAGAAAAAGTCGTACTTTTCACTCTAGATATACAAATAACTATTTTGGACTCAGGGGACCTTAAACGTTTAGAAAACTTGAAATTAGGGTACCTTTATTTTTTTGGAAAGCAATACTTTCCTTACCTATGGTAGTAGGGCAAGGAAAGTAAAAATAACTCTCTGTCGCTTCAAAACGTTTTTCCGCCATCTTGGATCCGTCATATGGATCCGACTTCATTTCGAATCCAGCTTCATTTTGAATCCAACTTCATTTTTCCAAAAGTGGAGGTAGTCATATGATACATTATTTCGATACAGAATTTCAAAGGAAAACTGTTCCAATGATCTCAACATTTGGAGGTACTTATAAATTATTTCATTACAAAAATGAAATGAATGAGTACGGTACTCATACATTGAATAATCAAGTGTTAGTGGACACTAATAGTAGCTTCTTCTCACACTTTAACACTTTGAACAAAACAAATATCATAAATGCTATCACAAGAGTAGTATTAATTACGTGTGTTACAGACAGGCGTTAACGGAAGCGAGTTAATATAGAACTTGAAAATTAATTTTGTGTATCATTCAGCTGAAATCAAGTGTCGGCGCATAAAGTCTGTCTGTCTGACAGTATGTATGACAACTGCCAAATATCAGCTTCTTTAAATGAATGGAAAAATTACAGAAATAGCATACAAATAATTCAAGCTGACTGATAAACGATAATGATAAACTAGAAAAAATTTATTTCTTATGAACTTTCAATGTTCTTTTTATATCTTGAGAAAGGACGAAGGATTGAGTAAATTTTGTTGTCCAACGAACTTGACCTGTAAAAAGGTTGGAAGAATTCAAAATTTGAAGCTGATTGATCTTGAAGTTTGATGTTCTTGTCGAACATACAAACATACAGAAAATGACTTTGGGCTCTAGTGAGTCAAAAGTGAGAACTTTGCTCGTTTAATAATATTTTTAAATGAAGTCGAAACTGAACTATGAATAGTAACTGCAGGACAGGCAATTTTCTGAGGGTACCTTCTCCCCTAATCTGTCGACCACCCTGGGTCGAGACGACATTGGGTTTCATATACACTAAAGATACCCTAATAATAATTCCAAGTCAAATTCTCTGCCTCTCTCATGTATGCGCAATGTAAGCAAGTGCCTGTACTATCAACAGATCACACTTCATTATACTAAGGATGAATACCTTAAGTCGTAGGTCCCGGCTGCCTGATAAGAGTCGTTAGATCATGTCAGAGGCCTTGACATTGATCAGGTGCAATCTGAGAACTCTGACACAAGACCTGAGCCAGCCAGGTCATTCGATATTATTATTATTGGGATATTGATGACAAAATTCAATAACCAAAGTTACAGTAAATCGGAGAATATTTGCGAATGTGGAGATTTGACACCAACATTATAGTTATAAAGGTTGAACACCTCATTGATCAAGTCATGGGGATAAGTGAAAAAAGTAATCATGTTTTATTCCTCATCTGAAATAAAGCACATCTCTGTACAGTGTCACTAATTCAAAAGCTCTTTCAACATGTATCTTAACCTATTGAATATTTGAAGCAGAGAGGATAGGAAGTATGTCAGCTGAGTTGTGTGGCAATGTGAGATAGCTTTTAAGGGTTGCAAAAGTAATGCTCCTAGTTGCCAGCAATTTATTAGCAATGCTTGAACGCGTTCCAGTCCAACGATACTATCTTTAAGTAATTGGTCTCTCGTGATCGTGGCTTTCTGCTTGCTCTCACTGAGCCTTATGAGGGAGTTTTTTAAATGTTAGTGAGCGGAAGAGAACTAATCCTTATTTAATGGCTTACACGCAAGTGAACCTCATTTTTCACATGCTTTGCTTCTTTGGCGTTCATCAAACAAGATTTAACTGTTTTATTTAAAATAATAGGCTATTAATGATTTCCTGTTTCTTCTCATTCTTCTGTTAATGAAAATTATTCCATGTTGAACCATGATCGGAGAGGATTGATATTGATATTTAAATATTGATATGAATTTAAAATCGTATAAACAAACAGACAAATCCACAAAACATTAATTCGTCTTAACTGATGTGGAACGTAACAGGAGGAATATACGGGTGACCCAGAATAATGAGAACTTTTAAAAATGTCATAAAACGAGAGTGGGTTGGGAAAAAATTTTTTTTATTCAAACTAATGTGAAGTTCAAGACTTGTCATTTGAGAATTATTAATAATATCTATCACTTTTTGACAATTTTTTCTTCAATATGGCTTCCTCCTGCACGAATACACTCTTGAAATTTGTTTTGAGATTCCTCAACGATTGCTGCAACATTTCAGCTGGAATATTGTTAATTTCATCCTGAATTGTCCGCTATAATTCAACCACAGTTATTGATCAAGTTGTGGAAACGTTTGATTTGAGATAGCTCCATGAAAAGAAAATTGCAGGTGGACAGATCTGGCGATTCATGGGACCAGGAAACGCAACCTAATCGTGAGATTACACGGTTAGCAAACAATACTCACTCGCACAGTTGCCATTAACTGCCGTGCTGTGTGGATTTCGCTCACAATTTGATTAATAATTTCAAATTAATTTAAAATTAAAACAAAATTCATAATAAAATCCGTAATATCCCAAATGAGATGTTGCAGCGTTCAATGAGGAATCGTCAACCCAGATTTGAACAATGTATTCTTTCAGGAGAAAGCCATCTAAATGAAGTAATTGTCAAAAGGTGATAGATGTCATTGATGATTCTTGAATGGCAAGCCTTGAACTTCACATTAGTTTGTATAAAATCATCTTTGCCCTCCCCACTATCGTTTTATGGCATTCTTAAAAGTTCCCGATATTCTGGGTCATCCGGTATTCTTCATATATTATTATCATTCATGAATAATTAATCCTTCACTACATATTTTCAATTCATTGTATATTACTCATCTCATTGCAAAAAAATATTTTTTTTTATTACAGGAATATTGCAATAAGGTTTTCCAATCTCTTTTTATTTTGTGAGATGATTACTCTGTACTTTTTCAGGTAAGCGTATGAGACGTTACGTCATTCTCTCTTTTGATCCATTGTGAATGCTTGGTCCAGTGGTAAGTATGATCAATTCACACAATAATAGGATTATCTTATCGAGTTTGTTTTGTGAAGTTCAGAGAATAGAGAGAAGCGGAGGAGTGTTTCTTTCTAAGAGAGGTTAACCAGTTAACTTTTCTATTCACTATCATATCATATGGGGCAGGACATGGTTGTGATTTCATATTTAAACCTCTTCTGAACAGAAAAGTGGGCTCGAAGATTGAGAGCGTTCCTGTTTAAATAATAAACTCACTTTTGTAGATTGTAGCAGCCATTCTATATAATCATAGTGTTGTTACTCAATACCATGCCCAAACCTAAATGACAAAAGAAAACAGTAACAACAAGCAATGTTAACAAATCAAACTAAATCCTACCTGAAATATCACCTATGGAATTAGTTAATTTATTGAAACTTTTTCAAATGGAACAATAAACCAATTTATCGATACTTGTAGATAAAATTCTAGTGACCTCCTTGGCTGGAGAACTTCTTCAGGAGCTAACTGTTGTATTGTATTCTTTAAAAAAAAACCCGCAACTTTCAATTATACAGAGTTGATGGAAATAAATGGAAACAGTTGAATATTCCTTTTACAAGAATAATTTGAGAGCCGGTTTCATTGGGGATCCTATTTGAAATAAAAAATTACTCATATGAATCCAAATTAATTCTTTTAAATGAAAAAGTGGTCATGTGATTCATGATATCAAGAGAACATTAATGACGAAAACCGCACATTGACTATCTCAACCTGTACCAGTTTGTTGATGTGATGCCCGGTGGCAGAGTCGCTACATAAAGTCACCCATAGTTAACAACTCGCCCATAAATAGATGTTCGTTGCAGAGTCGTTTGCCAGACCTATGGCTCTGATAAGGCACATACATAAGTCACACTGCTGCTCATACTACTTTTTGCGTGGTATGCTTCTATCTAACTAATGTATTGGCAACGGGGATGGAATCACTGTGAACAGTTCTTCCAAACCACCAGTCGGATGACGTCACAACATGGCGCTTGTTTATCACTACTCTGCTACATCTGTTTATTGTGTAGTTGATGTTTGGAGGTTAACGAATCGAGAACGTGAACTGCAGACTAATTTGTAATTATGTTCAGTCAAGTTTTTGATAGCTAAATGAATTAAGTAAAATAAAATTTAGAGATAGAAGTAAAATAAGTGACTGGTGTATTTATTATTTTATAATATTGATTAAAAAAAAATTTTGACCAGAATTATTCCATTGCCTTCTGGCAACTTGATATATTTTGGAAGCGAAGCAGCTAGTTTACAAGATATATTTCTAACTAGCAGATAACCCGTGCTTCGCAAGGGTCTTTCTTAAAACTTGACGTAATGAAATCTAGAAGAATTCAAAATAGGGTTATAAGAATCCTCGGTTGATTAAGAACTTTTATGCTGCATTCCAAGTAAATACGTATGACCACCTTTCAATTGAAAAAGAAGTTGGATTTAAAATGGCGGAAAAAATTTGGGTGTGACGGAAAACCTGTTTTTATCATTCGAAAAGGGTCCACAATCATACATAAATCTTCTAATTTCCTTTTCAAGAGAAATCTTCTGCTGCTCCCATACAAACTGGAAGCATGACAAATAATTGAAAACTTGACAAACTGAAAACTTGATGTAATCAAATCTTGAAAAATTTTAAATTGGTCTATAACCACCCTGGGTTAAGCAAGAATCTATATGCAAAATTTCAAGTTAATCAGTCCAGTAGTTCTGACGTGATAATGCATCAAACATAATTTCCCTATACTTAACACCTGTATAGGCTACGTTTATAATCCAGTTCTTTCCTTTATTATAGTATAGGAGATGATACATGGATGGATGATCATTGTTATTTTACTAAAAGATAGAATAAGTTGAATAGTTTCCCTTTCAGAGGGAATTTTGACAACCCACAAAACTCATTTTTCATTTGAAGAAATAACGAAAAGGTGCATATGACCTTTTTTTTGCTCAGCTTGCCAAAATACCCCTCATTCCAATATTAAAATTTTCGACTGACTGTACGGTGAGTCAGTCATTCTATCAGGGCTCGAATAATTTTGAAATTTCAATTGAATAAAAATGGAAGAATATAATTCCTTTATGTAAATAACAACACCTTCATTCAAAGACATATTAACTGCACGCGTTTTCATATTGCCGATACAGCATTGATGAAACTGTAGACGTTTATTTAGCACTTTTTCTCAAAAATTGTTCTAGCTGAAAAATTATAAATCCATGCCACGTGTAGGCCTAAACATTGCATCAGGAAAACGAAGTTTCAAAACTATGTTCTTCAGGTAGAAAGCAATATAGAAACTGATGTTCCTTTCTTAATTTCGACCATATGATTTGGTGATTTTTTAATGAAATCGAATGTACCATTAATGGAATTTAAACATTAATTCTGAAAAATCTAGAAGGAAAATTGAAATTTTGGCTTCCAGGTGCACGAGATTGATATTTTTAGAATCTATGTGTAAAATTTGGAGATCTAAATCATTCCAGTTTTTCCGGTATGCAATCCACAAGTTGACATGTTTTGATGCGAACAAACGAACACACACAACCCTACTCTCTCTTATTATATAGATGACTCCGCATACTATATATCAAATTATACAATTTATTAAAAATTGTATTACATCTTCGTTCAAGCTACTCGAATAGTCAATGATATTTTATTCAGTTTATTTATACTTTATCTACAGTTTCAAATAGTTAACGTTATTAAAATTGTAATCAACTATTATGTATGACCATTTTCATCTGTCTTTTAAAACATGCAAACAAGTCAACATAACCTGAATATACACTTGGCGCGAATGTATAGTGAATTTTATAAGCACGATTTTGGGCATTTAAATGAAGAACATTTTTAGTTATTGGTAACCTCAGATGACGTCATCTGCCTGTAGGTTTTTCGTCTCTGCAACGGAAAAACCTGTTTGTTGGCGCGCTGTTACCTATCGGCAGAGCAATAGCTAATTATATAGCTATTAGTGGGTTTAGCTATCAGCTATCAAACTTCTCAGTTGCAATTGTGAAGTCGAAATATAAACATCTCGAGAGTTTTGCTCTGTAAAACATTTTCAAACTGAATATTTTTCAAAGCCGAATTCGTAACTGTTGCAAATTTCTTGTTAATTCAGTTATCTAAGGACACAAGGACACTAATAGCTAATTATAATAGAAATAGCTAACGGAACGTCTCTGCAACGTAATTGGCCTGTTAAATAGGCAAGTCCGCGCTGTTAACTATGGGCGACGTTATTTGTCGACTCTGCAACCGGGCATGAAAGTTGAAAACTTTGTTATATAATTATTAACCTGCTGAAATCATTTGTCAGAACATGAATGACTGTCAGTGTGACTGTTGCCAAATGCCTCAGCTGATGTTGAGAATGGATGAATGGAAAAACTTCAGTAATTGCATGCAATGAATTCTTCAGCTGACTAAATGATAAATCACAACAATCTCTATCTTATGCACATTCAATGTTATTTTTATATCCTGAAAAAGGACTAAGGAATGTGTCAATTTTGATGTCCAAGAACTTAACCTGTGAGAAGGTTCGAAGAATACGTGTTCAAAATTTGAAGCTGATTGATCAATTCTTTCTAAAGCTATTGTAGAACATACAAACAGACGGACAAGGACTTCCCCCTTCAGTAAGTCAAAAGTGAGAACTCGCTCACAATTGTTCAAAAAATTTATATTGGGGACAATTTAACATGCAAAAAATACGTATATGAGACACAATGAAAGTTATCAAGTATTATAATGTGTCAAGGAGTTCAGTAGAATAATTTCGCATCATTTGAAATATCGATGAGTATGACAACCTTGCTTGATTCAAACCTTGCTCGGAATATGTAAGTTGACATCTTATTCTTATTCGGTTTATTACACAAGTTAACTGTAAAGATATGAGGATGACAGGAAAGTGTGAACAGGCCGTGGACTGTTCTATCTAGTTCTATATGAAGTCAATACTACAGTATCTCTCTAGAAAGTTCACCAAGTATAAACCAAAAATGCAATTCTCACTTGATTAAGTTTCACCTCGATAATTCAGTAATTTGGAATTTCTAGTGATTTCTGCGTGCAATACCTTCATCCTTTCCAGCTTCCAATGCCTCTGAATCCTAGAAAACTCTTGTTTATGTGTTATTTGCCTAAAAACAAAAACATCATAATCAGAACTTGAAGAAGGAACAGTTTTGGGCTGTTCACTTTGTTATTACTCATTCACTTTGTGTATTCCCTATAAAATTGATAAATTGACCATATTATTCCAATAAGAATTTTCTACTTGAAACCACCAGGCTTCAATACATACAGAGTGAGTCATTTATATATGGGAACCCTTCAATAAATTGGAGACTGCTGTTCTAGATAATACTGTAACTTCCAGTTATTCGTGAAATACTCTACCTTTTGACTTACAAATGAATTCCAATCTCTCATGAGGGGGTGACTTAGGGGTTGTGATTCGAATATTTGAAATGTAAACACCCATTGTGTGGTACATCATTTCAAAGGCATTTTTGAAACGAGAAAGATGGCATCGACAATTTTCTACGATAAGTTACTTGTATTCAAAATGGCGGCTGATTGAAGTTTCAGTTTTTATGAAATGAGGGGTTGTAACTCATATATTTTGAACGTAAACACCCATTGTAAGATACATCATTTCAAAGACCTTCTCAAAACTAGAAAGATGACATCAATAGAAATGCTCTATGATACTTTTATTCAAAATGGCGTCTGATTGAAGTTCGAGTTTTTAAAGAAATAATTAATAAATTTTAATGTTGTGTGAATATTGGGGATGGGTTCTGACCAGAAATTTCAATAGGGGGGCTAATAACTATTATTCATCAATCCATTTTACATACCTATGTTTTTTAAATTGCCGGCCGAGCTGCTACCGAAAAACGGAAAGATAATCATGATTCAAGATCATGTTGTGATAATATGATTCATCATTTAAAGTTACCAGCTGTAATAAAGAGATAAATTGTGTAGGCCACTGGTATTAATACGGTAGTTTCGAGTTGAGGTTTAGTTGATTGGTATCAGCTGTAGATAATTGTTTCTTAGAAGACCAATACAAATAATTATTTTCACTCCCTTATCATTGAGAAACTATGAAATGTTGGAAAAAAATATTCACCTCATGAAAGAGAGTTGTTCATACTGCATCCATTAATTACTGAAGAATGACAGAACAATTTACTCTTTTCGATTTAACTTAGCTTATATTCATCCCAAAATGGAAAATGGAAAGAATATAAAATTCTGTGTGATTAAATGTATATTGCATATTTCCTGGACAATCAACAACTTTGAGCGCAAGAAATTCATCTTTAAACACTGATTTAACCTATCTTTTTTTCAATTCAACACTTCACTGGTAGATATCACTACGTATCGATTGAGTATTTTGGAATAATAAATGCTGCATGACTGAGCACATAGGAAGTCCGTATTTAGATATTAATTGTCAGATAAATTTCATGATTCACCAAATAAAGTCAAGTGTGACATGTGATACATTGACTTTTTGGCGGTACGAAATTCGCCGGACATGATAGTATTGAAAAAGAATCATAATAAAATAATCAAAGCATGTGAGATTATGAGGAAATAGAAAGAGCTATTTATATCATTCTTATCTTTGTTGAAATTGTTTATGATTGTTTTAGAAAGATGAGGCAATACAAAGCTTTTTGTTTCAGCCACACAAATTCATTCCGTGCCAGTTTTATTGGAATTCCTGGTTGCTTCGCTATTATTGGCTTTGGAGAGTACGAGAGTGTGATATTGTGAAGCCTAAAAGGATGTATAGATGGACTTCAAGCGATATTTAGTAGGAAATTCAAGAAAAATATCACATACGAATAAAATACAGTAATAATAGAAAGGTTATCGAAGTTTTCATGAATGCCCAACGGAGATGGAGGAATCCTGGGGGAGTTTTTCTGAATACGAAAAAAACTTGAAATAGATTGTTTGATTAAGTCGTCCACGATTATTTCATAACCAGCAGAGTCATCCCACCAATCCGTGTTGCTCAGACTAAACATAAACCAGTGCCATGGATAACTAGGGAGATTCTATAAGCCAGGCGTGAAAGGGATAGGGCAAAAAGGAAGTTCAAAAGGTCTAATAGTGAGGCTGATTTAAACAGTTTCAAAGTATTGCGTGATAGAGTTAAATCTTTATGCCGAAATTCAAAATTACGATTCTACCACAATACATTCAATTGTAATAAGTCTACTCTTTTTCTATGGGATAATGTCCTTCGTCTGGGTGCTCATCGGAATAAGAAGCAAAATATTAGCATTGATCTCCCACAAGATGAATTGAATGATTATTTTGTTGAACCCATCAACCCAACTACCCCTATTAATAATGAGGAGAGTTTCTTCATGTCCTCCCAGATAAACCATTCTCTTTCTCATATGTTCACCCGGCAGAAGTAAGTATCTCATATTATCATCAACGCAAATAAAAATGCTAAAGGGGTGGATGGTATCCCGATTCTTTTCTACAAAAAGCTACTTCCCATTCTGCTTCCCACAATCACCCACATCTTCAACATTTCTCTGCAGTCGAGTGTTTTTCCTGAATTATGGAAGTGTTCATTGATCTATTGATCTATTGATTCATTGACCTATCCCTAAAACTAAAAATGCATCAGCTCCCAATGATTTTTGCCCAATCAATATTCTCTGTTCGATATCCAAAGCACATGAGAAGATAGTTGTTTATTCGACAGAGGCTGGCTCAAACAGCACTCTGGTTTGTGGACTGTATCAATTACATCGAGAACTTTTTGGGGTTGTCTGGCGTCGGGTAGCAAGTTGAACAATTTAAATGGCTAAGTGCACAATAACATAGGCCTACCTTCATGTCCAAATCCTCCTTGCTTCTAGGATCCCGGGTCCAGATCACGATACGAGACGAGACGACACTTGTAATAAATCACAATAAATCAATAGATCACTTTGCAAAAATCGACTTTACGAGAAGTGAGCTGTTCGATTGGCTCGCAAACGGCAACTAACTATGCTATGCGCATCACCCTTCAATTGCCCCCTCCACCACACAATGCCAGACAACAAAGCAACATTGATATAACGTCCGAACAATAGTTCATAGGCAGGTGGTCGAATATCTGTCTCGTTTCAATTTCTTTGCCAACTTTCAATCTGGATTCAGACCTCATCATAGTACAAGCACTGCTTTGATTAAGATAACTGATGACATTCGGGCTGCACTGGACAAGAAGTTGACTGCTGGTACTCTTTTTGTACAGTTTGATTCCAGCAAAGCTTTCGATAATGTGAAACATCTTATACTGTTGGAAAAGTTGAAAAATCAATGCAGTTTTTCTCTCTACATTGGCATGGTTCAAATCTCACCTGGTGGGTCGATCTCAGGCTGTGGGGGGTTAGCTGGTGACGTCTTCTCTTGGCGTATCATCAATCAAGGAGTCCCAAAAGGCTCGGTGTTAGGTCCTCTTATATTTTCAATTTATAATAAACTTTTTTCTCTACAGGCTATGTCTCCCTTATTGTTTATCGGAATCAGCTCGATTTGATGATTCATTGCTTATAATTGATGAGTGGTGGTTTTTATATTATATAGACTCCTTTTTTCTAAATCAGTGGATTTCATGGGAGAGCATTATTGTTGTCATTCGTTTTGTTTACATTTTCTACTGCTCTTCAGAACTTCACAAAGCTTACCAATTACTATTCTCGTGAATTTCACAAGTTCTCAAGAATTATACATGGCAGGGTGTGAGTTATAAATAAAACATAGATTTACACAAAGCATCTGCTGAATCTCAGTCATAATAATCATGTAAGAAATTGCTTCAACTGCTGCTTCTAGCGTCTCCCCTTACAAGATTTTCCCAGAGAATCAATTAACAGGAGCAAGCAATGCTAATCCAAGTTCTCTTTCTTTTTCTCTTCTGCCATTCAATCCAAGTAATCATTGTTGAAGCATACATTTCTCTGAAGGCATGATTCAAGTCCTTCTAATTCAACATGTTATTCAATATAAACTATTCACATAAAAAATAAAACTACCTATTGAGAGAACGATATCTTACTGAAGACTGGAGATCATAACTATGTGAGAGAAGAAGTTCTGAGAGTGAATGAGACGTTTACTTCAGTTTCAATCCAAAACTGCGTTTCTAGAAAGAGGAAGGAACCAGTAGAATTGGCAACGTCGGTGTGATCCGAAGACAATGCAAATACCAGCATCTATTGTATTGGCCAACCATCCTATTTCCTTATGCCTACGTCATGGTGTGTATGAAGGTACCCCGTATAGCCAGAATTTGAGTAAGCTCGTTTCGACATTAAAACTTCTATGAGAAAAAAATTAGAAATTTAACTTTTTTTGTCATAGGGGTATTCATTTATATTTATCAAATATACCTATAAAATTTGAGCTTGATTGGAGCACTGGTTCATGGTGAGCCCGTTTAGTGCAGAAAGTGTGTGCCTCACCATTAGACCCCTCTTACAAGCACTGGTGTGTGTGTGTGTGTGTGTCTATGTATATCTGTTAAGAAAATTCGAGTTATTTTATTTACTAAGTATTGATAGAATTTCAGGTGTATTCTGATTTCTATTCTGTATAAAAAATAGGTTCTACTCTTTGTTTCTAGAAGTTATCTACTCATCTACATATTTATTTTCTGTTCTGAATATGTTTATTGTCCATTTGTTTCCATTACATTATAATGTAATGTTAGTATGCAATGGGTCCTGCAAGACCTGGCAATACATTGTCATTTGTGATAAAGAATCAATATTTATTAAAGACTCAATTACTCCGGTATGCGACTATTCACATGTTTGAAAAATTTGGAGAATCTCTAATGGAAACTTTGACCCGAAAAGTGTAATCGGAGGATGTTTTACTGCAATAGTGCAATACAGAAGTGGGGATCAAAGAAACTGGAAATAGCATTGGGTTATGATACATAGAATATAAAATGAAGTGTTGCATGCTGAAAGAGCTCTGCTCACTCAAGCAGCTCAACTCAATGAATAATAATAATAATTATGTATGTTATGGATCACCCTGATGGCAGACATGAATATGTGAGAGTATCCGATGAGGCTGCATACATCTCTTGTCTGGACATGTGAGCATTGAACGTGAATCCAAGTTTTCCTTTGAACAGCCGTGAAGGAAGATGTTGTGTCTGTCGTTGGCCTTCCCCCCTCGACCCCTGCAGGGGTAACAGGTGGGCACAACAGGTGCCCCCTGAAGGGGAACTGCGCTTGCGCCTCTCACCATCCCTTGGCAGCCCGGCCAAGGGGTGGAGAACGCGTCCACGGGTTAGTAGCGGCCCGCCCTTCTACAAATGCACAACAGTACTCACTACCGCGTGTGATTGTCCCTAAAGCCGCGTTTCTCAATTACACGGTACCGTTTTTGAGAATATCCGACTCACTCGACCGCTTCACCTTTTATTGGTACTCGGGTAATTACGCAAATCGAGGAATATTTTTTATCTGTTCTGAATCTGATCTGGAAAGAGAACAAAAAGTTAACAGAATAAATTAACCAACCCAATGTTTATGGAGAATTAGCATAACTTTTTTAATTGACAACTAATTTTTTGGTAGAATCCAAATGCTTTTTCAAATCAACTGGAACATTATTGAGTACTTTAGCTGATCCTCTCATGATCTAAACTGATCTGAGGAGGAAACAGAAACTCAATAGAGTGAAACAAAAATATCCAATGTTCCTCGACTATCGAGTACTTTAAATTTTCTCCATCAGTTCTATTTGAGAATAAGAGGAAATACCAAGTAGAATAGAACTCATCCATACAATGTCAAAGGCGCATGAATCACGATACATGTCGGAGTAGACGGTAGGGTTCATGAAATGTATGTGCAGTAGCCAGGTATCTGAATGACATCACATCACCAATAGAAGTTTCAACCTCCTATCAGCAAATATTGTGACTTGTCCCATGAAACAGATAATTGAATGCCAAATTACGTCAAAGACATAACAAAGTATTCGCTGTGAGCATGTATGTGGAGGGGATTTAAAAAACGTCAAAAGCTCCCGTGTGGATTTTTTCTAGTTTGATTCGTCAATGAAGCCACAATTTAACACGGAGACGATAGGGGTGTTGTATTAAGAAATTAATTTCAAGATGATTAATATTGTTTTTGTACAAATAACAGTAATATAAGTAAGGCCTTTCCTCTATCAATTCCTAATCACCAAAAATAATTGGTTTGATGAAGAAGAAAGATTGTAGCTTTCAAAGAGAGCGTAAAATCAGAGATTGTAGGCAACACCACTAGATGGATTCTGTCAGCATTTCTTATGAAGAACTATAATTTCTCTCATTCAATTGAGGCTGACAAATTACAGTGAGTTCAAGTATAATCTGTAACTATACATGAAAGCAGGTGACTTGTATACGTCAATTTATCGCATAAAAGTAACCTTATTGGAATTTCTATTATTTAAAGGCATTTCGACTTTCTCATCACAGCTGTCATAATATGTAAATAATCTGATTTGAGATCAAAATATTATGGAATTCAACTCTGAAATGGATTGAATAACTTTGAAAGTTATAAGAGTGCTTATTAAACTAATGTTATTCAAATCAATCATACTGAAGTTATTCCCACAATCATTGTACACAAAACATATCCATTATAAATATGTACTCAATTATAAGAATGAACTTTATATACTTAACCCTTAATATCGGGGAAACGAGCTTCGCTCGTTATTTATTTATGGATGAACAAAACACAATTCTTTAAAATGATTGGAGAAAGACTAATATTTTTTATTATGGGGAAGGTCATGTTTTTATTTCACAGCTGGCCATACGTCAGTTTATAAATTTCGGGGATGAGATATTTTGATATTCCACAGACGCACTCGATCACTCACTTTTATTATCCACAGACGACGAGAGTCTCAGCTGTATTTCTAAGCATGAATTATCCTTTTAATGTCCTTCAGCGAGTTTTCCCAGGGATGAGACCTAGTGCAATCGAATTTTTATACAATTAACCTACTATGTTCTAAATTTCGTGAAAACCGTTGGAGCCGTTTTCGAGATCCGTTGCCATAAATAACCACATAACCAGATATAAATATATACATAAACTGTGACGTAATTGACGAATTGAATTCTGATGATTATCCGACAGAGTGCACATCGGTAGATGCAGATCATAGCCAATAGTAGGCCTACATTACCTCTTCAACTATTCATCAATATATTCAACCAAAAAATGTTCAGGAACCTAAAAACTTGAAACTAATATTAACTCATGCATTCTTGATTCAATTAAAACTTGATTCCTGCAACATTCGAACTTTCACGTAACTCAATATTGATTCAATCTAGATGCTTAATCTTTGAATAATATGTTCAATGAGGTATTTGCCTGTAATTTGAAGAGTTAATTGCTAGAATCATGTGTCCTTCTTATATTCTATCATTTCATGGATTTATTCCATCCAGATCCTAAATTGATCACCTAAATTGAAAATGAATGACATTGTATCTGCATCATTGAATTCATTAAGTATGATACTCTTCTAATAATTTAAAAAAGTCCCTTCCATTACTATCAGAAGTATTGATTGTGTGGATATATCTGGCGTATGATATCTTCAGTGGATTGCTATAAGATTGTTCACAATGCTGCTCGTACAAGAAATACCTACTAGTGATGAACTAGCTACTCCTCTATTCAGCTGTATCTGAAAATCTCTCAATATTGCCTCATCCCATACATTTGAGTGCAGTCAATTTTCTCCACTATTTCTCCAAATGTATATCCCTTGATAAATAAAACTAGACCGTAATATGCTGTGGTATAAGGATATATTTCATTTTCCTCTTATCTGATCTGTGTGCTTGAGTAATCGATTATAGTATCTAGTTAGTATGAATTAGTATGCCTGAATTCAAAGGCATTGAAATTAGAACGACAGTTGCACAACAGTGTGATTGATTCAAAAGCCGATGAATGACTTTGTTCCATTGAAATCAGTTTTGTTGATAGGCTTTCCTTGCTCTGGTATTGCGACAGTGTCATTAAATCAATTCAAATCTCAGATCTCATTTGATTCGTCAAATCATTTCAACTTCAACCACAAATGGTCAATATTGATGTATTCCCGAATAAAGTCTGCGTGCATAATCTTTCCTAATGCTTCAGCCACCTTCAATCGGAATGGCTGAAGGCTTATCACTCTAATTGAATAAAAATGCTTATAATATAATATTCTTAGTCTCGGTCTTGGAATGCATATTCATCCCGCTTGACTACGTTTTGTTGGTCCAATTGATGAAAAGAATATGCTTTAAACATTACACAAAGACTAGATCTATAATGGAGTGCGGATGATATAGGATATGGAATATGGAAAAGTAGTAAATAGATATGGAAAATGGAAACTGCAGAATAAATACTCTTGATGATGATAATCAATAGTAATCAAGAGATGATAATCAAGAATCAAAGTTCTATTTTCACCTTCGTCCACGTCAATCAACCAAACATTTGTCTCAACAAGTTGATATTATATTTTTGAAGTTATATGTGTGCAAGTTAATTCTCATGACGGACTCTTTTTTTAAGTCGACTTCTAAATAGGAGCTGTCTCAACAAATATACATTTCAAAGAAAATGGAGAATCTCCACTCATCTGTTGCCAAGCAACTGATGCGGAGTTGTCTGCCAAGAAAAAGTAATATTATGCAAGCTTTGCAGCCAAGTTTGGTGATGCAATTGAAAATCTTTGTTGTAGTTGATAATAATTTCAGCAGTTGAAAATACTTGAAGGAAGCTAAGGAACTGATATAGATGTTAGCTGAATTGAAACTGATTGAGTTGGGCAAAGTTTAAATCAATGGTTTTGACCCTGTTCAAGAGCTCTAGACCAGAAATTATGCATTCATGATGCATGATGAAGAACTCAAGATTCGCATCTTACGATGAAATTTCTCACCTCACTTCATTTTAAAGTGTTATGATAGATGATTATGAATAAAAATGAAGATGAACGTAGCCTATCTAATGTCTTATTTTCATATTCAATAGCAGCCGTGAAAGTTATTCAACTATTATTTTATCAACCGTCTGAATCCGTTCTCTTTCCATCATAGCAGATATCCATTATAATAATCTTATTGAGTTCTTAACCCCATCCATGTTGATGAATATTTGCATGGATAATTTTCAAAAATGAGTGAATAAGCGTGATAACTTATTCCTCTTATTTCTTATATCTTTTACCAGGTGCTTTGAAAAAATCCGTGTTTGGGAACATCTACCTGGAATCTGATATAATTCTATTCAGCCTCTGCTATTCAGTTACATTTCTAATTTTCGAGACCCTTCACAGATCTGCCTGTGACCTAAAATTAACTACAAGAAAGATCTTTAATACAACATGGATCAATTTTTAATAAATCAGTTCATAAAAATTGGAGATGTTTGTAGGGTTTTGATGATCAATTTTGACAAACAAATCAATGGCTTAATCTTGCAATAAATCATCATCAAGACAAGTACAAGAATTATGAGATTAACTTATTCATAACTGTAGGTTAAAAAATTTAGGATAAGTACACCATTAAAATCCATGATGAATTCACATTCATATTTTCATAGATGGAATTAATTGATTAGGGAAGTTACCAATTATCAATTTCTGTTGACCTGTTACATGTCTATCAATTTCTGTTTCTGTCTATCAATAATCAATTTCTGTTGAAAAATAGTGGATTACACCAATGAACCCAGCAATAATATTCGCTTTCGAAACCCTGATCATTATTTTCGAAACTTTGAGCTTCGAATAATACCCGAAACATTTCTCAGAACTCATTCGTGATAGTTGTAAAATCCATCAACAAAAACGTAACAGCTAATCAACAGCTCGTCATCCATTGGATTGTTGTCATTCCACTGCATCCATATCGATGATAATGTTGCAGATTGGAGAGTTGCGAAGCACGGAAGAGAGAGAGTGAGAGATAGAGAGAGAGTGAGAGAGAGAGAGAGAGGGCATAATCTGTGACGAGTGGCAGGGTGGATGAAAACTGGGGAGAATGAGAGAGTTAAATTGATTTCTAATCCAAGTGCGGCTGGGCTATCGCAGATTTCAAATCATCCCTCTAGCGTTCAGTAGCCACCAAGCCGTCATTAGGGTTGAGCTAATTGAATGTAGGGAATGGATCGTTTTGAGGCTGGCCTGCTTCAAACAGACTCAAAACTGTGGGAATTGGAGGAGGGTAAACGGAGTGGTGGGGAAAGAGATGATTCGTGTTGAGCTTTCATTGTAGTTAATTTCAAACTTGATGTACTGTACTGTACACATTGGTTATAATCCAATGAGTACGGTGCATTACGCTTCAGTGTATTGATGTTCGATGAATGGATCCGATTTGGATGTTGAATTCCGATTCGGGGTATCAATCTGAATGCTCTAAATATTTGCCATAATAGGCTTCTAACGCGAAACATGGTTGATGTGAACCAGCAATCATTAAGATTATGTGAATAACAATTTCACTCTGTGCAACGTTATTGCGAATCGGGCTTTGTTAGTTGAAGATATGGACTGAGTGGAATTGTAGTATCAGTAGTTCCATTAGATTGATTGGAATGATGTTGAAGGACTCTATTGAAAGTGAGTGAAACCAATCAAGATTCTGGATGAGGAGAGGTGGAACCACAAAAGGTTCCACCTTGCAGTATACGAGTTCTATTCATCCCCTAACAATTCTTTCAGACGTAACGATAGGCTACTATAGAGATTTAAAATGTTATTATTTTGTTGTGATTGTGAACAGTGATTCATCACTGGAGAGTGAAGCTCATCTCAACTATTCCATTGAATCTCATTTATCCATACGCCATACATAAACCACCAAATTATATACACATATTCCAGCGTATGTGAAAGATGCGGGACGTATTATGCAGAAGTAATTTCGAAGCATCATGAATTGGTTCCATTAAGAAAACAGAAAAAATTGTCTTTGTCAGGTTAGAAGCATTTTCTACGTGAATAAGCAATAGAAACTGTGAAGTGAACAGTAAATTTTGTTTAGTATCAGAATTCATCATTGAGCCAGTAACCAACAATCTCCATCCCGAAAGACACTTCAGATGGATGTGAGAAAACGGAGGTTTAGAGTAGAGGAGGCTAGGAGAGTCTTTCCTTACTAAAAGTTCAATTATTCACGAGGCAATTCACCCACTTTCTGAAACCAACTTACGAGCAGTGTTGTAGTGTCCCGAAATTTATGACACCCTACCATTCCATCCCTATTCAGTTGGTACGAGAAAATACACCCGAATCCAGTGAAGCTGAGAAAAAACTCGCGGTAAATTGGACTGAAACAAAACTTAATCATAACTTTGAAATTAGAGCTCTTAGTTCGGTAGCGGAAAAAATGTTTCATGCAGTGCAGTCTAATCTATTCTTTTCCGCTTGAGTAACTCACTTGAATTCGCTCACCGGATCTTTTGAATGTCGTGAAAGAAAGTTGGATTCTTAGTTGATTCTCTCACAATCTCTCTAAGATGTTGCAGGATGTTTACTTCTCCCTAAAAACGAATATTGTTCACTGAATCATTCTATCCATCTCTAATCACATTCATTCATTATCATCCGTATTTCAAAGTAATTTGATCATATTTGAGAGGCTCATCTCATCAATTTCAAACTTTATCACTGTGAAAAATTATTATTGTTCCAAGATTCCGACTTTAATTTGTAGGATCTATCGATCATACATCCAAGAATTATGAGTTTTTCTATATTTAAGAGGTTCATCTCCAACTCTCATAGTTTTAGATTTCTGATTGCTTCATCAGATTCTATTTATTGAGGATTTTCCATTCATTGTCTTGAATCTCATTTTCATTTATTGTCATGAATTGCTGAAATGGAGTCAATATCTTCTACTACAGAATGTATTTTATTTAGTCATTCCAATTCTTTTTGGATGTCAAGCTACCGTTTGTTTCATTTGCTCCAATACATAATAGTTGAATTCGGTTGTATAATAAAATAATAAATTATTGGAAAAGGCAATGGCAGTTGTATTTCTATTACTTCTCAAAGACTACGACTTGACACAACGATTTATTGATTATTATCATTACATGCATCGATGGAAAATTTCAATCTATGTGGGAGACAATATATCTCACAGTCTCTAGTAGGTCTTGTGTGATAATGAGGGGTCGCTTTGTAGTCCTGGAACGGGTTGCCATAGTAACAAGCATATACTAAACACACTGGAGCTCCCTGGAGAGAACCTAAGTAATCACCAGCGTTTACACAACACAACGGGAGGTGAAGCGTTTATTATCAATGAATAATAATAATTTATTGCTATTATTAAAATGTTTTAGAATCACTTGTTACGTCTCCTACATTCGAAGATGCCCATTTTAAACATCTAATCCGTAGAGTAAAGATAAAGTTCAATACCTTCATTATCTGTCTCTGTCTTTAATCTATTTCATATAACTCCCGACTTGTTGTAACACTATTACAATAAGGAATAAGTGAAATGTAAAAGTGACATCAATCAGAAAATAGTCGTCATGGTTTAAATCATCATATATTTATAAATCCTTACACATTTGAGACGATAATAATGTGGCTTTTCTTCTATTCAAAATAATTGATGTTATTGTTTTTAACTGATGTTTTTATGTAAAAAATACTTAGTAAAGCTATTTAGTCAATTATGGATCTCATATTGCAAACGTATATTATGATGAGTCAGTTGCATAATTAAAGTTGTGACCATATGTTAATGCTAGGCTAAAACACAGTTATTGAAACCATATCACATTTGATTAAGATAATTATATAGGTGATTATTGAATGGAGCATACAAATAAAATATATGGTCACTTAACCATTCCATTGCCAAATGGGCCAGTAGACTATGAAAATCGCATAATTTGAAAATAGTTTCTCCTCACGACATTTATTTCCTTGTAACGTTCTCCTGAATAATCATGTACTGGATTCATTTCCATTTCTTATTCATCATGAAGATCAAAAGCAAACCCTATTGGCTTCGAATTTCTTATTAACTATGTACCCTCCAAAATCTACCCCTCCAGAATCTTCTTTGATAAGTAGCTAGCCTCACTTCTAAGGTGGAGCACTGGAAATATCAGTGCCTTATCATCTCCCTCATCAATAGCTTGAATAATGCTTAGTGCTTCTGGAGGATGAATTCAGGTCTATGGATATTGATAAATACAATTCTATGCGTGAATTTATTCTGCTGTCCTAATACAAATGAATAATGCTTGTAAAATATTATAAAAGTTTCAATGGATCTTATGAAATTGTCTTCTTCTCACATAATTTATTATCACAAACTTTCTTCCTTCAATATTTCATAGCTGTCATGCGAATACAGGTACCAACGTTCACAACGTGTTCTCATTTATCATTTTTCGGTGATTTTTCAAGTTTTGTGACGTTTGTGAAGTACTTTTGCAAAGTCATCAAACTTTTTATGAATTTGAATATTTTATATCTATATTTAAGAGAGGAAGATGAGTCTGAATCATCATCAATTAATCTCCATCCATGGTGAATGAGGCCAACTCTCAGGAATATCAAAATTCGAGGGTCCAATACATTTGATTTTCAATTGAATTGTCATATTTTTATAATATTTTGAAGCTCTTCCATCATTTTTCAAGCCTAGGCCATGATCATGATCTCCACTTTTCAATACAGAGCAGCTTGCATTCATTACTAGTGTCACTAATCACTATTGTAATGTAGATTACACAAGAACCAGTAAATTCCATAGCAGTGAAGAATTGTTTGTAGAATTCCATTTACAAACCTATTTGTATCATAATCACAGTTGCAACTAATTACATTCGAGTTCAATTGTGCAAAATATTTTCATTCGATTTTGTCAACTCAATAGAATGTTGTTCAATGCAATGCATCAAATCAACACCAGTGATGTATCCTACTTTGTTGCTCTGTTATTTGAATTGCAACCTCTTCCAATTCATTAGTCGTCACATCAAATATCTTGATGGTATTCTGGATTTTTTCATAAATAGTTTTGTAATGAAGATCGCTTATCTTCGGAATTATTATTGTCCATCATTCATGTCAATCATGTTTTCATTCGTGATTTTACCGAACAATAAGAATATACTACACATAAATTATCAATTTGATTTTCAATTCATTGAATTTCCTTCGATTGGAGCAGGTTTTTTACAAAAATAGAGTTTGTAGTATGAATTGAAATACAATGTATGTTAGCTAATGAAGTCGTAAATGGATATAAATATCGATATCTATCGAATAGAGAATGAATGACTCTTATTGACATTTATTTTACTGAACTCTGTTGTCCATCTCACTTCAGTTCGCAAATGATTTGTGAAATGGGGAGAGAAACTTCATGGAGCATCTATCGTTTCATAATGAGCATTCAGATGGTTTTTGATATTCTCTCATTCTACTACCGACTCTCCCCCACTCCACTATTCTATATATTTCTAAAAAAATCAACTTGCATTTAATACGAAAGCAGAGATATCACTCTCCTGCTAAAGAATTTGCAGTTGAGTTTTCTTTAAATAAGTAATGGAAGCAGCAAGATGAATTTATCGGATTAACAGGGTTTCTTTTTCAATTTCATCAGATTGAAAGCATTTTTTCCAATTCATTGGAACATTCTGTTCTCTTGTAATCAATGATTCTAACAAAACAACCAAATCAATTTAGAAAGATAGTAACCAAATGTAATTTATTAACTTCCAATCTTCTATTTCCATCATAATTAGTGTGTTCCAATTATATGAATAATGATTGAATTGAAAGAATCAATTGGGTTTGATTATCCATAAAAAATATCTCATTCCAAATAGAATCGGTGAATCCATATAACTGAACGTGAACAATATATCTATTTTGAAGAACAAAGTTCGACATGGTCTAGTTGATTTTTCAGTAGTTATTCCAGTTAATAATTAATTCGACGATGTCGCGTGAGTGGTGGCACGAGATCCAGAGACGTGTTCACGTGTTTTGAAAAAATTGTCTCAAGTGACAGTGTAATGACATGCTATTGGTGGAAGTGTCACAAAGACGAGTCAGCATAATATTATTATTTTGAACAGCGTTGATTTTTGTTGCACATTGCTTGTGCTCCATAGACGCGTCGCGATGTTCTGAACTCGACTGTTTTCTCCTGAACCCGGAAAACTGGCATGTGCAACGTAGAAGTCTCGACCAGTAAGAAGATAGCACACATGGCACGTGCATTGAGTGTCACTCGCTGTTCAAAAACAGTTTAAAGACCGTTTAAAAACAGTTCAAACACCGTTTAAACAAAGCCCAAACACCGTTTCAACGTAGCTCAAACACCTTTAAAACCCAATTCAAACACCGTTCAAACCTATTTCAAACACCGTTTTAACACAGTTCAAACACCACAGTTTCTCAACGGGGGGCGCACATAATCATGACACTTGCTTCATAGAAATGTAGCCCTGTTCTGAACACGACAGTTGCGGGTTATCAGAGGGCGTACACATGCCACGTGCGACATAGAAGTGTCACCCTGTTTTGAATAGAACACTTGGTTATCAGACGACGCACAGTGGCGTGCAGCCAGATGCTGAAGTCGGTGCTCTGCAAGTCGGGCTCGTCGCTCGACCTGTCGTCGCTCGGTCGCGGCGACACTGACGGCGACGGCGACGCTGCCGCAGGCGATGAGTCATCGTCGGGCGTGCAGCGCGAAGGCAAACTGCGCCGTGTCTTCACGACACACGTGCGTCGGCGCAGCAAGAAGAAGTCAGGCGCCGCTGGCTTCAGCCTCAGCCGCATGATGAAGGAGCCGCTGCGTGTTGTGCATTCCGTCCCACTTAGCTACTCCAACGGGTAAATAAGTCATCAACACTTATTACATTTTTTATCTTATTGGATGATTATTTTTGATTGTTCAGTGCATGACGTAGAATAACTAAAAAGATAATAGGAATTCATATTATAATAAAAATAGATATCTTACACAAATTCAGATCATAACAAGAATAAAGATCTTACTCAAATGCACAAACTGAAATGGATGCACACTCATCTATTAAAAATTTATACTTATATTGGATAATCTTACTCGATTTATAGACTGCAATAGATGGAGCCACATATCTTTTAAAACTTCTTTGAGAAACTCGATTCTATTGCTATTATTGTTCCTCAGTGAAGATTACTAGTGACCCCCTGGGTTAGAGAACTCGCTCATGAACTGTTGTATTATAATATTTGAAACCCGCAACTTTTAGTTATACAGAGTTGGTGGTAATTATGGAAACAGCTCAACAAGAATAATTTGACAGTAGGTTTCGTGGAAATCCTATTTGACATGAAAAATACTTTTCAAAAAAGTTACTCGGTCACTCTAACATCTTTGACCCTCATATGAATCCCTCGCTAACGCTCGTTCAATAATCTGTAGTCTGTGGTCAATCCACTGAAAGACCCTCTTTTCTTTTCGATCATGAATGGTCGAGAAAAAAGCCTTTTAGGAAGATTATTATCATAATTATTTTTAGAACATTCTTATTTTTCAATATTCTATGAGATTCTTCTTTATAAGGGTGAGATCACTAAAGCCTTTTTTCAGGCGTTTCTCAGACAAGTCAGTGGGGCAGGAGGCTCTCCGATTGGCTGATTCTCGATCAGCGAGCTCCCAGAATCAGCTGATTGCCAAACGTCTACCCAATCAGTCAATCTGAGAGCATCCTGCATGTCGACTCGTCCAAAAAACGCCCGATGAACGCTCGTGTGGCCTCGTCCTTATTCAATATAAACTAGAATTTTTTCTTACAATAAAATTACAGAAGTATACATCATCTTTTTATCCAGTGTTTAAAGTTATAAATGCGACATACCTTTGCAGGCATCTTTGAGTTGTTAATGGCAAAAGTTGTAACCATCATCTTTGATCAACTGTTTCCAAGTCAGTTTCTCATGAGGACAGTATTAAATTTTATACTTCACAGAATACAAGATCAGAATACAAGAAGCGTTCTAGTAATCTCCCCATTTACACTCAAGCTTCAGGGTTGAGACTCGGTTTGGGATCAAGCCGAATGGATCATGCATCTGCAACGACTAAAAATATAGTCGCATTGAGTTATCACGACATTTTACCTTGCATAAAAACTGATGAAAGCGTGGGAGAAGCTCAATAAAGCAGCAGGAACTCACAGAATATATTGAAACGTCTGGATTCAGTATCTGGAAAACTCCAGTCAATGATGTTACGGATGCATAGGAGTAAAGTAAAGCTTTTCCAATGAGAGATTGCAACTTTAATTGCTTGCTTTGAGATGGGAACTGATTCTTACAACATCTGCTTGTGTTGATTGAGGTGAATGTAGCTATGATAGGAGTGCAGAGCGAAGCAGTAGATATCATTAAGAGAGACGACATCCAGCATTAGACATCACGACATTCTGTGATCTGTAGAGTATCTTTGATGCAAAGTACTCATGCAAAATGAACGTTATTAGTGGGTGTTAGTAGAGCTTACAGCCAAATTGAATTAACAGCACAGTCGAGACAAAAAGTGGATGTTACAAGTGAGCTTTCCTGTTAGTAACTTCATATTGTTGCTGGAAGTTTCAGTTAGAGGTTTACTAATAGGAGAGATAGCTATGAGCTCTTCCATTTAAGTTTTCTCCATCTGCATAACAATAAAATGAATCTCTCGTTAGTGAGTACACATATAACTTTATAATTGGGTTAGGCTAGGCTTCTTGAGCGTGAACAATCAACTCTGATTTGTATTTTTTTCAACAAAAAATAATGATAAGAATCCCTCTATAATATTGTAGACAGGTCATCATTATGATAATGTTTATGTTTCTGAAGGGACGGATTCAAAGATCCAAAGATTCAAATTACCTCACAGGTCAACCGAAACTTATTATATGTCCCAAGGTCTTCATAAGATCTTGCTTATCATTATTGTAGTTTAATTGTTGGATAGATGGAAGAATCATCATAATTATATGGTATCAAACTATTATCAAATAACTCATCAAACTTCAATCTTCTCTGAATAAACTCATTTCCTCAATGACCTGCTCAATAACAAAATTTTGATTCTCTCGCAAACTGGGAATTGATTCATAAACTTCTCTGATGCTCTTATTAGCTCTGTCTCATTTAAAATTACCTTTGTCTCATTACCCTTCTATTTCAAATTTCACGCTGTTGAAAAAATTCATAACTTTTGACCTGATTAGAATGATTGGAAAATAGAAGAAAAAATCTGCATATATGAGGATGCAAATTTGATGTTTGTTTTAGCACAAATCACATAAAAATTAATCGTATTTTAAATTACTTACGGAATTGCATTAGTTTTGAAAATTATTTTTGTAGAAGTAATGACTAATTCGAGTGGATGATGAATCAATTAGAATTCATTATCAGCACCATGGATCCAAAAAAGTTCAATTCAAAGTTTGTTAGTCCAAAGATAAGTATCTCGCCAGTGAGTTCATCTGCACGGTGGCAAAGTAGTTAAATATTCGGAAAATTAAAAACTTCAACCCTGTATCTTTGAAGCTCATTTGATTTTGAATTGGCAATCAGTGCACTAGATTCACTATGACTAATCCATACAAATCCAGAATCAATTTAGACAATAAGCATTGTAAATACAGCCACCATATCTGCTCCATTTGGCATTGCCTATTGATGAATAATTATTTCCGGCGCGTAATCCCTCTGTTAATTGGTTTCCATGCAGTGTACAGTAGCCATCAACAGATTAAGCCAGTTTGAAATATCGCACATTGAGCACTTTGTGCAGGGGATTTGGTAATGAGGAAGAACGCTCTTGTAAATAGCGCTACACACCACACAGCCCACACACTAGTCACCGAAATTAGCTCCTCTGATGGTACGGTACGTTACAGGATCGTGAATCATGGAATCCCCTATGCTTTTCAAACGAACTCCAGCTCTTAATTATCCAAATTTGATTCTATCGAATTTTATTTCTTGAAAATCAAGAGCTTAAGCTTCCTGAATTGATTTAAAATTTTGCTGCAACGACATTAGTCGTTGCTTCGCTTTTGACATGACAACGTCTTATAAATTGGTTTGCCGGGAGACACTTCAAGAAACTGCGTTAGTTCCCACGTTATGCGCTCACAATGAGAGCGAGTGAGAGCGTTCGTTTCGGTTCACGGTCGTCTGGAAAGAGCACGAATAGGAGCAGTGGCGAGCAACGCTCGCAGCAGCAAGCCCAGCAACCCGAAGCATTCACCTGGAGAGAGAGTGAAACGGAGCAGTCAACCTGCGCAGGCGCCGCAAGCAATCTCCTGCGACTGCGCCACTAATTCAAAATGTCAAGTCAATGGTTGTCTCTCTCGCTCTTAGGTGGGCGCGGGCTAACCATGCCCGAGTGGAAGGGACGCGTGCCTCTCACTCACTCTCATTGTGAGTTATTATTTCATCCTTCTTCCTATACTATATGAATGAATATTCACATTAAAATTATTTTTCGCCCCACTTGGATGTAATGAGCTGGTTTACGTGCGTCATATGGAGGCCGAAAGTGATTGTTTTCTGACCAGGCCGGTAAAATTTTTACGGCCCTAGGGCTGTAAAATAACCTTGAAGTCAGCTGATTCTGATTTGATGTGAACGTGTTTACAAAATAGTTTATGAAACGGAATCAGTTAATGCTTCTAGAATTGAATAAAGTTTTTGCAATAAGATACTATCATTTTATTTGGATGAATGAAATACAAATAATGAGATATTATAAACTATTCAAATTCAATTTTCAGAGTATAATAGAATCTAACCTCAAACCTCCTAGTACAGCGTTTATCATGGAACATGGTGGATAAACGGAATCATTTTATGCTTTTAGAATTCAATAAAGTATTCTGTAATAATATACTATCATTTTATTTGGATTAATAAAATACAGATAAGATATATATTATAAACTATTCAAATAATTCTATTTTCAGAGTAGGATAGAACTTCTAACCTAAACTTCCGTTGACATTCAGATTGGCCAAATTTCAAGTGTGCTAAAACAGCTGATCAAAAACTTTTTATTCTTTGTGTTAATCATTCAATAATCAAAACATTTATAATAATATCATCTTATTGTCATTTGGAAGAATAAAAAGTATAAACTCAACCTCTTACATAATAATTGAACATAATCTTTTAGGTTATTTAGACAAATCTGAATAAAAAATAAAAATACTTGGACAATTTCTTGATATTCAGATTACCTCAGATTTGCTAGAGCTATGAACTTCCACTTTTGCTTTCGGAAGTGCTTATAATAGACAATTATTCTCATATATAAACTTATATTGTTTATTTTCCTGTGTGGCGAAAAATAACGTTCTCACCATGGGCAAAAATGTTTTTCCGGCTCTCAATCTTTTCTAGTCCTCGGCCTACGGCCTCGGACTTGAAAACCGATTTCGAGCCAGAAAAGACCCATTTTCGGCCCTAGGTGCGAAATATACTATTACCACTCAAAGTCGTTGTCACGTAAAACTTTCGCCCGTATACCGACTTTACAGGCAACCATGCAATTTTTTTTTATATAATTAGATGCAAAGATTGAGATATTTTATGCAGAGATGATCATGTTGTTGAGTTGGTTATCTGATCATTTTATCTCTATATAATTTTTCTGCTGAGGCAATTGATGTTTTGCCTCACTCAAATGAAGTAAACTTCTATGATTAGAATTATTGAAACGGCTATGAATAGAAGTAGGAATAGCAGTCTATTTAAATACAGTACGCATTACACTACGATAATCTGTAGAGATAGTTATAAATGACAAAATATTTAAATACAGTAAGAAGAATAAAATGAAAATTCCATGTTGTGAGGATAGTTTGTACTTGAAACTTTCTCTCAAATTGTTTTGCAAAGTGACAATACAGTACATTGTCACGTTGTTACGTACGTAATACAACAATATTATTCTTAACTATATTTCATAGAGCAACAATAAGATATTGATGAGACTTGATTTGGAATGAACTGTTCACTGGAGTAGCCATTTTTGGTTGATTTAGAAACGTCTTGGAATGAACTTGGAGAAGACATGTTTTGGAATACATATACATATAACATTCCTGTAGATTCATTTACATAACACTTAATCATCCGTAACAGCCACTTCTAGCCACCACATTGTATCCTTATCTCCATTCGCATTTTTAAACAATTTGAGAGAAAGTTTCAAGTACAAACTATCCTCACAACATGGAATTTTCATTTTAATCTTCTTACTGTATTTAAATATTTTGTCATTTATAACTATCTCTATAGATTATCGGCTGGAGCATAAGTTTTCCCTATGCTAGTCGAGCCAAAATGAATATCACATAGGCTAGATGTATTCAAATTTCACATTTCGTGAAGTGTTTTATACTATTACTAGCAGGGCACCCGTGCTTCGCTACGGGAATTAAAGGATAAGATTATTTTTGTGAAACATTTATAATCTAAATTCTATCAAAATTGTTACAATAGTTTTTGAGATTAGGCCACAACTTGGCATGAAAATTATTGAGTCAAATCATTCGAATAATTCGAATAACTCAAATTGATGTGTTGGAAGTGTTCTGTAGAATACAGCGAATTTTGTAGAATATTGGGCGGGGCTTGAAAGTCAACCTCGACTTTATTCATTGGCAAATAATATTTCTCATTGACAGTTATCAAATTAGCAGTGATCATCTAATTTTTAATTTTGCTTGATGAAATTGGAGAATGAATTCCAAATTAAGTTGATTCGGAATTTGATGACTCTGGTATCTATGGATCTCTTGCTTATTATGGAATTTTTGGCTTAGCCTGTCGCTTACTTTTCGTTCCACTTATCCATAAGTTTAAAAGCAGCCAATCCACTGATACTTTCTTACATGGAAGTCCATTCATACATAAGAGTCCATTCATAATAGTTGCTATAACATTTATTGTAGCTGATTTCTCATGTCTCAAACTTTACTATCATATAATATTAAAGTGGGATCAATTTAATGTGAATTTGCATAAATCTGAATAGAGTTTATTCAATCACTTTGTTCATTAACCACCATTATATGATTTCTTTCTTCGATCTTAGCTTGAACCAAAAGTTTAGGGAAAAAAATTTGGATGTAACTCAATTTAATTTCTATCTAAATTGAGTCATATAGTTCCAAAACGTGTCTTATCCACCAAAAATCAAAATGGAGTTTTTGATGCCAGCGCATTCTTTAGTCAATTTCTCATCTATTAATGTGGATATTTTGTTCCAAAAAAAATCTTCTTTTATTAAAAACAGGCTTTGAAAATCGATGTTTATTCCAAAAAAGGTCGTATCTTCTGCCAGTTTGTTCCAAAACATGTCTTCTCCAAGTTCATTCCAAGACGTTTCTAAATCAACCAAAAATGGCTACTCCAGTGAACAGTTCATTCCAAATCAAGTCTCATCAATATCTTATTGTTGCTCTATGAAAATATAGTTAAGAATATTGTTTTATTCTCTTGTCGGTTGGTAACACTCATAGTTTCAGTTATCATGCTAACAGCCATCTAATGGCACTTTAAAATAAACCCTTCAAAGAGAATTATCCTCACACGGAATGATAAATTGCAAAAATTTTTGGTGAGGGGTGAGGGACTTTATCAAAGTGACATTGGACAGTTAAAATCTTTATTGAATTCAAGAATGACAACAAATGATATTCAACTCAATGTTCTGCCTAATGGCAATCCTGTGAAAGTTACCAAAATGAATGATGTACATAAGCTTTTATTGAGAGAGATTCCTCATCTCTCCTTTTATAGACGTTTGCTGCCTGCTGGATTTGCCACAGAAAATGGAGATGACCAAGAGCTCATGAATGAGTTATGTTGTGAAGAAGACAGCACTGATGATCGACTTGTTAGAGAACTCAGGGTCTGAGTCCTGAACACACTTTTTTTTGTATAATGATCTGAATGAATGAGATCCAATTCAGCAACTTTCATTACTTCCACTTTTTACTCTCCAGTTTTTACTCATAAGGACTTCAACTTTTATGCTCAAAAATAACTTTCTAGTACCTTTTATTATTTTCATGTATTGTTCAATATTCATAATATTTTACTCATACTCAACTTTACACTTTTGATACTCATTATTGTATCTTAAATGTGAAATATAATACATTCTCTATAACATCTTGTACATATTGAACTCAAATTATAAACTAAACTGTTATTAACAACATAAATTGTATTAACTTATATAATCATATGTGAATCATCATCTGGTATATGGCACTCATGCTATTTTCTATAATAAAAATGTTGAATTTTTTATGAAAATCTTAGTTTCTATTATAGTCCACTTGTCAAACAAAGTCTTCTTCAAGTTAGTGAGTCTGTTCCATAAAATGTCTCATCCATGCAAATTTGTTCCAAAATAGGTCTATTCCAAAGTTTGTTCCAGAACGTTCCTTATTCATTCATTAATTCAAATTTAAGTGGATAAAACTATGCAATACTCCAAAAGTCAACATTCTGAACTGTTCATAATTAGAGATAATTTCTTAGGAATACCATATAATCTCTGCCAAGCAATGATAGTAATATGGCATAACGTTTTTTTATTTGGACACATTTTGGACACGATTCAATTGACAACTTTATTATTTACTTGTGATCTATTAATATCAATTATAGGTTTGTCATGTGTCATGTAATGACATCATGAAAGGAAATAGGAGCAGCTGATGGAATATCATGTTTTTTTCGATTTAGTTTTTAGCTGATTTTGAAACATGAAAATATCAGGCCCATTATCACAAAAGCCTGTTCAATTTCAATCAGGATTAAATTTCATGAAAATCAATCAGAGCAGGGTTTTCTTCAAAAGAAGGCTTCTCTGATTGGTTCTCGTGGTATTTAGTCCGGATTATGAATTAACAGACACTGCAACTGGCTCTCTCAAGGCCATGGCTGCGTACAAACATGGATCAACAGAGCAACCAATACAACAGAAGTTGAAGAAATTAGTCGTATTTCTATCACCTCACAATGAACATTACATTCAACTACCATATATTTAGAAAGATCGATTTTAAGTTTTTTTTGCTATCATCCGATCACTTTCTGAACCATGAATCAGTGATCATCTGATCACTTTCAGATGTTCAATGAATACTGAAATGTTTTAAAATAAGGTCACCAAATTTGGTACTACAGCTATTATAATCTTTTTCATCTGCTCACACCCTCTTACGTCTTTAACAGACTTTGGAAAACTTTTTTCTGATCAGCTGCTACTTGAGGGACCAATAATCCTTTCTCAAGGAACTTCAGCGAATCTTCCCAGAGTTGAAATTTGTTCCAAAATAATGTTTTTTGTCGCAAAACCACTATATTCCTGATTTAATCAGAATCATCAGAGCCGTTTTCGAGATCCGTCCGACATACATACATATCCACAAACACACATATTCAAACAGAAATTGCTTTCTGTATAATTGACTTCAATGATTATGATTTCATTCAATGAGAGCTTTTTTCACATAATAATAACAGCTGAGATCAACAGTAAAAATGTCAACCATGATTGAAATATTGAAACAGTAGCGATCATCAACATTATTATCTTCATCTGATCTAAAGTAACCAAATTATGGTAAGATTCACATCAATGTGTCAGCATTGTTTGAATTGGGAGCATTGATGCTATTAATGAGAAATACTGACAGTCAAGGAACTGTTGTGCATATTCTCCAATATTTTTTTCGAAAGCTCTTTTTATTTTCTCAATGTTTGAGAATCTCAATGTTGACCAATCAATGTTTGAGAATAATTGATTCATGGGAAAAGCACCTTACTTCTATGGAAGATATTTTCACATTAGGAAAAGCAACAACAGCTAAGTTCAATTTTGGCCGAATTTCCTCATTCTTTGCAGAGTCCAAAACGGACACTTCTAAAGTTTTAAAAATACCCTCCATATATCATACTGAATTATTATGACTCCATCGGAATTGTTTAAGCAGTTTTCGCGATCTGTCGGATATACTAACAAAATTAGTCTTGATAGAATAGGATCAATTGATAGAAGCAACTCCCGTCATGAAAGTTTGTTTTCTGAGAAATAAAAATTATCTATACTCCCAGGAATAGCTCTGATTGAAGCAGGAGCGCCCAATCAATTTATTCTCGATAAATGCATTTTAATTAGTTCTCCAACTTGGTGCCAACCTAATGAAGTCATCTCAACTTGATGCCAACCTGACTAAATTATTAATTTAGTTGCCAGTCAACAACTTAAAAACCACCCTTAGAGTTGAAATATCGCCAAAAGATTTCTTAGTGAGCACCTAGGTCGTATAAGGAAGCTATATTCTAAGTTTTGTTGCAATCCTTCCAGCTGTTTCCCAGAAATCGTGATCAGTGAGTGAGTGAGTCAGTGAGTAAGTGAGATAAGAATTTTTACTTTCCTTGCCCTATTACCATAGGTAAGGAAAGTATTCCTTTCCGAAAAAAATTAAGGTACCTCAATTTCTAAATTTCTATACGTTTCAAGGTCCGCTGAGTCCAAAAAAGTGGTTTTTGGGTATTGGTCTGTATGTGTGTGTGTGGGTGTGTGTGTGTGTGTATGAGTGTATGTGCGTCTGTGTACACGATATCTCATCACCCACATTTTTGAAATTTGGAACGTAAGGCTCTTACAATATAAGGATCCGAGACGAACAATTTCGATGGAATGCGATTCAAGATGGCGGCTAAAATAGCGAAAATGTTGTCAAAAACAGGGTTTTTCGCGATTTTCTCAAAAACGGCTCAATCGATTTTGATTAAAGTTATACCTGAAATAGTCATCGATAAGCTCTATCAACTGCCACTAGTCCCATATTTGTTAAAATATCAGGAGTTCCGCCCCATCGATGCAAAGTTTGATTTTAGATTCTCAATTATCAAGCTTCAGATACAATTTAAACAGAAAATTTTGAGTGGAAAAGATTCAGCATGAGAATCTCTACAACTAATGATCAGTAACATTTTCACCTAAAATTAAAAATAAGCTAGAAATTTGAGAAAATGTGATTATCCAATTGCAAACTGTTGGCAACTGTTGATTCTATTAAATGATCTACTATGAACAGATAGCACACCTCGTGTGTCTTCAGCGTTATTGCCATGTCACCAGGTGGCTCATATCTTTGAATAGTAGACTTGAGATGCGCGGGAACACTAGCGTCAGGTGATCAATTCTCATAACGGCAAGGGAAGTTGTGTGAGTGCGCCACACCAGATTTTATAAGTATAGATTGCATAATTAACGTTGTATTAAGATAATTATGCATCAGCATGTTCATCCATTAATTCATACTTTACTGCATTTTGTCTAGTTGATTGTAATCAATGATGAATTGAATCTGAATCTGTAAAAAATTGAATCACAAGGATGTGTACCATCCATCAACGATACTCAAGTGTAATATAATTCTGGTAAATAACTGCGAGATAATTACAGCGAAATTCACATTTAGAGGTAAGAGGGAATTTATAGGACGGCATAGTTGCTAATATTCCTTTTCTTAAGCCTTCTTTGGTAGATAGCTGTGATTCTCTGAGGTTCTGAGTGGGAAATTACCTACTAGATCTATGGAATTGGTATGAAATGGCCAACACTTTCCTTTTTACAGATGAAATTTACTGAGATAATTATTGTAGTTTAATTGAATAACTTGGAATAAATATTCCTTTCTTTTTATTTTAAAATTATTCACTCTTGTCAATCTAATAAATCCAATGCGATCTTGCTTGTATCCTTGAAGTTCTTTCAGGAACAAGAATACAATCATGTGAACTCTGATTTGGTTACCATGCTTGAAAAATTGTACAGCATCTACTTGTACGATTCTGATGTCGTTGTCTCAAAAATCAGAAACATGTGACTCATTTTGGAATTTAGAAGTGTTGAATCGGATAACTTGGACACTATAAGCCAGTTGCAGTCATGCAGTATTGGACTGATAAGATCCCCAGTTGTAGAGTGCGGTGGTGGGCGAAGGTGCCAACTGCGCATAAATGTCTGCTGTATTCTTAAAGCTATTCGGTACACTTTTGTATTATTGAAATTGGATAATCTTTTTCAATATAATAATAATTGTTCAGATTATTTTTGAGTAGTCTAATAAGCGAGTTATGAGAGTTATGGGTCGTTAAAGTGCTAACTGCGTTTTCTTTCCAGGTCATAAACGGTTACGACTATATTAACAAAACTCCTTTTAAAAATTGAAAAATGTATCTTTCCAAACTAAAAAATTTTATTCCCTATATCGTTAATAAATGGAAAATTAACATCTTTTGTAAATTCGATAACTTGTTTATTTCGGCATAAATCGTGAAAAACGCATTTTATTAGAACAAAGCCAATGATATACTAAATGTATTAAAAAAACTCCAATGGAAAAGTCGAATCAGTTCATTATCTGGAAAGAAAACGGAGTTCAACACTTCAACAACCCATTACTCGCTTATTAGACCAATTAAAAATTTCAGTTGCCACTTTTTCTCACTCTTATAATTAACAATTATATCTTAACAATTTTATTGAAAAAGATTATCCAATTTCAGATGGAATTAAATAGAGAATGCATTTATTCAAATGCTAATTAATATAACTATTATTCAACGAAAATACTGAATAAATGCTGTACATCACCTCGAAGACTTCTGCTACTGCAGACATTGACAACAGGATTAACAGCTAGAAGGAAATTCGATGAGAACTACTATCCAAAAATTAGTTGCCAGCCCGGGAATCGAACCCGGAAACTCCCAATTGCTAGTCAGGAATGCTTACCCTTACACCAAACTGACAATCTCTGGATAGCAGCGCTCATTTTATACAAAGCCATACACTTTATTATACGAAGGTGATGTACAGCATTTATTTAGGATTTTCGTTAAATAATAGTTATATTATCCAATTTAAATAAAAAAAATTATTTATTAAAAAAATCACGGCATGCTCGCTGGATAAATCGATACTCATCTGAATGATCAAATAATAATGCTATTGCTAGGCATGGTAGCATATATACATGCTTTGAAAGGGATAAATCGGTGCAGGGATCAACTTGAGAGCCCGGGACTGTAACAGCAGTGCTTAGAGTCGCAACCAAAACAAGTGCTCTCTACATACTTCGTGAGGCTTTGACTCACGACTAGAAAAGTCGCACAAAAAGAGCTACACCAAAAATAACGTGTGGCACTCTAAGCGTGATTTCTCTCCAGATACGAGCATGGAAGGCGTTGAAGCAAATGTTTCAGTAGCTCAGAGAGCGATGAACACTACTTGGTGCTCGTTAAAATGAACTGGAGCCAAGAGTCGGTGTATTTGTAGGAGTGGATATGAGTGTGAGTGTTTTGAGAAGGTTGTAGGCAGAGCAAAGCGACACGGCTCGGCATATTAGGCACCTCATTTCAACCTCACTCACAATTAAAGGCTTGAAACCATGTCACAGTTACGACTAGTGACAGACGTGACATTTTTTCCAACTTTTTACCCTCAAAGAGGTCTGTGGGTCATTTGAAGTTACTCTTTAATCATCCAAATGACTCAAGGCAGTAATAACCTGATACTCAAGCTGATTGAAGAGGATAACGGAACCCAAAATCAAAACTGAAACCAATAATGTTCGATATGATTTGCTGTTTCCTACTGTTTCAAGTGAAAATTTGGCATTATACAGCAGCCCTTCCTTCTCATAGGATCATTTCTGCCCTTTGTATGATTTGTTTGAATCCTTTGAGGATCTTATTCATGATATCGCCACACGAATCTGTCCACATTAACTTCCATATCTCTGATTTTGTTCATTTTCTGTATGTTGGTCGGTTATTCCTGTGTTTTTTTTTCATAATGAATCCCGTATTTAAAGGGAATTAGCTCTTGATTTTCAACCTTGGATATAATATTATGTATCTTGATAAACTCAGGTTATTCTTTTTAGTACCATACAATGAACTTGATATACTTTTGTTTCAGATTGAATACTTTAGAGATGGAAATGCATTCACGGAATAATTATACTCTAAGAATAGGCATTCACTTTTAGGCATTTCAATTCCAGTGAGAGGATTACTGAGAAAATAAGAGAGAAAATTGAGGCTTTTCGAGTGGATATTCCAATTTTGACTGTCATTTTGCTCCTTGATTGAGTTTGTTCATTGTTTAATGTTGTTGGATATCATTAAAAATGTTCTAATCATCAGTTTTATTATTGTTGTCTGTATTGAAAATGTAGTAGTGACTGATATTATGACCATTAAAAATGATCATTTCTTGATGGTGCGCCCATAAAAAGTAAATATATAAACTTAACAATGTAACATCATAGAGAAGAGATAGCATGTGTACAAGGTCAAATTAATTTGAAATTGTTTATTGAGATAATCACACACAATGGAAGTTAATGTAGTTTCTTTTGTTTACAAGAGATAAATGATTGGAGTAGCAACAGGGTGAATGTCTTAATAATGCGAAAAAGTAGCCGACAAGCAATAGAGGGCACAAAGTTGGCCCCTTTCAAGTTATGGCCATTGCATGACCACATAGGCAAAGTAGACTGACTCTTCTCTCATCGATCTACTTTGCAACAAGCAGCTTGGCTGCAACTTTTCTGAACGTTGCAACTTCGGCCATCCGAAGACACTTGAAAGTTGTCGGTTGAACGTCAACTACAGAAACTTGCGCTGAAGATTTCAGAAAGGGGACGAAGTTGTGGCAAAGCAACTGTCGATAGTGTTTCCTTTACGCCAAAGATTTGCAGCGAAGTTTTGATCGCTCAACAGCTGCTAGATAAATCTCTTTAGTGAACATTGCTGACACTTTCAGCGCGGCTCATGTGTTGCAAGTTCCCGGTCTTCGACATTGATTGGCCCTGTTACTCTGAGACCTGATTGGTCGCAATTATTTCACTGGGCTGTTCGAATTATCTTAGTGCCGGATCAAAACGTCACTTCGACCAACACTTTGAAGGAACACTCAAAAGATCATACTAGTGTTATACCTAACATGAGAATACTCTTTAGAGTTTGAGATGGTTAATACTCACACATGTGTTAGTAAAACTCTTTGTCATTTCAAAGAAGGGAAATCTATATCATAAATCATTGCAATTCATTGCAATAACGATCTCCCACTCAAGATAAATAAAAGGGGAATAACTGAAAAAAAGAGTCTCGAAGACTCTAAGATTAGTAGAAAAAATAAACATGATATAAGAAACTAGACCTACAGTAACTTTTTCTTCCATATTGACGTATAAGGATCGAGATTTCTGCCCAAGCTACCAATCGCAATGCCATATTTTAAACGAACGTTAGCAAGTTCTCACATATTTCTGACTGAAGGCGAAAGTAGTTTTCCGTCTATTTCTATGTTCGACAATAACTTTAGAAAAAATGATCATTCACCTTCAAATTATTTTGAACACGTATTCTTCGAAACTTTTTAGAGATCAAGTTCGTTGAACAACAAAATTTACTCACTCCTTCGTCCTTTGTCATGATATAAAAATAACATTGAAAGTGCATAAGAAAAAATTTGTTCATCATTTAGACAGCTGGAACTGATTGCATGCTATTTCTGTAATTTTTCCATTCATTTAAAAAAGCTGAAGATGCTATTTGGGAGTTGTTACACAGACTGTCAGACTGACAGACTTCATGCGCCGCCGACTCATGATTTCAGCTGAATAATACAAAACATATTATTGTAACGCTCCTTGGGGGAGCGTTCCTGGTTTTTTACTAGAGCATATTGGGGCTCGTTCAGAAGATATTTCAAGGACAGAATCTTTTCAAGTTTTGGGCTCTATTGTGTGATTTTTTACACTGCAGCTGCTTCTGCTCTGTAGTAGGAAATTTATTCCTAAGTTGAAGTGGGGCACAGATAAAAGCTTATATATTAGCAAGTAAGGACAGAGAACGTATGATCTCGATCTGACCCCACTTAATATTTCCACTTAGATCTGTTCCTTTATCCAGATTTAGATCAATTATTTCAATGATCGTCTTTGATCGGTGCTTAACAAGTACAAACAAGCCAAACATAAAATCTGAAGGGCTGAAGAAATAATCGAATCAGAAAAAAGAATATTAAATTTAAAATATAATGAGCAATAATAATGGTTGATAAACAGTGCAGTTTCAAGATTTTATAAACAGGTTTTGAATAATTCAATGTTGACAGACTTAATTGAACTTGTGCTATGATGCTGGGCTATCATGCACGTCCTTTACAAGTTTTAAAAATTCTTATAGATAAATTAAAGTTCTAAATAATTTAACCAAAAATATTACAATATTTGAAATTTAATCAGGGTTGTGGTTCAGGCAGATAAGGACAGTCAAACGACCACAAAAATTTACAATTATAATTCAGTACACTTATGCTATTAGCGCTGTCGACGTGGCCATTATTAATTAGCAAAGTAAAATTGAAGTAATTTCTGTACTTCTTCGAAGCGAAGGGTGGGGGCCCCATAAAATAAAAAGAGAACTCAAGTGATCCTTCTTGGCGTAGTAGTTTCTTTAAATTAATTTATAATCGATGGCTCGTCCAAACTTCGGTCTTTGGCACGTGGGGGTTTTAGAAATTAATATTATTTCCTTCACCAATCAAAAAATGAATAATGAAATTTAGATTTATGAAATCAATCAATTGATAGAATAATTTACAAGTATAACAAATAATATCGCCTCGTGTATAGGCTAACAATTAAAATACATAAATTTAACAAACAAGAATCTCACTAGAAAATGGTAGCTTTTTAGAATAAGGTATTTATGGTAAGGCATTAAAAGGGAAGTAGTGTCTCTCTTCTCAAAAACTTTTGGCTGAGCAGTTCCGTCTTACTTGATTTGCATAAAATTCTACTATTGGTGGAACTAGTATGACGTATACATCACGTCAGGGATGAGTAAGAGAATAGTTCTTGCTTTACAATAAATAAACTTAGATTATCTGCCTTTTATTAGTAAATAAATTTTCTTCATATTTCTCCTCATTCAACATACAATGTGTTACCGTATATGATAAGACTTTTCTAGTTGCTGATAACAAAAATAGAATATCATCCCTTTTTGGTGTTATTTCTCTGACCTATGATTGGCCTGAACGGGTTACAGAGATTTTTACATCAGTCCATGCGATGATTCTATAATAATTAATTATTATATAACATTAACATTTCATACAAGAGATTCTTATTAAGCTGCGTTCAAACCGGAGTTGATAACCTAAGTTTTTAACATTTTTGTTATCAACTGATGTTAATTACAAAAGTTGATAACATCATGTTGAGTTGCGTTTACACCGGAGTTGATAACATGAGTTATTAATAAAAAGTTGTCAACTTGACTGAATCGACAAAAAATTCTCTTGAGAAAAGTTGATAACTCGTGTTTTCAACAGAAAATTCCTTGTTATTAACAAGATTTATGTTATCCATCGAGAGTCGGTAACTTATGTTAATAACAGGTTACTATGTTCCCCGCAACCCCCTCGCCCAGCATCCCTACCCTACAACTACAGCTGTTCCCTAATAACTACAGCTGCAGACAAAACACGTGACAAAGTTATTAACTTTTGTTGATAGCAAAACTAGCAGCGAAAAGAAAATTTTATTAACTTGTGCCTGCACTTTTTTAAAGATGATAAAGAAGACAATTTTGAATAAAATTTAGAATTTAGAAATAGGCCGACACATCTAAAAAATACCTGAGTCTGTACCTAATTCATGCAGGTGAACGGGCTAGAGTCAAGAAAACTTCAATTATTAATCTTGCCATGCCTGATTTAATAGGTTTATACTATAGAATAACACTACAATTTGAAATAATAGAAAAATACAAACAGCTTCAATAAACATTGGCAACTAAAATCGAACAACAGAAACAACAATTTCATGTTACTTTGGTGACATTCTTCATCTGATTCGGGGGCGCATTACTATCCCCGATTAGATAGCAATACGTCACAAAACCAAACAATATCAGTCATCAAATAACAAGTTCATTTCAACATGGAATTACTCAAGAAAGCAAAGCCCGTTGAACCCAATTTTCGTCGATAGTAACCCATATAACCCATTTCATAATAATTTTGAATCCCCACTTTTGATTGACATTCTCGAATGAACCTTTGTTTCACTACACTGCACTTTCGTTGGTCTGTACGTTGCTTTATCGTCGGGGTTACAGTACCTTGTTTTTGGCGGTGAGCTTTTACCGGTTGAATTTGGCTTGACGGCGACGTCCTCTTACGTCCCTAGACCTGTCGTCTGAACGGGTGTCTTGAAGCGGTGTTACATAATGTTGCGGAACCAAAGGGGTGGTAGTACAAGAAGTTGGTTTGGGGACACACATGAACCGCTGTAAATAAATGTATTACAGCATTAATTTCTAACTCTTCCTACAATTCATCAAAAGCTAAAACAGGAGTTGTCTATTGATTACAATTAATTAAATTCTCTCATTCTATTTGAATCCTCATTTTATATAGATTTTATCTTTAAACTACTGATTTTTTGTATCAGAATTAATTGATCTTTCTTCACAAATATTTCAAAAGTTATGTTATAATTTAATAAATTAGCGTTCAGTTAAAAGCCTTAACGCCATGAGAAAACACAGTCAGAAAAATATAAAATTGAGTCTTAAACTCAATATGAACATAATCTTAAAAATTCCATTCCAATTTAAAGGCTATCTTACTGACTTTCAGCAATACTCTACGATAATATATCTCCAGAAACAATAGCTCAAATGTAACGTAACTGAAAACTTTCTATACTTCTTTAGAAAAAAATTATAAGTATCTTCCATCACTAATAAAATCAAAAGGATTATTCTCAATCAATATTATTAACTTGAAAAATAACAGGCTTTGTTGATATAATCTTTTGATTGAAGTTTCAATTAATTTATTTCCCTAAATTATATTTTAACCTTAGTTTACGTACCTTAGCGGTTATTTGAAGAAACAATTATTCGTACATGATGAAGAAACACAATTAAACTTTTCAGGACATGGCACTACTAGAAAATTTAAACTTTAATAAAAATAAAACTAGCTCCTACATTAACTAAAAATGATATAAACTCATAAACTTGCCCAAAAAGGGCGAAACATAATGACTACATCTTTACTCTCGTAGTGCTCCTAGCAAAGTGTCCTCCGAAACGTAATCTGGTCTCTCGACTGGGGAATCCCCACTACTGTATTTAGAAACAGGTCTCCTATTGGGCGAAAGGAATCAATTTGACCAATCGTCGCGTGGCTTCTAGAGCCTTTGGACCAAATAGTAAATGCAAAATCGGTAGTTTGTTATAATTTCATTGCTTGCTGTTTTCCAACTTATCGCACTTTATGTCACAACAAGAAGGCTAAGTTTTAGAGATAATTCCATAATCTACATTCCTCGATGACTCGGAGCCACAATTTTTAAATATCTATCATGGGAAACTCGAAGTCATGGCCGTTCATAATAGAGAGAGAAAATAATTTATTTCGCTAACTCACTTACAATAATGGCTCTAGTCTATTGCGTATTAAATTTACTATTATAACTCGGGAAAAGGCCTGAATTGAAAGGAGTGCTCGGCACACTCCCCTTCCTTACGGTGTGAAACATGCAAAAAGAAATCTAATCAGGATATGTTACCATAGAGGCATTCTGTATGTTTTGGAGAGTCGAATTTCTGGATTGATAGTAGGATCCAATTTGAAGCGGGCCCTCTTCAAAAGAAATCTCTTTAATCATTCCGAAATTCAGCAAAATGTATAACTAATAGAGATTTGTGGCAAGAGTCTTTAAAACAGTAGCAAGAGTCAGGACAAAACAATATGGGCGTGTCCACCTTTTAAGTAGGCACTAAAGACGGACCGAGTATAATAATCTTGAATACTTCAATCACTTTATTGAGTCCCTGGTTATTTTCTTGGCAAAATAAGGGAACACGTTTAAAATACATCATAGTTTTAATTGGTTCTATGTTACTCTGCTGTTGTAAAATATGAAGTACGTTGATTATAATAGTAAAGGATGAAACCTTTTCACTCTGCTGAATGTATTGAAATCTAACTATCATTACTATAGAGTTGAGAGTGCAACATATTTTTAACAATATAAAGAAATTCAATAGGCAATACTATTCTACATAGGCTACGATTCAAAGATAATAATGGTTGAAACTGCTACACTAGCGAGTCATCGGAGAGCAATGACACACGCTTGATGTACATTCCGTAGCTATGAAAATTTTCTATCCATTATTGTATTCCAGCCGGAAATCTCTACCACAGAATTGTATTAAAGTGAACTAAAACGGAATCAGTTGAACTGAATAAACCTATGATAAGATTATAATTGTATTAATCACGGAAGGTAAACTAATAAAGAATAGGGATATCAACAAAATAAGATGAAATATAAAGCGAATAGAATATAAAATATGAGGCCTTAGACATTATCCTTATTATTTAATGAATGCGAATATATTTTATCTATGTGTACTAACTCCTAACTAGGTAAATGTATAATTCTTAACTATGAATGGATGAGTATTAAGCTATTGAAAATGGGTATAGTATAGAATATTATGATAAATCGTCTTATGCTAAATAACTTATTATTATTAGAGACATCACATACATACATTGCTACATAGGATATTATGACTGTTGATAACTTCAGAAATTGATTATCACCCGATCTGCCAAACAATCAATTATCTACTACCGTGAGAAAACTGTACATTCATTTCATTTACCGCGAGTATGCAGCCGTGCATGAAATAAAATTAAACCTAATTCACCTACCTAAATATATTTAATATTACGAAGTTAATAACATAATTTAATGACTAATCTAGTTGCGCAAGTTATTTACATTCCGGAATTTCTTCTATATACATTATATTGTCACGTAACAAAATCTTTGACTAATAAACCCTTCATGAACCCGTAATGAATCCTTCTAACAAATACGGTAAATATCTTTATCATAACTCCTTCTCTCTTTTCTCCTTCTCATTCATTAGGAATCATCTCGTTGAGTGTATAGAGACAAGGCTATAGAGTGGCGCCATACTCACAAAATCTTATCCAATTATAACTCACGACAAAAAATCTTGTCTTCAATAGACTGATCTGTTTCCTATTTTTTTCTGATCTGTTTCGGATATTTTTCAACATGACTCAAGCGTGATTTTGCATTCTACAATCATGAGAAAAACACTTTTCATTATAATATTCTAGTAGGAAACCTCTACCACAGAACGCTAGTCAAAACAAAACTATGAGTTCCAGGCTTTAATCGACAATCATTCTATATTTCGCTTCTCACTAGAGTATTGTCATTTTCTCACTGCCTACAACTGCAACTAGATAAATTGACTCGACATCGATCATCATTATTTATCTGAAATAACGTGACATTTTATCCAAACACTGGAAAAATAATTGTCAACGCATGATCTAATAATATGAAAATTCAGCTCGATCAACTAGCTTAGCATTGGACTGCTTCTACTTGACTTCTGATTATCAACATTATGAAATTTACCAATACATTAACACATTAATAGACTACTATTACACTATTACTGATTCTCAAGTTCACTGACATTTTCAACCTTACTGGAGCCTCACATAATTATTTCTCAACAATAAACTTCATATCCAACTAGTTTCAATTACTCTACTAGATCTCAAAATATCCCAACTTATTCACATGGAAAACTTGATTGCAATTTTATCATTCATCATTAAAAAAAAATTGATCATTTCATTAAAGATTTTCCTATTTTTTTTTATTTATTAATTCTTTTTGACTACTTATCTCTAAAGGGTCCTACTGTTAATTACCTCAATTTAATTTTCCCAACAAAAATTCTATTTCCTTTTTGACACGAATTTTCCTACATATTTCTACCTTATATCCCCATTTAAATTTTAATCAACCTTTCAACTCTCAACTACAGAATATTTAAACTCATGCTTAACTCAAGAGATTTTCCTTTTCATTTCAAATTCAACTAGAAGAATTTCACTGTTAATTTTATTTTAATTTAACCCGTTCATTAGTGTTCCAATATTTATTTCTACTTTGACTGATAACCATTTTAACATTACCTAGGTACTCGAAAAAGTTTCTCTGTTATTTTATTTGTATACCTCAACTAATCACTTTAAATATTCATTGTCTAAAACTTTCAATTTTCGTTACCATACCAAATTTCTAAGCAACTTTAAACTCAATAATACCCCTTTTTTTACCAATTATTACTTGTGATTTTGCGGCTGACTTTCCTACCAAACATTAACGAACCTTTTGACTGGGCTTCCCTAAACTGCATTACGCTGATTGTTTTCCTTACAATCACTACGAAGACTCACTAAATATTCTAGATTTCGGTTCACGTTATTCTACTGACGAGCCCCATAACTCTCGAATGAACCAGACCGTTTACTAGATACAATTAAATCTTAGCTCACACCATCTTCGGTGCCTTTCGCTAAAATTATACAATTCCACCGTACAAATTTGCAAGGTTAGTCACAGCTAAATTCCTTGATTTGTTACATGGACAGCTTTCGGGCAGTGCTCCGTTCTCTCTGGACACGGGCCTACACTCGCGCCGATTACTTAAATTCAACAACAACACACACAGGCAGGACATCCCCTTGGCCTCCTCTAAATCTTGAGTCTCAACTAAACAAACAAAAAAATTCCCCACAGTCTACAGGAAACGTTACCAACACAACAGATCTTTACACTATCACTACGCATGCCTACCGCAAAAATCACACCTAAAAAAAATATTTCCAATAATAAAACTGATTCACCTTTTCGAGAATAAACATTACTGATAAAGGGACTTAACAACCTCATCTGAATCAACTTATTTTCATACAAATTCCAAGGATTTGATTATCGTTTCAACTTTAATCTACAATACCCAATTATTTAGTTTAAACATCTCAAGGCCAAAACTACTCATCAACTTTTCAAAACTACATATCAACATAACTAATAAAACAGTTTCCTATTTATTCTCTGATTACCTTCGATCTACCTAAACTTATCAAAAAAATTTCCTATTTTCCTCAAACATTCTCCCATAATAATTTCCGAATTTTCCTAATTTACTTGGGTTGACCTTTAAAATCTCAATATTCCCTTTCACTACTACTATAATGATATTCAACTACCAGACGTGAGACCAGAATACGTACGTTGACATTACAATAATTTCTATCATCATTCACGGAATTACAGAATACAAAAATTTTATTCAGCACTTAGAATCAGTTGTTTTCACCTATGCTAGTTTCTTCTACTAATTTTTATTCTACCGTTAAACCTTTAATTTCTCAATAATCAATTTCAATATTAAGTTTTGGAATACTTTCAACTTAAGCATCAATGATACCTAACTTTATCTTTAAGCACTTCAAAAGATTATCATTTTAATGGATTTAACATAACTGAATAACTTTCCTGTTTCATCTACAATTATTTAAACTTCAGAAAAATTGGAGTAGCAACTATAAATTATTCATTCAACTCCAAACCTAAAATATTGACAGTTAACACGTTCACAGAATGAATTATTAAGTATAGACTCAGAAACATTGATCTAGTATTATTAGAGTAAGTTATGAAAAATTTAATTTTTTAGAAAATTTGAATTCCAGAGATTTAAATATCTCTAGACAGCAGAGTCGGCGCAGTTGTGTGCCTCCCGCTAAACATTCAGCAGAGTGGCACAGTTGTGTGCCTGCACTTTTTTAAAGATGATAAAGAAGACAATTTTGAATAAAATTTAGAATTTAGAAATAGGCCGACACATCTAAAAAATACCTGAGTCTATACCTAATTCATGCAGGTGAACGGGCTAGAGTCAAGAAAACTTCAATTAATCTTGCCATGCCTGATTTAATAGGTTTATACTATAGAATAACACTACAATTTGAAATAATAGAAAAATACAAACAGCTTCAATAAACATTGGCAACTAAAATCGAACAACAGAAACAACAATTTCATGTTACTTTGGTGACATTCTTCATCTGATTCGGGGGCGCATTACTATCCCCGATTAGATAGCAATACGTCACAAAACCAAACAATATCAGTCATCAAATAACAAGTTCATTTCAACATGGAATTACTCAAGAAAGCAAAGCCCGTTGAACCCAATTTTCGTCGATAGTAACCCATATAACCCATTTCATAATAATTTTGAATCCCCACTTTTGATTGACATTCTCGAATGAACCTTGTTTCACTACACTGCACTTTCGTTGGTCTGTACGTTGCTTTATCGTCGGGGTTACAGTACCTTGTTTTTGGCGGTGAGCTTTTACCGGTTGAATTTGGCTTGACGGCGACGTCCTCTTACGTCCCTAGACCTGTCGTCTGAACGGGTGTCTTGAAGCGGTGTTACATAATGTTGCGGAACCAAAGGGGTGGTAGTACAAGAAGTTGGTTGGGGACACACATGAACCGCTGTAAATAAATGTATTACAGCATTAATTTCTAACTCTTCCTACAATTCATCAAAAGCTAAAACAGGAGTTGTCTATTGATTACAATTAATTAAATTCTCTCATTCTATTTGAATCCTCATTTTATATAGATTTTATCTTTAAACTACTGATTTTTGTATCAGAATTAATTGATCTTTCTTCACAAATATTTCAAAAGTATGTTATAATTTAATAAATTAGCGTTCAGTTAAAAGCCTTAACGCCATGAGAAAACACAGTCAGAAAAATATAAAATTGAGTCTTAAACTCAATATGAACATAATCTTAAAAATTCCATTCCAATTTAAAGGCTATCTTACTGACTTTCAGCAATACTCTACGATAATATATCTCCAGAAACAATAGCTCAAATGTAACGTAACTGAAAACTTTCTATACTTCTTTAGAAAAAAATTATAAGTATCTTCCATCACTAATAAAATCAAAAGGATTATTCTCAATCAATATTATTAACTTGAAAAATAACAGGCTTTGTTGATATAATCTTTTGATTGAAGTTTCAATTAATTTATTTCCCTAAATTATATTTAACCTTAGTTACGTACCTTAGCGGTTATTTGAAGAAACAATTATTCGTACATGATGAAGAAAACACAATTAAACTTTTCAGGACATGGCACTACTAGAAAATTTAAACTTTAATAAAAATAAAACTAGCTCCTACATTAACTAAAATGATATAAACTCATAAACTTGCCCAAAAAGGGCGAAACATAATGACTACATCTTTACTCTCGTAGTGCTCCTAGCAAGTGTCCTCCGAAACGTAATCTGGTCTCTCGACTGGGGAATCCCCACTACTGTATTTAGAAACAGGTCTCCTATTGGGCGAAAGGAATCAATTTGACCAATCGTCGCGTGGCTTCTAGAGCCTTTGGACCAAATAGTAACTGCAAAATCGGTAGTTTGTTATAATTTCATTGCTTGCTGTTTTCCAACTTATCGCACTTTATGTCGCGACAAGAAGGCTAAGTTTTAGAGATAATTCCATAATCTACATTCCTCGATGACTCGGAGCCACAATTTTTAAATATCTATCATGGGAAACTCGAAGTCATGGCCGTTCATAATAGAGAGAGAAAATAATTTATTTCGCTAACTCACTTACAATAATGGCTCTAGTCTATTGCGTATTAAATTTACTATTATAACTCGGGAAAAGGCCTGAATTAAAAGGAGTGCTTTCACAAACTTATATTGATAACAAGATCTTGTTAATAACAAGGAATTTTTTGTTAGAAACATGAGTTATTAACTTTTGTCAAGAGAAATTTTTAGAGATGTCGGAAGTAAGTTCAGGAGGAAGAGCAACATCAATTTCAACTCGTTTGTGAAGCCAAGGGCCAGGTTTCGTAATGTTGTGCCGGATAGATTGGCGGATTTCGGCAGGAAGGATGTTCTGGTGATTCAAGGTGGTTCTAATGACATCAGCAGAAATGAAGCAAATGAAGTCCTGACAGGCTTACACCAGTGTCTGCCAGCTCTCTATGGAACCAATGTCATCGTTTTCTCATTCCACATCGCTTTGATTTGGCGGACTGGTCGTGTGTGAACAAACTGATCAAAGACATTAATATTTCTATGAAAAAATATGCGATTTGTTTCCTAATTGTAAGTTTGTGGATATGAGTCATTTGGGAAGGAGATTCCATACAACGCACGAACTTCATCTTAATAAGTTTGGCAAAAAGATGATCAGCGATTATATTGTAAAGTGCGTGCAAAGTAATTTCATGAATACAGAATCTACTCTTGCTATTCCACTTTATAGTTCTTTTTTAGTTTAGACCACATAACATCCAGCTCAAATTTGGTAATTGATAATGTTGTTCCTATTGAAAATCGATATAATCTTGATAATCTCATTGGTGTACAGCGAATTTGTGATTCTTTAGATAATTGTAATAGTCTACTTAGTAACGATCAGTCATCTAATTTAGTAGTTGCTCATTGTAATGTTCAAGGTTTGATAAATAAATTGGATGAACTCTCAAGTTTCAACTGCAAATTCGATGAAGACATATTATGTGTTTCTGAACATTGGTTGGATTCAAATGATCTGACTGAGATTGAAATTAGTGGCTATACATGCATCAGCGCATATTGCAGGCCTACAGGGCAAAGAGGTGGATCTTTGATTTGTGTAAAGTCATCCTTAATTGCGGTTGAAATTCCATATTTGGTAGAATTATCCGTTGAAAGGGTTTGTGAGAATTCAGCTGTGTTGATTGAGCAATATAATGTTATTTGCATTGAAATTTACCGTGTTCCATTAGCGAGTAATTTGGAGGCTTTCATAAGAACGCTTCTCGGCATGATTGGTGTTTTAAATAGCAATAATAGTACTAATGCTAGCATTACCCTTTGTGGGAACTTCAATGTAAATCTGATGATAGATTCTAACGACAGTATGGTCTTTAAATATTTGCTGTCAAGTTTCAATCTCAATTTAACAATCAATGAAGCTACTAGACCAGGTGAATCTACTCATTGTGAGGGGACGTGTATTGACAATATTGCTACATCAATTCATTTTGAAAGAATTATCTCAGCAGAGGTTGAGCCGATGATTGTCTCGGATCATTTTGCTTTAGTGCTTAGCTGCCAACTTGATGTGACTGATCCTACAGCTTCAAAATATTCTAGAGGTAATAATAAGTCTAGGAGAATTATCAGGCCACTCAACTACACTAATATTGTTAAATGTCAATCAATAATTGCAAGAACTAATTGGTTAGATTTTTATGCAATCAATAGTATTGAGGATAAATTTTCCCACTTTTTCAATAAATTTGGTTTATTTTCAATTGGAATAGGATCCCCATGGAACCTACTCTCATATCATACTTGTAGAAGAGATATTCAGCTGTTCCCATAATAATTCTCACCAACTCTATAATTACAAGTTGCGTATTCCAGAGATCAATACAACAGTTCATGAACGAGCTCTTCAACCCATGGGTTTGCTAGTTTAGATATTTTTGTTAGAAGAGGACTCGCTTAAATTTTTTTGCGCATATTTCCTTCCCTTTTTTTCCCATGCTCCTCTTTTTCACTCTTCATTCCTTACTTTAATACTCTTCAATAGTCTATTACATGGGAGAACTAGTTGGCTTGGTATTTTCCCTTTCTTTCTTTCCAGGACACCACACCATGAAATACTTACCTTACATGGAGTATCACGTGTTAGAGCTATCAACAATCGAAAAATGTCAGCAATTCAACCATCCAAAGTCCAATAGTTCCCCTGAGATGATGATGATCGATTTTGATACTTGTAATTCACTTAGTCAAGCTTTTAGGTTAAAAAATGTCAAGTCCAACAAAAGTTAAATTAAAAGTGAATCCTAATTGAAATATGAATACAATGAGGTTGTTGCCTATCGATAAAAGGTGGAACGTTGTAGGCTCACTATTATTCGAATATCCAGGGATACGTTAGCTTCAATGTTTGATGTGATGAATAGATATTATCATCACATTATCTGATCTGTCGCATGTATGTCAAGTTATGTATCGCGTGCTTCATGTGAAAATTTTTACTGTTACTCAAGTTACCAAGTAATCAAGCAAATTAGGCGACGAAATCAGAATGATTATCCATGCCAGGCTACTTATCTATATGTATGTAGAAATTTCACTATGCTAGCTCAATTTTAGCACATGCTCTTTTATTCATTGTGACTGTCATCTTCACTATTTGAGCGAGTTCAGTTGGCACCATTATTTCTTCTATAAGTTGGAAAAATATCTTGGAGACAGTTAGTTAATAATGGCAAAAATATAATAATTCATATGATGGATTTAGAATTAATTGAGGGATGGAGGATTGACAGAGTCAATAAGAGGTTATCAAGTAATATGCTAAAATATTTTTCATAATTCATGAATAATGTAATACTCCCCATCTCTCATCAATGCTCAATTCATTGTATTTTGATGATTCCAGTTTTGAGTAATATTTCTCGGAATATTCCCATTAAGAAATGTGAAAATAATTCTCAATTTTTAAAATTATTTGCATAGAATCTGTTGGAACGTCTGCCCAACATCGACTTATGGATGCTATTCCAGTTGACTGTCATTTCCAATCATGCTCCACCATCGTAGCTCTGACTTGGCAAACCTGACGTTCGAAATAATATAGTGGAATTATTACGATAGAGAGAGAATGATCTGTGTGTGAATGAAGTTTGAGCGCTAACTTGCAGCCAGCGATTTGGATTCCGAGAATTCTTCTGTTGAATAGTCTAGAACTGAATGCAGGCGAAAGGAGGAAAGCTGAAATATTTCTACAGAATGACTTTTCTGGGAACCTACGATTTTACTTCCAGTTTATCCAATGGAATCCTCAACTAAAACACAATTTCATATTAATATGTTTTGAAAACTTGTTTCAGTACCGTACTCAGTTAAACTTTAATTTGAGATTTGGTAACATTCAATTCAATAGAAATAGTTAATTTTGGAATTGAAAGATTTAAAATTTTGATGACGAGAGTGACTATAGTCCAGTCAACGAAAGATTATAGAGGGAAAAGTTTGGAACACAATTTTCAACTCCACAACTCTTTCAAGGTTAGTAAGAAAATATCAAAAGTCCTCACCCCTACTCCCTGTGCTAAAGGGGTGGGGGTGGTTTGAAAGTAACATTTTTTTAATTTCGCTTATATCTCGGAAACTATGCATCTTATTAACATTTGTGTTTTGTGCAAAATTAAAGCTTACAAAATTACCAACAAATTTTTTCCTCTATATTTTCTCCATATCTTTCATAGTTTCTGAGATATCCGCTTTTGAAGGTGAAATATTTTTCGAAAAAACACTTCTGCCTTCAATTTTTCATCTTTTCGGCCTTATAATTTTTGAACGATTGATAAAAGAAATCTGTGCTGATTATGAGCTGATAGAGCATCAAATTATCTTCAATTTATGTAGTTCCCCACTATTTTACGCACTTCTCTACGACTGTTGCAGCAGTTTTAGTGTTGAGAGTGAAATTTTCTGTTCAGCAACAATAGATTAGTAGACAATGAAATTTGGAGGGAATGTCTGGAGCACAATTTTCGACTTTGCAGTTCCGGAATTTGAGTGAGCCCGTTTTGACAGTTAAATTCCTATGAGAAAAAAAATTGAAATTAAACTTTTTTTATAGGGGTATTCATTTATAATTATTGAATATTCATATTAAATTTCAGCTTGATTGGTGCATTGAATCATGGTATGCTCGTTTAGTGCAGAAAGTGAGTGCCTCCCCGTATGACCCCTCTTACTAGCACTGGTAACCCTCCTATAATTTCCTCACGCTTATGTCATGATGTGTATGAATCTACCCCGTATATCCGGAATTTGAGTGAGCCCGTTTTGACAGTTGAATTCCTATGAGAAAAGAAATTAAAGTTAAACTTTTTTTTGTTATAGGGGTATTCATTTATAATTATCAAGTATACATATAAAATTTCAGCTTGAAATAGATCATGGTGAGCCCATTTAGTGCAGAAAGTGTGTGTGTGTGTGTGTGTGTGTGTGTGTGTGTGTGTGTGTGCCAATTAACGGAATGAATTGAAATTGGTAACTTTTGATCCTTACACTATAAGGATCCGACACGAACAATTTCGATCAAATGCAATTACAGATGGCGGCTAAAATGGCAAAAATGTTGTCGAAAGCAGGGTTTTTCGCTTTTTTCTCGAAAATGGCGCCAACCATTTTGATCAAATTTATACCTAGAATAGTCATTCATTATGCTCCATCAATTGCCACAAGTCCTATATCTGTAAAAATTTCAGGAGCTCCGCCCCATCTATGCAAAGTTTGATTTTTCATTTCCAATTATTAGGTCTCATATATAATCCAAACAGAAAATTTCAAGTGGAAAAGACTGAGCATGAAAATCTCTACAATTGATGTCTAGTAAAATTTTTTCCCAGAATTGAAAATAAGCTTGAAATTTGAGAAAATGTCATTATTCAATTGCATACTGTTGGCAACTGTTGATTCTATTAAATCATTCACTATGAAGAGATAGCAGATCACTACTTGAGATGCGCGTGAACACCTAGCGTCAGGTGATCAATTTTCATAACGGCAAGGAAAGTTGTGTGAGTGCGCCACACCAGATTTTTGTTGTTCTTCTTTGGTATGTATTCAAACTTTGTTAGCAATTTATCGCAATTTTTCAAATCTTGTGAATCTTGTATCGGCACTGGATTTACGATTCTTGGGCTATAAAGAAACTCTCAAATTAGGTATTTATCTAATTTCTTTATCTTCTTCAGCCCCAAATCAATAATATGATTGATTCAATATTTTCTCTTGTTTTATCCTGCTATACTGATTGATTATTCAAAGTCCAATGATATTGGAATAAATTTAATAATCTAAATAACTAAAATTGAACTCAAATTAAGAATAACAGATTGGGTTGTGTTTACATTTATCTGCACCCAGGCCGTATGTCCATCATACTGGACTCAACAATAATGTCATCACAGTGTTAGTAAGATTCCAAATAATTCTTTGAAATTTCATTGAAACTTCAATTAGATGTTTAAACATTAATCAATAATGCCAAAAAATACTACTTATGAGAAGTGAGATGAAATGGTTGTTATTCATACTCCCATAGAATTGACTGATTTTTAGATGTTGGAAATCAACATCGGAAAAAAATTGTGTGAGGACGAAGGCACTCAATCTCACCCACTTGAAAATCACGTATGGGAAAGATGGTAAACGTTCAGAAATAAAAATTTCTGTGTTTGAGCTGACAAGTAGGCCCTCGCCCTCACCCAAAATTTCTTCCAATTTTTTTTTATGTTCATTTCCAACTTCTAAAAATCAGTAAATTTCATGGGATTATGAATTACAACAATTTCATCTCACTTCTCATACGTACAATTTTTTGTTATGACACCCTTTTCAGAGAATCTTCTCCCATGGCTTCCAGTATTTCTTCGCACTCTTGTATGAGTAAAGGAACTAATGAAACTTGAGAATGATCTAGAAAGTAGAAGTAAACAAACACGTCTGAACCTATGATGCGCATTCCAAAGGACTCATGGAGAATGTAAACTCATAATGGAGAGATAAGGGAGGCGGGTTCTTCATTTATGTATATCATTGCTTTTTCAACCAAACTGTTTAAATAGTATTCTCATTATGTATTGCAATGGGAGGCGGGTTTCTTATTCATATCAAAACATTTTCTTAGTGGAAGCTTATGGAATTTAGTTGGACTTTCTTTGATATACAAATTTTAGTTTCCACACCAGAGTTTTCAATAGGGTCGCAGTAGAGGAAGAGTGACTAATTCTCTTTTGACGATTTTTTTGGAGATGTACCTAATTTTTGTAACAAAGTTGAGATTGATTCGTTGTGGAAACAGATGATGTTGGATGCAACTCTGTATGGGCCCATGTTGATTGAGAATGTTTGAGGAGGAATGATGAGTTATGAAAATGAGGAAATATCAGAAATAACAACAAAATGCCTTCTTTCAGCTGCAATGAATTTTTGTAGTAATGAATTAAGATAGTCTCATCTTCATCGAGTGTATATTATCTGTTTCCTGAATATAATCTTCTATAATGATTATGAGTCATCTAATTTCAAAACTATAGAACTCCTCCTTGTTGAATGTCGATATAATGTAAAAGCTGGTATATACAGAATTTTCTCGATACACGAGAAGAGCACTCCCTTATAAACTCCATCTTTTTGAAGATGGCGACCTTTTCTTACAATTGTTGGACGGTAGCCTGGAGAATTGGGGCTTTGCGTATCAGAAGACTTGTCCGTTCAGTTCAGTTGTGAATCCCCGATTCGACGACGCTGCAAGCAAGAAAACTAGCTGTAAAGCGCCGGAGGTCGGATCAACTTTTTGATGTTTTCCAGATTGAAGAAGGTGTGTGTGTGCACACGCCAGGGGCCGTGCGTGCGTCAGCATCCGATTTCCAGCTTTTTTCGTCTCTCGATGAGGGGGGACATTAGCCTCAGCTTTCCACCAATGGAAAGCATTGGAAAAGAGCTGAATGCTTTTTTCCGTTCACAGATGGCCTCAATCGAACTGAACGTGGCGGGAATGTATTTACGGTTAGCCTCCAATGCCTTTGTCGTCATGTACCCACCTGCGCAACCTCAGCATATTTTAAGTTGCTCTATATTATCAACTGATCATTTCACAAAATATCACGATGATCAGAGGCTGTTCTCAATACATTCGCTTGGAAAAGGATGATAATCCGAGCTCATAATAATCTAAGCGAGGAATTGGATTATACGCCGACAAAATGATAAGCGTAAACCAACTAAGATACTGCCAATCACTTGAGAGAAAATTCATGAGAAGAGAATAGGAATAGATACATAGGTGAGTGGGATGACAAATTAAACAAGAAGTCCTATACAACTCTAAATCCATTTATTCATTCTATACATAAGTCAACATCAACTCTTATAGCACATGAAAAGACAAATCGAAATTAGACTGCTGATTTGTGCGTATTGTTTCGGATACAGAATAATTAACTATAGTGATAGGCCTACGATTCCTGTTATACATGAGATGGAGGAACTACACAATCTAACTATACCACCATCTCTGGATGGTGAAATATCATATCAACAATCCATAATCACTGTTGTTGCATTGTTCAGGTATCTAGTTATGCCATGTCATGTATTGCATTATCCACTCATTCTCTCCACAACTTGATTTGATTTGCATCTGTGGAACACGATCGTGAGTTCTACTTGACCACCATTTTTAACTACTGTACTGAATCGTTCTCTTTTCGCTCATAGGAGAGCCACAGATGATTTTTCACTTTCCTTGCCCTGTAACCATAGGTAAGGAAAGTATTGCTTTCCGAAAAATTAAGGCACCCCAATACAATTTGTAAATTTCTTCACGTTTCAAGGTCCCCTGAGTCCAAAAAAGTGGTTTCTGGGTATTGGTCTGTATGTGTTGTAACGTCCTTTTGGGGTTACATGTGCCCAGCTGGCAGTAGTCGGTAGAGCAAATGAGATTAGAATATGTTTTATATTCATGCGCCTGCTGAAATAAAAATACCATATGGTTCTTATCAGCTCTTCAAGGAGTTTATATAAAATTCTGCTATAAATTACTGCAAACTGCTGCCGCTTTATCAATCGGCAATCCTTACTGCTGCTCCACAATTATAGATTCTACAGAGGTAGTTAAATAAAAGGGTTCAAAATATTGCACAAGACAATATGGTACCGACACTAATCCAACTCGCTACCATCTGACAAAGTGGTCAGCAGTTTGAGATAATACCGAATGTGATCGAAGACGGTATTTAGTTAGAACTCCTTTTATTTTCTATGAGCTAGTAGAACTGCTTCGACTTAATTCTATGACCCTGTGTTTCAGTCAATTCGACTTCAGTAATTATGTTGAACCATTTGAATAAATCTTGAGAACGTAATATTTCTGAAGATTTAACGCTCAATGCTGCATATCACTGATTTATCCAACACATTCGGTGAAGAATATAGTTGGTTGATAGATTTATTAATTTGTCAATAACGATAGAATATGCTAGTACAAGATTGGTCATGCATGAAGACAGGATAAAAATTGAATGGTACACCATTCAACGAATAAAATATATAATTGTAATCATATAAATAATTATATAAAATATATAATTGTGGCTCAATCGTTCGACTGGCTTTCGCTTATTCCAAAAATATCAAAAAATTTAATATTAACTCTTAGGGTTTGAGTTCGGTCGTCAGTGGAATTTAGATAAAAATAAATTATCTTAGGAAGTTTGAGCTTCTGGTAATTCTTTTAAATAATACTGATAATAAAGAAATATTAAATGAGCATATGTAATAAATTAAATATTGATAGATACTAATTCTGTGGATACTTGAATACTTCATTTTCATCAATGTTCTTAATAAGACTTTCCCTTATTTATAATTACTTGCTCAAATAAGTCTAAATCAAGCTTGATTCTTGGATGTAGACTTTGACGAGCTAGCTTTATCAAACTTTTATAAATTCGTTGCAATGAGGGCCCTCTAAAATATTTTATAACTCACGTGCGCCGATTTTTCACAAATTTAAAGATGTAGCATGGCTTTGCCTCGTGTGTCCTGTACCTTATTCCTGGTGGGCTGACGTCGTCTTATCCAAGGGGAATAATTTAATTATTAACTCTTGTCATAAAGCGACTTCACTGAGTTGTAGCGATTACTTAATAGGAACATTTAAATTTAAACTTTGGCAAAAGAAAATTGATATTGTAATAAGGGGTTCAGTCTAATGCTCTCATATTGGTTGGTGTCCCGGTCGATCTCTGGCAAGCAAGTGGGCAGGTGATCCTCCCTTATTCTTTCTCGGCGATACTTCCTATTTCTAAATTTGCATGAATTTGCATAGCTGCCTCTATTGGTAGATTTCAACAAATCCCCAATGACGTAATTTGACTCTGTCAAATAGTTCGCAATACAAAGACATAGTAATTAATTATATATAAACGTATTCACACTTGAATTGATCCCATGCCAGTTACAATTACCCATACGTTTTACAATAATTGTATATTTTTATATTTTTTAAAAAAGACCACGTGGTGACTTTTTGAAATATATATTTTCAGCGCCTACTAAATACTGGATTCTGATTGGTACATCATCAGTTTTTGTACAAAATGTGCTATTATATTACTGCGCCTAATAAAACTAGATCCCATTTTCCCTCCATTCTTATTATATTTTCTCATAAATCTGCTTCTATATACACAATAAATATTTTCATATTTTTTTAATCGTTTATGTCTTTCATTTAGCATGCTCGAATCTACAAAACCCCTTTGTTCTCACTTTATTGAGTACAGTTCACTTGCAATTATTTTGCTAGAAAGTATCTGACTGAATTCCTGATGTACAGCTTGACCGCTGTTGATGTTGCCGACAAGCTCTATTCCCAAAGAACCTAACCTCAATACTTTATTATTATTTTCATTAAATAATCGACAAATGACTTCTATCCCGTATTGTTGCAAATAATTGTAGCCTTTATAGTCCCTATTATGTCCCTTATCTTTTTCCCCTAACATAAGTGGTCAGCCTCCTGATGAGCTTGAGCTGATAATACACTGTCATAACAACATCACTGTTAACTGCACTTGTCCAACAATAGAAAGAGTTAAATCAATCAAATATTTAGGTGTTTCTAGGGATCAGCATATTAAATGGGATGTTCACATTCAGAATCTATGCTTCAAACTGAAATATTTAATAACAATTTTTTACAGAATTAACCAATTAAAAGACTTGAATATTTTGAGAACGATTTACTACGCTTATGCTCATTCACTTTTCCACTATAATATAGAAGTATGGGGAGCAGCGTATGACACTCATTTTAAGAAACTTTTTATAATACAAAAGCATATTATTAGAGCTGCGCTTGGAAGACCCAGACTCTATCCCAGCAGATTAATATTTGAAGAGATAGATCTACCAACGTTACGTCAAACTTATGTGACAAATTTAATAATTATCTTTATTAATAAAAATACACATCAATTTACCCGTCGCACAATCCCTTATAATATACGGCCAACTGTAGTAAATGCTTTCAATATTAACTTTACTTCATTAACATCTAGTAAACACCAATTTGAATATCAGAGTAATAAACTAATAAATAAAATTCCGGAAGACTTTATTAAGGATAAAATAACAAAAACCAAATTGAGATTAATAATATCTTGGGTAAAACAGAACTATTATTTTAAAATTGAGAATTGAGTTGGCTAAATCAACAATTTTTGGCAATATTAATTGTGTAAAAATTATTAGAACTTGACAATTTTTATATTATTTTTCTATATTTAGTTTATCAAGTACTTGACTTTTGATAAAATTCAACATCCATAGATTATTTACCATATATCAACAGAATTGTATCATTTGTACTGCTGTTATTAGTTAAAAAATGTATTTCTTATTTTTAGAACTCGTGTCTGGAGCTCAAGGCTTCTTCTTCCAGTCACGCCAAAAACTATTGTAATTTAAAGAATATTATGTTTGTAAAAATATTTTTTGTATTGGGAAATAAATTCATATTCAATCTCTATTATCGACTGATAATAAAACAGATGATAAAAGGTTCTGGTTTCTTTCCATGAAACCTAATAATATTCATTTCAACAAATGAATTTTATGTGTGTGTGTGTGTGTGTGTGTGTGTGTGTGTGTGTGTGTGTGTGTGTGTGTGTGTGTGTGGTGTGTGTGTGTGTTGTGGTGTGTGTGTGTGTGTGTGTGTGGTGTGTGTGTGTGTGTGTGTGTGTGTGTGGTGTGTGTGGTGTGTGTGTGTGTGGTGTGTGTGTGTGTGTGTGTGTGTGTGGTGTGTGTGTGTGTGTGTGTGTGTGTGTGTGTGTGTGTGTGTGTGTGTGTGTGTGTGTGTGTGTGTGTGTGTGTGTGTGGTGTGTGTGTGTGTGTGTGTGTGTGTGTGTGTGTGGTGTGTGTGTGGTGTGTGTGTGGTGTGTGTGTGTGTGTGTGTGTGGTGTGTGTGTGTGTGTGTGTGTGTGTGTGTGTGTGGTGTGTGTGTGTGTGTGTGTGGTGTGTGTGTGTGTGTGTGTGTGTGTGTGTGTGTGTGGTGTGTGTGTGTGTGTGTGGTGTGTGTGTGTGTGTGTGTGTGTGTGTGTGTATGTATGTATGAGTGTATGTATGTCTGTGTACATGATATCTCATCTCCCATTTAACGGAACTTGACTTGAAATTTGGAACTCAAGGTCCTTACAATATAAGGATCCGACACGAACAATTTCAATCAAATGCAATTCAAGATGGCGGCTAAAATAACGGAAATGTTTTCAAAAACAGGGTTTTTCGCGATTTTCTAGAAAACGGCTCCAACGATTTAGATCAAATTTATACCTAAAATATTTATTGATGAGCTCTATTAACTGCCACACGTCCCATATCTGTAAAAATTTCAGGAGTTCCGCCCCATCAATGCAAAGTTTGATTTTACATTCCCACTGGCTCAGATTTTTGAATAGTAGACTTGAGATGCACATGAACACTATCGTCAGGTGATCAATTTTCATAACGGTGAGGGAAGTTGTGTGAGTGTGCCACACCAAATTTTTCATATTGATCTCATAGTCTCAAATTCCATTTGATTCGGATTCTGAGTGTTAGGTAGGCCTATAATAAAAAAGAAAATTTAATATAGCATAAGAAGATATTCCATGGTATAGGGATATAGGTATATCCCATACTATATTTATTCTATGTCATAATGTAGTCGCCTCTAGTAACTATTGATCTATCGTTCATTCGTTTATAAGGGAGATACATATTATAATGTTTTTGATCTCCATCTTTCAAATTCTATTTGTGCCTTAAAAATGTGGGAGTACAAGATTCAATCAGCTTTGTAACTATTGAATTGTATGAGGTGTGAGGGACGAATATGGTAGTATTTTTTGAAACTATTGAATTTCATTTGCTTATCTGAGAACCCCCTGCTAGCATCTTCTGAACAATGTGTATTCAGAAGCAATACTTTGTTATGTCCTATTGTTGATAGATTTGGTGGTGATGGAATTCAATCTTGTTATATATGCTACGAAAGGAAGAGCAAGCAGCACTTATTGGAAGGAGCTCTAGGGAGCGAAGTGAGTAGAGCATTGGAGTTGAGGAGGAGACAGCAGCATCCTTTGTGCCACAACTCGACAAGAAGTAGCCAGAGCTCCGCTGAATGTGAAGAGGAAAAGCACCTTGTACGGAAAAACGAGTCGGAAAATTGGAAAATGAAATCCTAGGCGTCTGAAGTGAAAAAGTTGGTCGCTTTCAATCTCGTCTCTTTTTCAGACCTTTTCAAATACGCGCGCATATCCACATATCCCACCTCCTAAATCCTCGTCATTGAACAAGAAGATAACCGTCAAAATCCAATACTTATAGCTTCAATGTGCGCTCAAACAAGATTTTGAAAGCTTTATCCAATCTTAGAACCAATTATTCATTATTCAATGAACTGGTCAACTTCAAAGCTGATCGTGGATATTTTCGGATCATCAACCTTTCTAAATATTCGCAAAGCTCTTGTGTGAACCAAAAATAGGAAATAGAACCAATAAACGCTCTATTGGTGGAAAGATTTTTCAAATTCATGGTTGAGTTCACTTTGAGTTTTATATTGTGCTAAGCTAATTTATCAAGCCGATTAATATTGCAGGTTCTCATATTATAAGGGGTTCGTAGAGGATTATTCAATTTGAAAACTCTATAAATCTAGAAAAAGGTATAAACCCACTGAAAATATCAATTATTGATTAGTTCATAGTAAGAAATATCTAGAATATCGGTCGCTAATATCCTCATTGAGAAAAATCAAATTTATTCCATAAATAGTTGATTTAAATGATCAAGAGCACACGGTCTGACTGTTTTCAACTCTCAACCATTGCAAACCGTTGCTGAATGGTTAAAAAACAATTGCGCCGTTTGCTCATCTCCACTTGAATTCTCCGATTGATTCTTTGAAACAATCTCGCTATCGATCAAGCATCCGAATAGACTAGTATAGAAGCACATTCGAATGATGAAAAACACTTGATATTGCAATATAGTATGTTACAAATAATAGTATTGATACTCACTTAGTAATTACTTACTTACTTAGTAATCAATTCTCGTGCCTCAAATTAAGATTTTACTTGAGGATTAGAAAAATCTCGTCACTCACTATTACTTACAATATTGACTAGTTAGACGACCCCCTGAGCTAAAGAACACGCTCAAGAACTTACTATTATTTTGTAATCTTTGAAACCCGCGACTTTTAATTATACAGATCTAATGAGAATTATGAAAACAGCTGAATAATTCTTTCACAATATAATTTGACAGGAGGTTTCATTGGAAATGCTACTTCAAATGAAAAAATACTCTGTCGCTTCAACATTTTTGCCTCTCATATGAATCAAAACTCATTTTTTTATGAGAAGGTGGTCATGTCATACATGATTTGCATTCAGAGTTCTAAAAAAATGGCGAAAAACCGCACATTGATATCTCAACCCGTATCAGTTTCTTGATGTAAAAGTTGTGATTATATTGTATACTAGCAGGTAACCCGTGCTTCGCAAGGGTCTTTCTTAAAACTTGACGTAATGAAATCTAGAAGAATTCAAAATAGGCCTCTAAGAATCCTCGGTTGATTAAGAATTTATATGCTGCATTTCAAGTAAATCAGTATGACCACCTTTCAATTAAAAAAATAAGTTGGATTCAAAATGGCGGAAAAAATTTGGGTGTGACGGAAAACCTGTTTTTATCATTCGAAAAGGATTCCCAATCATACCTATCTTCTAATTTCCCTTTTAAGAAAAATCTTCTGCTGTTTCCATACAAACTAAAAGCATGACAAATAATTGAAAACTTGATGTAATCAAATCTTGAAGAATTTAAAATTGGTCTATAACCACCCTCGGTTAAGCAAGAATCTATATGCAAAATTTCAAGTTAATCAGTCCAGTAGCTCTGACGTGATAATGCGTCAAACATAATTTCCCTATACTTTACACCTGTATAGGCTACGTTTATAATCCAGTTCTTTCCTTTATAAAGTATACATGGATGGATGATCATTGTTATTTCACTATAAGATAGGATGAGTTGTATAGTTTCCCTTTCAGAGGGAGTTTTGACAACCCACAAAACTCATTTTTCATTTGAAGATATAACGAAAAGGTGCATATGACCTTATTTTTTTGCTCAGCTTGCCAAAATACCCCTCATTCCAATATTAAAATTTTCGACTGACTGTACAGTGAGTCAGCCATTCTATCAGGGCTCGAATAATTTTGAAATTTTAATTAAATAAAAATGGAAGAATATAATTTCTTTATGTAAATAACAACACCTTCATTCAAACACATATATTAACACTCTTGTAATTCAATAAATAATAAATATATATATAAATGATACTTATACTATAGAGTTGAGGAATAAAAAATAAATTGCACACCATGAAAGTTTCATACATATATTACACAAATAATGCAAAGATCAATCGAGGCAAAAAATATATATAGAGCGATAAAAAAAATATAATATAAAAATAGAACAATAATTGAAATCAATAAAAATATCACAGGCTAACTTTATATTCTAGATTTATGGCACGAATCATTACCATGTGCCTTTATCTTAAAATCATATGCATTCTGTTGCATGTAGCTGCGATATGCGCTTGCTAATACTTGTCGGCTTGGACAATTCAATCAAAAAAATGTGTGCTCTAAGATCAGCTTGATAAATTAGCCACTAATAATCCAAATATATATATATATTAAAATCTCTAGTATTTAGTAGATTTATTTGTATCGAATATATATTTTTATCTCAGGGTGCAAGATTCGGCACCTGACGGAATAGGTAGAGCCATTCATCTAGTGAATTAGAACTATAATAAATTATCGCAAATTGTATTGCAAAAAATTAAATATTATATGCATATGTTTTAATAGCCTAGATTTCGTACTTCTTTGATTTAATAGAATTTCTAAAATATTGATCTATATTTTGCTTTCAAATAAATACCTTTAATACTAATTTTACTTGCGCAAGTATTACTCTTATTAATTTCTCAATTTATAATAAAACCCTTTCGGCGAGCTAGCTTTGATCATCAGATTAATTCGAAGCACTAGGGCGCCCATCACTAATTCAAATTTAATCACTCACGTGTCGAAAATCTTCTTGTAAGCCGCCGATGTCGATCCAACTCCATGTGGTCCGGGAATATGGTAGCCGGAATCGTCTCCTCCAAGGGGTTATAAATTTAATTAAAAATGAAAATGACTTCTGCTTCACAATAGCATCACGAAGTCTTTTAAGAAATTTAATAATTTACTTTAACTTTAACTTTTACAAAATCATTAGTAAGGTACTTCGCTCTAAAATATTTGGGGTCCTCTTATGGTGGCATTTGGCTGGCGAGTGCTGGTTCTTCCTTCTCAAGTTTTACAGATCCTCTTTCCGACTTTCAAATTAGCATAAAATTTAAATATCTTAGTCCTCCGCCATTTAGGTTCAAATAGATCTTACAAAAAATACCAAAATATTGCTTAGATTATATGATTAATAATTTCTTTGCATTCGAGCCATATCGATAACATAGATTACACAAATTTTAACACAAAATCTAGTACATTTATATAAATATATAGAAATATTTTTGAACTGGCCTACAGTTGCCGCCTATTAACTGCCGTTTTACTATTGGTGCATGCAAATTTTATTCGGTATTCATGCGCCTGGTAACTCTTATTCCTGAATACATTAAATTATTTTTATTTGGTTTTTTATTTATGCTCTTTGCATGCTAGTTAATATTCTATACATTAATATTAATTCCATGCTACCTAATAATTAGCCACGTGGACGGGTGTTTTTTCATATTGCACACCATCTGATTGCAATAAAGCTCTGCCAAGGGGTTTTGGTCAGATTCTACGTTCCTCGGTTGATCGATCTCTAGGTCACCGATCCGTGAATACATGTACATAACCTCAATCTTCAAATATTTTATATAATAATCTATTTATGAGCAATAAACTTCCTTCAAATCCTTTTTAGGTTCTTGTACCATTTAGCCAGAATAAGCTGATGCTATCTAATCTTAGTTATTATCTATTTGGCGATATTAGCCAGTTACTTTATTTCAGACCTATTACTGTTTCTGTTAGGGCTTTTTGTCTACCCAGATTTAATATGTTACACGCGCCCCTGGGTTTGAATTCAAAATATTTGAGAATCACAATGTTTTTAATGAAAACCCACCCTTCAATACATCGATATACACTATACTTTATTTATAAATTATACTCTCATACTTCTATCACAGTTCGCAGACATATTTGCTGCATCTCCTTTATACCTTTATCAAATACAATAACAAATTCTCCTCCTCAACACACATAAAATATCATAAATATAAACTTCTAAACGTACTCCTCCTGACAACACTTAAAACATAGTAATTTTTAAATTCGCCGCTTGCAGGGCCGCCAACCTAACTACACACATTTCATAATTCTCACAAATGATTCCTTTTAGACAATAATTTCGATTCACAAAACTTCTGGGCTTATATCTTATAGTATTTCTTAGGTCTTAATATAAATAATTTTCTATACATCAGGTACAATACTTTTCTTTTGCTAATGGCTCTTTGGTTTTGGTAGCTGGTATTCACTTTAAGTCTTTTCAGGTAACAAACGTGGCATAATTAAAAGTAATAAATATAAAACATATAAATAAATATACCGACATTAATAAATATAATAAATAACAATAATAAATAACTTTTTGGGTACAGTATTCTTTTTATAAACATATGTTCAACAGACGTCACATATTTGATTAGGTGGCTTTGCTCAGCTGGTCGCTGTTCTACATTTCATAGTGCTACATGTTACATCAGAATTTGCTGTCGACTTTCATAACTAACCTAACTGCTCAATTTTTTCTCTTAAAAAGGTAATTAACAAATTTTAATTTTATTATCCCCGCTTGTGTCCTTTTTTATCTGATGTATATAATTAATTACATATTTAAAAATTGTTCTTTTCTTATTGCAGGCTTCTAACGGCTGGAAGGAATTAAAACATTGGATTGTTGCCACGCGGTCCTATACCAAGATTAAATTTATTAAGGAAGGTTAGTAATCGGTTTGATAATAATGTTTTCCTTGATTTCTTATCATATTTATTTCAAATTCTGTGATATGGTTTGTAGAAATTTCGTGGCTTTCCCGTATCTTTTGGTTTTCTGCTTGTAGCTGTTGTAGGCTGGCTAGGTTATCTGCTGTTGATTTGTGAGGCTGTCCTATTGATAATTTTTTCATCATAAATTTAAAGCCCTTGTATCTCGTGTATTCTTTCAAATAACTCCTTGTTCCTTTAATAATAATTTCTTTTAATCTGTTCTTTTCCGATCATCCTGCACTCTTAACTCATCATTCCTTTCATTTTCATTTAATACTCTTGATTTCGGTTCATTATAAATTAGTAGGCTCAAGACAATAAACATTTTTATAATATTAAATTTCCAATTATCAATACTAGATTCTTTCAATACCAACAATACAATATTTTCCCTCATATCTACAACATAGTCTTTTATTAATATCACAGCCATTATAACAAATATTAAACATATACAAACATTTATTATCTTTTTAATAGTATCATCTCTCATCATATAATATCCAGGTACTTTCACTTTCTTAATATAATTCCTTATTGCTCTTGATTTTACTAACCACTTTCTGTCCATCAATATCCACAAGTAGTCCACTCCATTATTTTCCCGGCGTGAATCCATAATAGTCCTTTTAGTTCCATTTTTAATCCAACATGAATCCATGGTAGTTTCGTAAGCAGCTCCGGTTTTGTTCCATTCATTCGATCCGTTTTTATCACATTTCCTTAGCCCATTCTTCCGGTCACATCGCTGATTGGCTCTCTTGAAGCGTATGTGCCGCGGATGCACGCCGTCGGTCCGCTCCTGTCCTCCTCGGTGTCGGTCCGGTGTCCTCTTCGGGCGTTTGAACCGTGCATGCGGCCTCCATCGGCGCGCGCGGTTCCTCCGTTTCTTCCGCCTCCGGGCCTTACGATGCATGCTCCTCTCCCGAATGCCGTCCTCTCCGTCCTGATGTCGGCCGTCCGGTGTCCTCGGGCGCTTCCGTCTCCGGGCCTTGCGATGCATGTTCCCTTTGTCATGTAGTCCGTTCTCCTCGTCCTGATGCCGGTCGGGTGTCCTCGGGCGCCTCCGTCTCCGGGCCTTGCGGTGGTCGCTCCTCTTGTCCTGGATGCCGTCCTCTCGTTCTTCCATGGGGTCCTTGGTTTGCCGTGTGGTGGAATGATGCGCGGGTGTAGACTCTGTGTGCGGATGCATGGTGGTGGTCAAAACAGGTAGTATAGTGGTGGTCTCCTCCTGGCGGCTGTTTATTTTTAGCAGTGACTCTTCGGTGGGGAACAGGAAACTTAATAGAGGCTGATGCTTGCGGCTGGCTTTAATTGCATGTTTGGCGGCGGTTTTTTGTGGTAGGCTGTCTTGTATTGGCTTCGGTTCTTTTAATAATATTTTCGGTAAATCATTTCTAAAGGTGGTGTATGATGTTGAAATATCCTGCTTTTCTTGGTTTGTTTCATTTGAGCTTGTGCTTGTTATATCGGGGGTATCATATAGTCCTGGTTTATTAGCTGTAGTTTTCTGTATATCTGGTGGCGGGTCGTTGGGTGTTGGGTTCCGGGTTTTTTGTTGATTCAAACCTATTGCATGTGCTAGTGTATAATTTGTACTTACTTGTTGAGGTGGCGGTTTATAATTTCTGTTGTAACTGTTTTGTGTGTGATTATTATGTGAGTTTAATCGATCACGGCCATCATAGTGATTCCTACGATTGCTCTGCTGGGCATAGTGGTTGGTTGTACGATTTTGAAATTTTTCATTATTCCAATTACCATTTTGCCTGTGCTCATAGCGGCGTTCAAATTGAGGAGCAGATCGGTAGCGATCATATGATACCGGTTCATATTTTGGCTGTTATGCGGATTAAATTTTGAATTATGTTGATTTGATGCGTATCTCTGGTCTGAGCGGTGGTTTGATATTGCCATTGCAGACTGTATGCCATATAAATGATTAATCAGCTGCTTGCAATCAGTAATGGGTTGTGTGGCGAGTGCCATTCTAACTTGATACGGTAGCTTCTTTAAAATAATACTTGCTAATGCCGATTCATTAATGGGCTCGCTCAATTGAGAATTTTTAAACTGTAGGGCAGTGACGAAAGTGGTACATGCACCGTCTAAGTTAGGGTTGAACTCGCATGATATGATGTCCGCTAGCACGTCCAACTGTTTACTTCTGCTCCAATACTGTTCCAGGAAGACAGCTACAAACTCATCCAATGATGTAAATTCATGGGCTCTACTCCGAAAGAACATCAGGGGTTCGCCAATCAATAAATTAGTCAAACGAAGACGCCAAAAATTCCAAGAGGTAGGTGCAAGAGTTTGTACTAATTTTATCTGATCAATGAATGGTTGAGGTTGCAAATGGCGATCAGTATTATCAAATTTTCCTAGTCCTTGTAATATACTATGTACGTTGAGGTTGTCTGTTTGAATCCCTTGAGGTCGTTGTTGAATATGATTTTCTAATGCTGTTATTTTTTCCTGTGTTATCTGCCATTGACTATTATGTGTAATTTTATTTGCGTTTACTTCTTGATTTAATTGAGTCAGAGTGGATTTTTGAATTAGTAGAGTTCCGTTTAAAGCTTTACAGGTTTCAGTATTTTGATTGATGCTACCTTGCAGTTGGTTCATTTTTGTGGACATATTAATCTGTTTATTTTGTATTTCTTTAATACTGTTAATATTTTTGTCAACTGTAGTTGTTAATGTTTGATTGGCAACGGTAATTTGTTTGTGGATTTCTTGGTGGCAATCGGCCTTAATGTTATTGGTTATATCCTGAATGGGTGTAGTGATTTGTATGGTTAGGTTATCTATCCTTTCGTTGAGCTCACATGTAACCGTATCCAACCTTTCCGATAATCCTGCCGTAACTTTATCCTGACTTTCTTTCTGTAGATTTATCATTGCTTTTAATTCTTCCCTATGATTCTCTACTTTAGCCTCAATAGTATCCAACCGTCGTTCTACTGATTTTATAGCGCCCGCTGTCTCTTTCATGCCCTGTTCCATTGTTTGCTTATTTGCCTCTTTCATTTCCACATTCTCTTTTTAATCTCCTGCATCATTTTGTCCATTGTGTTTTGTAGCATAATATTGAACATACTGCTAGTTTGTTCCATCATTACCTTTTGAAAAGGATCTAGCTCTGTGACTGAAAATAGACTTTGTTTGCTCAGATGTGACTCGGCCTCTGGAGATGCGGGTTCGGCAGGCTGCTCCTCGCCCCCTTCAAAGTTGATCTCTACTATCCGTTGATTCAATGGTGTGTCAGCGGCGTCGATTCGAGTGGATGATAGAGGTTGCAGACCTGGTGGATCGAAGACTATCGACCCGACGCTTCCTGGTTCCCTTTCTCGTGGCGTATTGGCATCTACCGTGGTGGGGTTTGATGTGCTTGGAGTCGACAAAGTGGGATCTGTGCAACCGCCGTACATATATGAAACTTCAGAGTTTGCGGGAGTGTGATTCATTATGTCAAATATGATAAATGCTAATTAAACAGTGACAAAAATGATAAGCGAAGATGCTTAAAAAAGAGACACAAACCGGGACTTACAGTGAACAGTGATGTGTAAAGTGTTTGGATACTCTTACAACAAGGTATTTATACTTAAGTTTTTTACAATGCTCTAGCGCCCCCAATGTTTTGTTGATTTATTCTTGGCTAGTTTACAGGCTGCGACTTATTTTCCAACCGGCTTAAACACCTAATATATTTTTGACTAGAAAGTAATAGCAGTTTAGGCTTATAAAATATAATCTCTCTTATAAACATGTAATTTTTCACAGTACTAATAATATAAAATTTTCTTTAAAACATATAATTTCTCTCTATTTAAAGCTCTTGTTTCCCCAAAAAGTAATACAAATTTCCCTTCGCCAGTTTTCCTCACAACTCGTATAAGTTATCTATAATTTTCAATATGGTTATTGACTTAATTTCAAATAATTATTCAATGAGCTTGGCTCTCATCATCAGTCCCACGTTGGTACGACATGTCTTTGTGCCGTATCCGTGGCCTATCACGTTGGGCGACATGTCTTTGTGTCACGTTATTCTTTATATTTAAATAACGATTAGCCTCCTGCTTGGCATCAGTCGGTAAAGCATGAGATTTGATATAATTAGGTCGTGGTTTTCTAATAGTATTCAGTCTTAAAAAATCTTGATAGGCCTAGATATGGGCTTCTCCAATAACTCTTGTAATTCAATAAATAATAAATATATATATAAATGATACTTATACTATAGAGTTGAGGAATAAAAAATAAATTGCACACCATGAAAGTTTCATACATATATTACATAAATAATGCAAAGATCAATCGAGGCAAAAAATATATATAGAGCGATAAAAAAAAATATAATATAAAAATAGAACAATAATTGAAATCAATAAAAATATCACAGGCTAACTTTATATTCTAGATTTATGGCACGAATCATTACCATGTGCCTTTATCTTAAAATCATATGCATTCTGTTGCATGTAGTTGCGGTATGCGCTTGCTAATACTTGTCGACTTGGATAATTCAATCAAAAATGTGTGCTCTAAGATCAGCTTGATAAATTAGCCACTAATAATCCAAAGATATATATATATATATTAAAATCTCTAGTATTTAGTAGATTTATTTGTATCGCATATATATTTTTATCTCAGGGTGCAAGATTCGGCACCTGACGGAATGGGTAGAGCCATTCATCTAGTGAATTAGAACTATAATAAATTATCGCAAATGTATTGCAAAAAATTAAATATTATATGCATATGTTTTAATAGCCTAGATTTCGTACTTCTTTGATTAATAGAATTTCTAAAATATTGATCTATATTTTGCTTTCAAATAAATACCTTTAATACTAATTTTACTTGCGCAAGTATTACTCTTATTAATTCTCAATTTATAATAAAACCTTTCGGCGAGCTAGCTTTGATCATCAGATTAATTCGAAGCACTAGGGCGCCCATCACTAATTCAAATTAATCACTCACGTGTCGAAAATCTTCTTGTAAGCCGCCGATGTCGATCCAACTCCATGTGGTCCGGGAATATGGTAGCCGGAATCGTCTCCTCCAAGGGGTTATAAATTTAATTAAAAATGAAAATGACTTCTGCTTCACAATAGCATCACGAAGTCTTTTAAGAAATTTAATAATTTACTTTAACTTTAACTTTTACAAAATCATTAGTAAGGTACTTCGCTCTAAAATATTTGGGGTCCTCTTATGGTGGCATTTGGCTGGCGAGTGCTGGTTCTTCCTTCTCAAGTTTTACAGATCCTCTTTCCGACTTTCAAATTAGCATAAAATTTAAATATCTTAGTCCTCCGCCATTTAGGTTCAAATAGATCTTACAAAAAATACCAAAATATTGCTTAGATTATATGATTAATAATTTCTTTGCATTCGAGCCATATCGATAACATAGATTATACAAAATTTTAACACAAAATCTAGTACATTTATATAAATATATAGAAATATTTTTGAACTGGCCTACAGTTGCCGCCTATTAACTGCCGTTTTACTATTGGTGCATGCAAATTTTATTCGGTATTCATGCGCCTGGTAACTCTTATTCCTGAATACATTAAATTATTTTTATTTGGTTTTTTATTTATGCTCTTTGCATGCTAGTTAATATTCTATACATTAATATTAATTCCATGCTACCTAATAATTAGCCAGGTGCACGAGATTGATATTTTTAGAATATATGTGCAAAATTTGGAGATCTAAATCATTCCCATTTTTCTGGTATGCAATCCACAAGTTGACATGTTTTGATGCGAACAAACAAACAAACGAACACACGAACAAACACAACCCTACTCTCTCTACTTATTATATAGATTAACCAACTGAAAACATGTGTTAGCGCATGAAGGTCTGTCTGTGTGATAGCTCCAGCTGATGCTATGAATGAATGAATGAATGGAAAAACTGTTGTAATTGCAAGCAATGGATTCTTCAGTTGACTCAATGATGAATAAAGCAATTTTTTCTCTTATGCACTTTCAATGTTATCTGTTATATCCTGAAAAAGGACAAAGAAGAAAGACAATTTTGCTCACCATCGAACTTGACCTGTATAAATGTTCAAAGAATACGTGTTAAAAATTTGAAGCTGATGAAATCTTGAATCTTGAATTCTTTCCAAAGCTATTGTAGGACATACAAACTCTCTTGCGCACGTTCAATTACTTTTAGAGCTACAAAATCCCATTTGAATATAAGTGTTGCTCTCATTGTTACCCAGGGCTCACCACAGTTCATTAGACTTGAATGAAGTGACACTCATGGCTGATTTCCGGTCAGCATCATCAACATCAATAAGCATCATCAATATCATCAATAGTGACGTCACTTACTGAATGTGATAGCTGGAATGCAATAAAGCACTGTTCGATGATGAACTGCGATGATCGGAGCCTAGCATAATCGGTCACCACCGGCCAATATAGCCAGCCACATGCTGCTAATGCTATTCAAGTCAAACCAAGCTCAAACCTCATCAGGAACCGGGTACGTCGCATTTATGTTGAGGACAAATACTTGATTCTAGGCGAATAATATCACTTGCTCCTTGGTTGAGATTAGTTTCTGTTTGACTCCAATCTGAACAATCAGTTCATAATTTAGAGTTGGCATGTTGAGAATGGGTTGATATATCGGGTTTTGATTGGAAACTACTATATTGTAATCCAAGAATATAATATTGACTATGTTGTTGAACAAGGGATCGATCATCCATTTTCCATTGAATCTCTTTTGCCAACTGAGAAATAATATTCGGGTTAATCAATAATTAAAAAAGTGATAATCAAAAACCAAGCCCTAGAGTAGAGGAACTTTATAAAATTTACTTCAGATCTGTTCAATAGAAATGAGATCATGAGTACAGAGTCACCGAGAGGAAACTTGACATAGTAATCAGTATTTATATGATCATTCAAAATGGCTGCGATGATTGATAATATTAATAAATGTAGTTGGATTCCTGCTACCTACTGTTCTCCAACAACAGAGTGCATCAGTTCAAGATTATCCCTCGATAAACTCCCTCCAACTATTTTCAACATAATCCAAGCAAAAGTCGTAATCACCCATCCATAGTTGCTGGTGATCAATGCTGTTGAATAAACTTGCACATCTAAACTATCCTAAAGCAATGACAAACTGTTTTCCAATCAATTAGTGCTGCTGGAGGAGGAACGAAATTTAACAATAGAACAGATAATTGAAGGAACTCGAACGAAAGGACGGCTGTATAGATCTAGGCGAAGAGTTGAGTCCTACTTGCTGCCGAAGAAGAGAGATAAAAGAAGAAATAACAGGATATTAATTGAGAAACGGTTGTCATGGAAACGTTTTCAGGACCAATGCACTCAAAACGCGTTGTTTCAATGTAGAAAAGTGAACACTATTGCAGAGTGAAACAGCCAGAAATAGACTTTACACGCTCTGTTATAGCACTGAATGGCAATGAAACTGTGTTTGGAGAACTCGCTCCTGTACGCCAGCTCTTATCACATTTACAGAATTTCAAAATATTCATCATCCTCCTTCACAATCACAAGTCACCGACAGTTCAACCACTTCCCACGTCAAAACTCGAATCTTGCTTGGAAAATCAAGCAGCCTATCGCATATCATGAGTTTATGGGACTGATATGGGAATAGTTATCATTTAAATCAATCTATCAACTCATTTATTGATGAAGCGTAATGATCATGAGAGAAGGAAACACGCATAAGACTTCTCCATCTCCTGAATTTAGTAGATTTGACTGAAAACTAATCTATTCTCTATTGATTGTTGAAATTTAGTTCCATGAGTGTTTTTATGTATTTTTATATGAATGATTTTCGCTCCCTAAGATTCAAATTTCAAATCTTCTATTCTTCGTCTTCTTCAAACGAGTGATCATTTTCGTATAAATTGTGCTTCAAATTTACATTCTGTTGGAGGATTGTAAGTTCTCCACTAATTATTAGCTGAAATGTAATCACACTGGTAGTTCATCGTAGGTTAGATAAGTATCAACGGTATAGATAAGTATCACTATAAGTATGATACGTATCAACCTCAACTAAGGTTATGGATGAGTATCAACGGTATAGATAGGTATCACTATATAAGTATGATACGTATCAACCACAACTGAGGTTGACGGTACACCAGATACTTTTGGCAACAGGCCTTCTGTAGACACGTCATGTAGCCGAGAATCGTTTGCTCTTGGAGCTCACTTGTGACGGTCGTGTTAACAAGATAATCAATCAATCAACATAATCGCAAAAGGGGAACACTTCAATGCCATCAATCACTGTCGAAATGCGGCTCACTGTGACTGTGCCTCAATATTCTTGGGATTATGCGCGCGTGTGCGCCTGCGTCTTATTAATTACACATCACACGAGATGTGTAATTACACATCACACATTTTCGTAATTTTATATTTTATAAGTATTGTCAGTTTTGTTAGCCCAATTCTTCTTCAAATTGTTTCTGATTGTGACGTAAGAAAGCACTCAAACGTCATACGAGAGAATTGTTCATTGAAAAACTTTTGTCTTCTCGAAACACAGTTTTTTTAGAAGCACAGTGCGCTCCTAGAGTACAGTTACTGAAATGAAGCACATGTGATTTATGAATCAGGGCCAAAAATGTATTTCCAGTGGCCAATCGAAGGTATTATCCCTGCTTTCTCTTTCTTGGATGTAATTGGAATTGTTCATGAGCTGAAGTACTGAATATCAGTCAATCTTCTCATTTTTTACCCTGATTTACATTTTGAAATCTCTAAACCTCAATAATTATTTCTCTGGAATCATTCAATGTTTCAGATCAAATTTTTGAAATCCCTTCCACGTTTTGATTTATTTTCTGGATAAAAAATGTCTTTCATTTTCATGCATCCACTTTAACGATTGTGAATTCACAAATTTCTGCTAAATCTAAGAGTGATTGGGAAAATTTCCTATTGTTTCTCTCCAGCTATTATATTCACTCGTGGAAAGTTGTGTATGAATTATTATCCCACGTGGACTCGAAACCGGCTGACAAGTTTAAAATTCCAGAAAACCCTCAATGAAACTCATTTCCGTCGACCATTTCATGGTTTTGAAGTTTGACAAAGAGCTTCACCTAACACAGAATAACCAGCAGCTCGTGAAGTTTATTAATGGTGAGTGACAGTTACCATTTGGTGGCTGAAACAAAAGATGTTAGTCATGGTGAACTGGACTGGAATAGGCTGGTGACAGAAACAAGTGCAACAACACCCAACAAAGTGACAAGGTGACAATAGTGGAACAATATTGTACAATTTACCGGAGTTGGAACAAACGGCCTGACTTCACCTTCAGCTATCCATTGATAAACTTGTTGCAGCTTGGCTCCTATATTGGTTCGGTTACCCTCATGGAAGCTATTTCTCAGCACCCAACAAAGTTTCTGTAGCTGATTACTTGTTTATATCCGAGTGAACTCGGTGGCGCACATGCATTAAAACTCATATTCAATGTCCACATTCTCTTCTACTCTGATTTTACTATTCCTGCTGCTTGATGACTTATGACTTTTAAAAGAGGGATAGAGAAATATAATTGTAGTATAAGCCTTGATCTATTCACATTAGGTATACTCTAAATGCATTATAATTCGAATTTTTCACAACTTCAAACTTTTTCAAAAAGTAAATGTAAAAGTGAAGAAGAAGATTCCGGTATCGTATGTGTGAAGTTTATTCACAGTTACGATCCTCACGCAAAAACAAAGCAAATAATCAAATCTGTCACTATTACATCTAAATGCTAACTAACAATGCCATTAGTATTTGGAGTCAGAAAGTTACAACTACCGCAAAACTCATAAATGACAGCTTTGTGTTGCAAACAGAAAATAATTAATGCCTGCGGACATTCTAAAAGGCCAGTATCAGTTTTGTGATAGAATGCATGAGATTTGGTCATTGATTGTTGCAGCGTACATCAGAGCTTACACATCGTCTACCATCATCATTTCCACTTTGATGCTAGAAAGTGTCAAATTTCAGTGTTGTCAAGCATTGTTTGGGAGTTGGGAGGGGTTTGACTGGGAAAGATCGATTGTCGCAAACATCCAACGACGGCAGCGCGATGTAATCGAGACATTAGATGACACAGAACACAAGAAATGAGGAAAAGTTGAATCATGGAGGTAATATAGGTGGAGAGTGTTACCCGTTGTCATGACAACGGGATGAAGCTTCCTCTCGCTGGTAAAAAAGAGAGGGAGTTATGATAAAGTGTGAGAGGATATGTTGTGGGGAATAGTGAGAGATAAATTGTGTATTTAGTACAGTGAGAGAGAGAGAGAGTGATGGATGAAGAGTAAGAGAGTATGAGTAAACACACCAGGTGTCCAAAAACAGGCGACGGAAGCCTTGGTAGTTGGTCCATTTCTATTGTGGGGACAACAAACCCTTCTGGCATGTAATCCTGGATTGTCTCCACACTATTGTGTTTGTTGAATTCCAACAGCGTATTGAAAAGCCCAGTGCTCAAATTTCATACGGAGCTTAATATAATTAGATATTTGCTTATTATTTATTCTATTGATGAAATGAAGTAGATTGATATAGTATGATGGAAATAAATTTGTTTATACAATATATTATATAATGAGGATTGATATAGTATGATGGAAATAAATTTGTTTATACAATATATTATATAATGAGGATAGATTTGATATACTCCATGATGGTGAGATTGGTGAGAAATGATAGAAGATATCATGAGTTTTTTGTCCATTTCCTATCAAATCATTAAAATACATACGAGTTAACGCACTATCCGGCAGGATTCAATTTTCAAACTCAAAACTGACCAAATAGTGTATGAATTTTGTTCATTTGTTACTTATGATCTTCACAGTTCTATGAATTGGATAGAGCCAGATTAGATTGGAAAAAACTGTAACTAATCAATAACTTATTCATTCATGTGTTTGCAGATTTATAATTTTCTCGAAAAGTTTTTCTCTCTCACAACATCCGCTTACCTTATTAGTAAAGTAGCTTCATAACTACTGTGACTGTGAAACTACGATATTTTCATTTCCAATTGAAGATGATAATATGATGATACATGAAAGTAGTATTCAAATACTTATTCATTGAATAATTTATTCATTCCTCTGAGCAGTACATTTCCAATAATTGACGTAAGAAATAGCAAAACGTATCTATTCAGAGAAATACACCAATCCCTAAATGAATACAAAACGTTGGAACCTTGAATATTGAATGCGATTTTTTGTCAACTCATGGAATAAAATGGATAGGACATGGGAGTTTCATCATGGAGAACAAAAAAAGAGAGAGTATTTTCAATGAGCTTCAAATGAAAAATCACTTTAATCATGATATATGACCTTTGACAATTTGAAAGTGATCTCAGAGCAAATCGAATTGGAATCCGTCCGATTGGATAACTCACAATCAACAGTACCCATCTCATCGATATAGAACTACTGAACGTTGACCTAAGATTGAATCCGACGATTTGAATACTATAAAATCGAGAATGGGAGCAAATAACACTGAGAAGCGCTTACAGGTTAAGCTACAGAGCTTTACTACCCGTCCCTTGAGACCTAGTCCTACCATTCTGGCTCTTCAGTACTCATGGAAAATTAAATGAAATTACGGAGTGTGGATAACTTTTGGTCCATTACCATTTCACTGGAATTGCCGAGTATATCTTTAACGTGGGGCATATAATACATGTTTGACCCATCCCCTCCTAAAACGTGCAGCTACTCTTTATCTCACTCCTTGTATCATCGCACTATTTCGTACACTTTTACTCTCACCTATATTAATGCACTTTCGCTTTTCTCCCCTGTCTTCGTTTCTCCGCCACCTTTCTTGATTATTTTCTTCCAATCATCATGTGATTAACTCTCTTCTTCATTACTAATCTGCATTTCCTCTTTGTAATCATCTTACAATGTAATTTTTTCTCTTCCCCCTTCCAATATCGTTTTTCTTTTTCCTCGCCATTCCACAGGTTCTCAATGGAAGGTTGAATAGAAGTGTATGATATCATTGAGTATCCTTCTAAAGAGCAGTGTTCTTTCTTTCTTTTTTAGTATAAAATATAATTGAATTTATATAAACAATATTATCAGGAATCAATCAATTTTAATTCCAATTAATTTATAAAATCTACGCTGATAATGATCTGATCTGATATGATTTTATAGCTTTGATCTTCTGTTATACCTAATTGATTACACAGCTCTGATAGCAAAGGATGGACCGTATACTAATTGAGTATTCAAGTACTAATGTTTTGTACCGCAGTTGATAATGAACTGATCTAGACTGATTCAATGAATATAGAAAATTAAATAATAAAATTAATTGAGAAAATATTTATAAATAACAGAGAGCAACACTCACCAGCTATTTCCTCCAACAATTGTACTTAGCCTTTTGGAAATTATTTATTAAGGTGCAAGGCTTTTGCAATTTCCGTCTATAGAATATTTTCCTTCCATCCACAACTCCGACAGTATGGGACTATTCCAATACTACCGATTATCAGATGCTGATTTTACGAACTTTCCACACACATTAAACATTAAATACAAAAGGTTCTCGGGCTGGGAACACGACAAAAAATTATCACAACATGAATGTGCCGGGATCACTTGCAGAACAAAAGGCAAGATGGGAAAAAAAAGAACACACACGCAGGATCCAACAGCGCTCCTCTCGGCGGAACGTCAATCACAAAGTAGAAGGATTCTACTTCTCTATCTTCTCTGTGACGTCAACACAGACGCAGCAATCTTCATCAATGCCAAATTAAAAATTAATATCAGAGAAAATTTGAAGTTTAAAGGATTTTAAGTATAAAAGATGTAAACATTTAGAGTTAAATTTGGACTATCATTACACGACATTTACTTTATTTATACAATGAATGAATTATCACTTCTTTAATTGTCCTCCCAATCTCCTTTAACCAGTCATTAACATATTTTTTATAAATATTTTTGGATTTACCTTCGGTATTACGTAGATTTTCAGGCAGATTTCTATACAGAGTGTGTGCTATATAATAAGTATTAGTAGTGGAATGAGTTTTGACTAGCCTTGGAACTTGGATTCCTATTGCTTCTGACGAACGAGTTCGATAGCTGTGCTCAATTTTCTTAAACATATCTTTATGATTTTTGTACATGTATAATGATGTATTTCTTACATAAATTTGCCTTATACTCAAAACATTGAATTCTTCAAAAATTTCATCAGTAGGAGTGCGTTTACGTTTTCTTAATGCTGTTTTAATAATAGATTTCTGTTTAACTTCCAAGGGTTTTAGTAATGTTTTATAGGCACCCCCATAAGCTAAAATTCCCACTTCGATAAGTGACTGAACATAAGAAAAATATATATTTCGTAGCTCTTTTAGTGATAGAATTTTGTTCAATTGGTAAAAAATGTAAATGGCTTTGCGAATTTTACTTTTCAAGAATGCAATATGAGCCGACCAATTCAATTTCTCATCTATCATTACTCCTAAATATTTATAAGCTACTACACTTTTAATCGATTCACAGTTACATTGTATATTGGTAGGCTCAGTACAAGAATGTAGAGTGATGTTAATAATTCTGTCTTCTTGCCTTCTTCTGGAAAAAATTTCTATGAATTTCGATTTCTTAATATTTAAAGTCAATTATCAAACCATTTCTTCAAGAGATGAAGATCTGATGTAGCATTTTGGTACAGTTCTTGTTTATTTTTACCAGTCACATGTATTGCTGTGTCTTGTGAATGAATGAATAATGAACAAACTTCGCTCTTTGTGTAAATACAGGCTGAAAGCTTAATTATTTGATCATCAAGTCCACTGATTCGGATTCAATTTTTCTCTGGTTGAGTAACTTTGGAAACAGTTCTTAAAAAATAAGCTTAGTCATCAAATCTCAATTTGACAGTGTGTTATTTGAAGCCTAGTCATTCGAAATTGTGTCAAGAATTGCTTATCTCATGATAATTTATTTCACCTTAAAACTGCAGTGTAATAAATCAAACTTTATTAGTTTTGCTTGAACCACAAAATATATCAGAATAATATAAAATGTGATTTTTTAGATAAAAGAAAAGCTTGGAGCTGTTTATTGATTATTTAATGGATATTTTTTCCATGATACACAGAATTGGAAAAAATCTATTCCCTGGCTTACTATATTGATTTATATTTATTCATTTACTTATACAATGGCTTCATCATGAAGATAGGGAGAGAAAAATGAGGTAACCTTGTGCTGCTACTCAGATATGTTCTTTATGACGGTTTGTTTTGCATCTACAGCTCGAATTTATCTACGATCCTGAAAGTGATAATGCTTTACATCATTCACATTCATTCGAAGTTATGTAGATCAGGAGAAGGGATTGGGGAGCTGGAAGATCTCATCATAGGAAAATCCAATATTCGAATAATATCCATCTATTTTATCTATCCCTGGTTTATGTATCCCAAGTGTTCAATAGAGCGTATCTTGAACGGGTGTGCCCAAAGTCTACCCTCAAATTTTCAAAATAACTAGTCATTTTTCTCAATTACAAGACACAAGAATATTCTGCGAAAGTCGAGCTCTGCCTTCTCGTTATAAAGACAAATGGACGCTCTCTATTGCTCATGCACTTTTCTACCATGCCTTCGGGCCTGGTATATTCTCAGCAACATGGCTCGCTCAGCACGGTATGCGATTTGAACATATATTTTATGATTTTGTAGCCCAAGAGGCCAAAACTCACTGCCTCAGAACATGACCTCGTTTCTGCCAAAAAACATTTCAGCTGAGGAAAGTGACTGAGGGCAAGAAGAGTAGGGCAAGAAGTATCTCAACAAGATAGCTTTAATCTCAGAATTTCGCTCTTTCACTCTACAAACATCAAATACTTTTTACTCGTCACTCTCTCTTTCTTCAGACACACACTGCTTCTCTCTACCAGCTCTCATTCCTTTTTTCTCTCTCTCTGTCTATCTATATGTCTTCAAGGATACACTCTCAGGTACTTCCTCTCTCTCTTTTTTAAGGTTGTATTTGCCACATCAAGACAATTTTCATCTCTCCTACGAATCTTATCAAGTCACTTTCTTCCCTTGTCGCGTAGCTCTCATCAAATATGACTAGATCTTTTTCGGGAAAAGATAGCTGGGATTTGCGTTTCTTATGCTGCAGCGATATCTTCACTAACCAAATGTTACAGGCTGATAGCAAGAAATGCTTCACTCGGATATTTCACGGAAATTAAACGATGTAAGCTTCCACTTACTTCCAAGAGTTTATCTCTTCTCAGGTCAATATGAAGGTGAAGATTGCTTTTTTCCAAGACTGGTGAAAATGTCTTTGAAGAAATGAGAGAATCACAGTGAACAGTGTTTAGGTTCATACAAAGTGAGATTGCTAATGATCTACTACAATATTAAATCTGAGAATTTTGTTCATGAAATGAAGGAAGTGTGAACCCAGATCTTCTCTTAGGGAAGTAACTTGTATTTTGTCTACAATACGAGACTCCCTCTATAATTGAGTACTCTGAAGAGTCTTTTAGGTGAGGAAAGAAGGTGAAAAGAAGGATTTCTGTTTATTCTTCTCAACCTTCTTAATTTTCTATAGGCTATCAACGATCAACTTTAAATCATGACATGAGAAGAGAAACATTGCATTGAAATTTAGTAATTTTATTAGTTGAAAAGATTTTTTCTACTAATGTTGGAAATGGGTATATCATTCCATACTCAAATGACATCACTCATCAGTCGGATGGATTTGGTAATAAATCCACTTTCACCTAATTTCTCATGGTTTCCTCTAGAGGGTAGAATAGTGCTGATAGATATAATGATATATATATTTTTTTTTTGTATATGATATTATATTTTACAATCATACTGCTAGAGAAAGGAGTTATCATAGTTCAAACTGTGCGAATAGGAATTCAGGTACAGGAAATTCGAGATTCCATTCACTACGTTAGTTACTATCTAAAGTTTTTCAGGTGCTATCCGTTGCAAGAAAGTTGAAAAAGGAAAAAGCCATTCACTCTGACCCTTTGATATTCATCATCAGACAAGAGCGAATCATGTGACCTGGTCGACTCTATTCAGAGAAGAGTTTCTGGAAGTTTCTCAACTTCAAGAGAATTAATTAATACTCGTAATTAGGAGAGGCTCTTCCAGATTCAGTCAAGTTAAATTCCACCAATCCCTCAAAAAGCTATATTGAGGGTTACAAAACCTAAACTTCACAACAGCAGAAGCATACTTATGAACATAATTCTCTGTTATAATACCATATACTGAATATGTATTTCAATTTTCAAATCGTAATATTGTGCATAAATATCTAACAATACTACCTGGGAAAATTCACATACTTCACACACATCGTGCATATCTAGATACCTAGAATACCTGGTGTATTCTAGGTACATTTATGCATATTGTAACTTTTCTATGTCACTTAACTTCCTCTACCTAGCCTGACCTACAGTAACTATATAAACGGGTGATATAGTGAGGCTAGCTTCACACACATTCGGTTCCATTCGGTTCGGTTCGTTTTCGGTTCGTTCCTACATATCAGGTTTCAATTCGTACGGTTCTAATTAGGTACACACAGCAGAGCTTGGATTTCCACAGTTCATGCTAGTATTTAAATATAACAGCTTGTGTTGAATTATAAGATGTGATTTCTTGAACAACAAAATTTTCAAGTTAATTAAAAATTGTGAATTATTTGAATAGTTTCTTTCCAATCATGTTAATTATGGACTTTCAGAGTGATCCTTTTCTAAATTGAAAACTTGTTTCTTGTTTTGACACATGGTATATAACCTTTATCTCTTCTCTCCATTCATGAAATCATGCAACGTTCGTGAAAAATGAAAAAAAAATTCCCTGAGCTTTAATTTAAATCTTCATATTTTTTTAGCAAACTATTCATTGAGAATAAAATGTTCCAGTGAACCAGCTGTACCAAAATTAAATTCTCAATTTTTAACTATAATTTTAATTCCGTAATTTGAATAATAAATTATCATCGAATTTTGTCAGTTTATAGTTCATAAAAGATTTATACTTTTTGTATTTTGTTTTGCAAGTTGGCAAAACTGCTGTTGAACAGCTGAACTGTTACGCTGTATTCACCACTGAAAGCTTCGTCACTCACTAATTCTTTGCATTTTGGCATTGTCTGACTTAAAATTTGAAAATAATGGTTTCTTCTTTTCGTTCAGTATTTAATTATCTTCCAACATGAATTGATATGGCCAAAATAGGCTTCGGCCTTCTTTACTTTTAATGTTTTGATTGAGTCTTTTTTTAAAACCCAGAAGGGTGAGTTTGAAACCTTTTTCTAAATTTGTAGATCTTAAATTAGCTTGTAGACTTTTATCACTTTCTCATGTTCTTGAAAATTCATCTATATTATTTTCAAAATCTTGTTATATTTCTTTATATTCTGATCTCTATACCGAATTTGTTGAATATCTTTTATTCTCATTAACTAAAGTCAAATTTACAAAACGTTATAATTTTTCTACTTTATGACTAGACATAACCTGTTCTACCGTTTAATGACCTAATTCTCAATGATCCAATTTTTTTTATTACTTTACGTCTGTTCTTCCTTACTTTTATTATGTCTCTAAATCAATTTTATTTTCTGGGAATCTCATTCTCCATTTAATATGTATCTTTTCTGTATTTGTTACCTACTGATTTTACAAATCTAGACAAAGCTAACTTGTTTAAACAAGTATTAATTTTGTATGTAGAATTATCAGATTGTTATCTGTCCATACAGGTTTTTTGATTCATGTTAAATATGATTAAATTGAAGATATCTTGAAACACAGCCTGCTTGTACAACAAATCTAACTACTGGACCATGGAATTTGAGTAAACTGGACTAAACATCATGAAGACACAACACAGTAAAGTGCCTACAATATAATATAAATATATTTCTTCTAAATTCCGGTAAGCTGCATCATCAAATTTCTACATTCTCTTCAACTACATATTCTCTTCTCTTCACAAATTAATAACTAGGAAATCTTTCAAAACGCCGAGTGAAATATTAAAGGGGTAGTGCTACTTCCTAAATTCATGAACTCTAAATTTAATTCTATATCAATCTTTTGTAATTCTGTACTTTGCGACAATCATGGTTTCTTTTCAATTTTCATATTTGTTTTGAGGAATATATTGTTATTTTCTTGACTCTCTCAAATTTCGAAATTTCTCAACCTGATTTCTTTCATGATATTTGAGCTGCTGACATGATCCGCCGACTCTTACAATGCAAATGAATGCAAATGAATTGCATTCTTACTCTTGTTTGCAAGTAGTTTATTATTAAACTGGTTGTAACACAGCAAAAATGAATTGACCATAAGATTTTGACATGGAAGATTTTGAAACAGATAATCACGATATCAGGTTAAAATAAAAACAAAAAATCCGGTTTGGGGCACTCACACAACTTTCCTTGCCGTTATGAAAATTGATCAACTGCCGCTAGTGTTCACATGCATCTCAAGTCTAGTATTCGAAGATCTAAGCCAGCTTGTGACAGGACAATAACGCTTCAGACACATGGAGTCTGCTATCTCTTCATAGTGGATGATTTAATAGAATCAACACTTGCCAACAGTTTTCAAATTGAATAATCTTATTTTCTCGAACTTCGAACTTATTTTCAATCTAGGTGGAAATGTTACTGAACATTAATGATAGAGATTTTTATGCTCAATCTTTTCCATTCGATATTTTTTGTTCAAATTGTATCAGAAGCCTGATAATTGGGAATCTAAAATCAAACTTTGCATAGATGGGGCGGAGCTCTTGAAATTTTTACAGATGAGGGATTTGTGGCAGTTGATAGAGCTTATCAATGACTATTTTAGGTATAGATTTGATCAAAATCGTTGGAGTTGTTTTCGAGAAAATCGAGAAAAACCCTGTTTTTGACAACATCTTGCAATTGCATTAGATCGAAATTGTTCGTGTCGGATCCTTATATTGTAAGGACCTCAAGTTCCAAATTCCAAGTCATTCCATTAATTGGGAAATGAGATATCGTGTACACAGACGAACATACACTCTTAAGCTGCATACAGATATAAAAAGGCAAGCGTGTGTAGAAGACTTTTTTTCCTGTTTCCCTAGCAACGAATTCGAATATGATAGAACGTATTCGTGTTGAGGGGGCCTTCGGTGCTATGCGGTTGCTATTCGGAACCGAATTCAAACCGAATCACTGTTTTACACTTATCGGAATTCGCCGAAACGAACCAAAAGCAAACCGAAACGAACCAAAAGCAAACCGAAACGAACCAAAAGCAAACCGAAACGAACCAAAAGCAAACCGAAACGAACCAAAAGCAAACCGAAACGAACCAAAAGCAAACCGAAATGAACCAAAAGCAAACCGAACCGAACCAAATGTTTGTGAAAGTAGCCCTTCGCTAGAAACGAATTTGAACCTGATGGAATTCATCAGTGTCAAGTGGGCGTCCGGTTCTATGCGGTTTCTATTCGGTAACGAATTCAAGTTTCATACGTATCGGAATTTGCCGAAAACGAAACGAGCCGAATGAGTGTGAAACTAGCCTAACTGTAGCCTGACCTAATTGGAACTGTTCATGGACAAAATTGATTTACCGAGCTCTACATAGCTCTACAATATATTATTCCACCCTGTGCGGCTTGTGAAACCCAACTCACCTAGAATACAGGTATTCTAGGTACCTTGGTGAAACCTGATTAGTGGTTTGTGATCTTATTCACAATCTGTATTTCGAATGATGATACAATCATGGATATTATCATACAGATATGAAACCAGCTCAAGTTTTCTTGATTATAGCTTATTTTTTTATTCTCTCAAAACTATGAAAAATAGATTCATAATATTATACAGCATTTACTATTATTAACAACTGTCTCATGTCAGTTGTTAAATAATAGAGCTATAGTTAAATTTGATTCCCAGGATTAAGCTTCGACTGCTATTTATCAGAATCAGCAGTAAACTTGAATTCTCACACCGATAAGAATCCGGAGCTTGCTAGGCTTTGGAATCAATTTGGAATCAGAACGAATTCCTGCCATTGCAGTCTGCCTCCACAAAGTAGTAGTTGCGCACAAGCTTCAGTTTATACGGGCAGCTTAGCGTTCATTGAAAGCCTGCTTGCCGAAATTAAATTCCTCGTGCAATTATGATGGAATCAATGCAGCCTACGTCTACTGTACACCACATCAAGCTTTGATATCATTCTAACTCAACCACTAGTCAAAAGGTGGATTGGTAAAAACATAGAATGCTTTGCCTATAAAACTATCGGTTTTGAGAGTCGATCCCCAACAATGCCTTGTAGGCCATATGAAGGCAACAACGAACACGACTAATTCCAATCAATAATTGATTGCAGATGTTCCATCATTATTTTTCTTATTATGTTGCTGATTTCTCCCACTGATTCATGCTTTGAGCTGCTCTTTCAATGTGTGGAATTTGCTATTCAAAGGATAATACTTTATTCTGTGGGAGTCTTGAATGATAAGATCTCTAATTTACCAATCAAATTAAATCTCACTTTCACGAACAATTAAAAAGCAAGGAACATCATTTGTGAGTTTATACTGTATACTATGTTGGACATCGTGTGAAGGAAACCGTATGCATTTATTTCCGCTGATGAGTTGCAAGTAACAACAATATAAATATAATATTTATAACCTATGATCATGGTAAATGACTCATCTAAGTTACATGGTACCCAAAAATGGAATAAAGTAATGTAGGGTCATCAATAGAGACGGCATAAAGATTGCAAGCATGATCACAAAAAGTTCAGTGACGATTGAAAATTTTTGCACGTGGCAAAGATTATTTCTTCCTTCGCTTGAGAGTGTCAAGTAGGTACTCTAAGTTCTGCATTCCTATATATTACTTCATGGAGCAGCTTCATATTCTTATTCCAGTTCCTTCATATTCTCAATTCTTGAATGAATAACAAAGATTATATTTCGACGACAAAAGCTTATTTGAACTTTGAAATAGAATATTAAAGTGCAACTCTTTTGTATAATAATGGTGAAGAACGGCAAAATTCAACTGCGTTAGATTTTATAAGTACGTCAACAATACAAATGAAAACCAGTGAGGAAAGTTCTCACCCTTGGACTTCCTTATGAAATCATACTCTGAGAAAAGAGCTTTCTGTGCCTCATTATTCAGTTGTTCTCTGCGGTGTACATTAGGAGATCTCAACTTTTGAGATCAAAAGAAAACAACTCATGATTCTACATTTTTAAAATATTAAGTGGAACTGAATTGAACACGATTCTTTCAACTCAGTATCATTCCTTCAAGTTTGTGGAGGGAAATGTTGAGAGTTGATAAATAATTCATTCAAGATTCCATCAATGCATTCTCTCGATTTAAGTAATGATTTTTGAGAGAACTCCCGATGATTAAGTTCTTCAAAACTGTATATAAATGTTTTTCCACTTTACTTTAATGTATTTTTTCCAAGACTTCCTCGATCACTACTCTTTTTCAGACTTTTTTCCCCTCCATTACTCCTTACTCACTTTCTTTTTCTCCTCTCTACCTTTCTTACTCCCTTCCATTCCAACTCACTCTAATTCTAAATCATCAAATCTGATTACTTCAAGAAATTTTGGATTCGACCATCTTCCTCTTTCTCGTCTTTTTTGACAGTCATCATTTTCTTATCTACATTCTCTTATTTCTAGTTCGTCTCTCTCTCAATTTCGAATTCAATTTTTTAACGTAATACTTCTCTTCCTAGGTGCTTCAAGACAATCTATCATATGAGTGAACCAAAATATTTCAGTAGGCACTTCAAAGAAGTTGGTAGTTGATGGAGACCAAATGACTTAAAAACTGACACTTCCACATCTAGAAGTTAAAATTGAATCCAGGGAATAATGTTTCATGGAATGATGAGGAATATCATCCTCAACGTGGAGAAATAATAACAATTCTATGTGAAGTCAACTTTCCTCCACAAAATAATTAATTAGTCTTTCCTTTCCCTAATCAGTTAAAGGAATTCAATTGATTCAATACATTAATGATTAATTCGATTTTCCCAATAGCAGGATGAAGATTTAGGTAAGGAATTGGTATAAGAGAATTTACCATCAACTTTAGAGCTATCGCCTATCAATTTCATGAATAACAAAAGTTATGGGCTATGTATTATAGACTACCTCGAAAATTTTAAAGAGAAATTTTGATGTAACGAACTTGAGTGAGTGAGATTATACATATAATAAAGCAACAAAAATTACTGGAGCCAATATTATAGAGGAAGAGGTTTAGTAAACAAACCTGCTAATGCTAATGTCTGGCTGAGATCCGGATATTCAGGAAACTAATAACTTGCTTCAAAGTTGGCAACTTGTGAGTTGTAGCAGTAGTGGACCTCCCCTGTTATACTCGTTCGTACAGTTTGTATTCTCAGCTCCTCAAACCAGTGCTTCATGGTCTGAAACTCTGATTAAGTGAGGGGCAGAGCTGAGGAGCTAACAAATCATTCAAATGTTTCAAGCCGGAACTCCACAGAATATAGTCTGTTTCGTTGCAATTCGGGAGACCTCCAGAGGAATGCTTGCTGAAAAGGCCTCATTACAAAAGAGATCATCAGAGTCAAACTTCATCATTTGCAATGCTCTCTCTTCCCACTCACTCTTAAGCCACAACGACTCCTCAATTCCAGGAAATCAATACAATCTGCGTAAGTAGAATAATTTATTGGAAAGGATGATGGATAGAAGATGAATTCCTTTGAACGTTTATGTAACGTTATGGTTTACGTTTGAGAGTAACTTCAAGATAATAATCAAAACAAGAGGAAAAGGGGATGTGAGAAGTAATTTCATACATACTAATAGAATTGATTAATCTGCAACTATGGTACATGAATTAGCCTACAGATCATACAACTATAATCAATCATCATTGTTTAGGGTTATCTGATAATAATCAGTAACCACTTTTAGTTTTGTATTAGGAATATGAATGTGCCTGAATATGGTTTCGATATTATCATCATCAACCATAAATTCAATCAAATTTCATTAAATTCGGTGATTAAATTGTCAATCTAGTACAATACTTTCAACGAGAAGATGATGTACAAGAAGATGGTTCAATTCAGTAGAATAAATACTGTTTTTGTAGTATATTTTTTACACATATCCAAGTATCTTCTTTTTATATTCTGTGAGTTTGTTTCAAATTGATTGAGAGATTACAAGAGAAGAGTTACAAAATTTACCAAGATGATAAGGCACATCACTAGGCTAGGCTCGCTGACTAGTAATATTCCAGTTAAAGCTCACGTATCAGCTCTGTGATTATCGTACGATGAACAAACTCTGCAATAGCTTGCATTATTTATGAGGCCGGTCTTTGCAGCTCCAAAGTAAATCCGTGTGCGTTCGCTCATGTAGACCTACATATTATAGGTACCATAAATATATATATTGCACAGTCTTTGTATACATACTGCGTATAAGTTCAGTACGGCTTTCAAATCTGAAACTTGGTTCGCCAGAAAGTTTTGAGTTGACTTTATAACTACAAGTTACGGATTACCATCAACAACTCTGCTTCATCACTCGAAAGAGCTATGAAAATGAAACTCCAATTTTTCATTTGTGACGCAATACCTGTTTTGTAAATTGAAAGGTCAAATATCCATCACCGGGTGACAAGCTTATATAATCATAAATTTATCAAGTTCTGGGAAAATCCATTATGACATTGTGATTTCTCCCATTACAGCTTCGTTTCTGTATAATACTGCATCAAAAGATAAGTTAGAATTTGATAGGAAATTTCTCAGCTGAAAATAATATTATTCGATCAATGCTACTCACTATGTAATCTGAGTTTTAAAACGAATGCATTAGAAAACCATTCAGACGAATAGATACGTTTTTGGAGAGTTTATAGGCAAGATCATGGAATCAATGTTGATAGTAGAAAAAGCATCCAACGATTGAGATTTGTCTTATTGAGATAATTAATTTATTGCCGGTATCACATACTGAAAGTTTGATGAAGAGCCAGAGTAATCAACCATAAACTGGGTATTAGATACACTGCTAGACGAAATTATTGTATACTAGCTGGCCCGGCGAACTTCGTACCGCCAAATAGTTAATGCATCTCATGACAAACTTTATCAGCATGATACACACTTGAGGAGGCGCGATGCGGCATTTTGCATCCAGGTGCTTCTTGCTTATTGGTTTGGATGGAAGAACTCACACACACTGAATCGGGCATGGCGTGGAACGGTGTGATAAGGCAATCTCCGTAAGATCAACACTTTGCATCACCAAGCCGCGCCTCCTCAGGTGTGCTTAGCCTTAGCTTAATCTGATGCACTATATTTTTATGAAACTTATCCAACAATCAGTATTTACATCAATATCTCAATATGGACTTCCTATGTGCTTATTTAGTTGTTCAGCAGTTTGTATTTTTAGATATAGTTGAATGCAGCTTGCTGGAAATTTGAATGGTTAATCTCCTTGCTGGTGATTTTCCCGTGCATATATTCTAAATATTATTTACAGCATTTCAAGTTTGTCAAAAATGGCCCACGTTTGTAGGTCATAGATGAAGAATTTTCGAGCCAAGAAGATAGCCTCTCATAGAGTCACTTATAATCTATGAAATAAAAAATTCCTTTTAGAGATTCTGATCAACGTTTTAATTCAATTTTATAATCAGGGTGTGGATGTTTTGAATAAGTTTGATAATTTATTGCACTTTCAAGCCTTCATGAAATTAATTGAATGTTCTTTCCAAGGGTGTTCTTATGAATTTCTCAATTTACTATGGATATTTTATCAATATGACCTGGTTTGTTTGAGCGATCGGGTTCAGCATAGAGGTCGTCTTATGGCCGTGGTTGTCGGTGATGCCCTCAGCGGCGGAGTTGGTCCAGTCATGCAGCGTCGTCGTGGTCCCCGTGTAGGCTCCGTCCGATTCAGCACGCAGCGGTCCTCTTCACCGTTGTTTGATGCGCTCGTTGTCCGTTGTCCGTCTCGCCTCTCAGCCCAAGCACACTGCAAAGTTTTTTGGCAGCTTCAGTGCGATTTATGACAGGGCAACAGTTATTCAACAAATTAACAAGCACTCCTAATCCGGTCTATAATAACTTGAAAATTTAAATAATAAACTGTGAGCTACATAGAGTGAATTCAAAAATTATCTTGGCTATTGACAAAAAAAAATTGATTGAACGTATTATTAATTCAACAATGTGTGATCTATCAGCACAAAATTATACAGCTCATCTTATATAATTCACTTGTCTTCGTAGGTAGTTTAAATATTGCAAAAGTTTCTGAGTAAACTGAATGAATTCAAAATTATAATGATTCAGAATTAAATCTGTATAGAAAAATTTATAATCGCTCTCGAACTGAATTGTTAAAAAGAGTTACATTAAACAAATTTTTAAAAGTTCATGAATGGTTTAGATATAATAAATTCGATGTAAAATTGAATAAACTTGAGAATACTTTGAAATGACTTTGAGATAACTTTGAGGCGACTCACCGGATATTGACTACATTGGCACACAGAAAACACTTATAACATGAATGGTCTGGAGATTCAGAAATTTGGCTGCTGACTGTCTCGAGCTGACGTCTCCACAGGTATTTATAGTGTGCCGCCATTTTGACTAACTTTTGGAGTTCATAAACATTTTAAGTTTTGAATCTCCATCACAATAATTCAGTTCACTATTTCAAATTTTAAGTTAGATTAAACTATTCCCACAGAAACTAACAGAGAGTAGATTCTTATTTTATTTAAACAAAAGGATGTGCAGGCTGCTTGAGTCAAGCTCCACTCAACATGTCTCGAACACAAAAAACTACAAATACACTTTTTTGGAGCTTAGGAATTTGAAATTTACAGGTAATGTACATCAAAATTCCTTCTTTCATGTGTGGTAATTTGTTTTGTAAGAATTTCTGTATTTTTAGAAATATAAGTGTTTGAAAATTGTGATTTTTCCACGTGGTCTTCAAAGTTTTTCAGATCAATTTAAGATATTTAAGATGTTAAAAAGTGAGATTTATGAGCTTGATCTCATTACAAAATAGTGCTCTGCAACTTCTGTTAATATAGAAATAGAAGTTTTACAATGATTAATTACTTTTCCGTAATGGTATGCAAGTGTTGGAGGTTAGGCTTCCTCTACCTTGAACTACTTTACTTTGAATATTTGCTAAAATAAATTAGTAAAATATAATTAAGCTCTCAAATAATAATCCAGATAGTTTGTTTTTATAGAGTGATAATTAATTTCTTTCGGAATTGCGTTATTGATAAAGATTTTCCAAGATTTCCACTAATGTGTTTGGTGAGGCTAGTTTTTCTTTTTTAATTTCCATTTTCCTCTCCATAATCATGATTTTCCAAGGAAATATTGAGCTAGTCGTGACATAGGCTCCCTTTCCGGCGAGTGACTAATTCCAGTTGGTCGGTGGAAAATACATAAAACGTCTTGTGAAATATTTCCTTATTATTCATTTTATCTACTCTATCATTGATTATTATGACTACACTTATTCGACATTGAAGATGTTGTACATGCAAGTACTTAGTATTTTTTTTTTTTTTTTTTTTTTTTTTTTTTTTTTTTTTTTTTTTTTTTTTTTTTTTTTTTTTTTTTTTTTTTTTTTTTTTTTTTTTTTTTTTTTTTTTTTTTTTTTTTTTTTTTTTTTTTTTTTTTTTTTTTTTTTTATGATTTTTCAAATTGCTTTTGCATAAATTCACACATAATTTCCACATTAATTCCATATAACATATTTTCATTTCATTGACAAGACAATATCTAATACAGTACTATGAACTATCATTATACCTAAGATACTGGCTTTATCGTTTTTCGACTGGTTCATTACTGATAAATTCTCATCACTAGATTTCGTACTTCCATTCCGAGATTCAAGATAATATTTCTTCTTCTTTGTCATCCTCATCATGAGATATTTTGCCACTCCATTTTAGTTGCTCTTGTGATACGGTTTTACGTTCCGATGATTGTGCCATCCAAGAAAGCTGTTATCTACGATATCTGATAATAACACAGTGTTATAGTTTGAGACAGCCATAACTTTATACGGTCCCGTGTACAAATGGAAAAATTTCTTAGTCTTTTTTCCAAGAGAATCTGACAGACGATGCGTGCGTAGTAGTACTTCTTGCCCAACTTGATACTCGTGTACTCGAATCTTTTTATCGTGGTGCTTCTTTCGAAGCTCGGCGGCGTGAAGAAGATTTCTTTTGATGATTGCTCTATCAATGTTATTCTGTTTATTCTCATGCGGTATCTCCACCAGTTTTTCTATGAAATTTTTTCTCCTATTTCCGAACATGATCTCGTGGGGGGTATAACCTGTTGATTCGTTGTAAACGTTGTTAATACATTCTTGTAGGAAGGGCAGGAATTTTATCCATTTTTGATGTTCATTTGCGCAATATGCACGCATAAATCGTGATATTTCGGCCATTTTTCTCTCCACCGGATTTGAGCTCGGATTATATCGGGTAGTCCATATGGTTTCGATATTTTCCTGCTGCATAATCAGAATCCAATTATTGCTTCGAAAATACGTGGCGTTGTCAGCCAATATTTTCTTTGGTTTACCTACTTCAACACACCATTTTTCAGTTATACAACGAGCTAACTTACTGCCGGTTATCTTTCCGATTGGGAACAGCATTGTGTATTTTGAATGTAGGCAGGTGACAGCAAATATATGTCTATGACGACCTACTGCGGTTGGAATTGGGCCATAGATATCTGTTGCCAATATATCTAATGGGTGTTCTGGAATTATGGGCTTCATTGGTCCTCCAATGGTGTACCTATTATATTTGGTTCTTTGACATACGTCGCAGGACACTACAATCTCTGTTACTTTCTTGTACATTCCCTTGAAGTAGCATGACGTTTTTAAAAAATAATACGTCTTTTTAATTCCGAAATGACCTATCCTTTCATGGGCTTCTTTGATGATATCGTTTTCCAGTGTCTTCGGGATGACTAATTTCCAATCACCTGTGTTTATCGGTACTCTACAGAACAGGTATTTCTTATACATCTTGTACGTTTTTAGCTGTTGAGAATTATTTTCACCAGCTTCCCCCAATTGTCTAATTATGTCATTCAAGTGTGGATCGTCTGTTTGAGCTTCCTGTATTTTTGAAGGAGTTAGCAGTCTTTTGTGTACTAGAGGAGCTATATTAACTGGAAACGGCACACCTTGTATGTAATCTGTAGTATAGCAATTGAAGGTTGTTTCGTTGTTGTAAGTAGCATCTATTTCTCGTGACAAAAAATCTGCGGTTTGATTACTCTTTCCTGGAAGGTGTGTTAGTTCTAAATTGAATTCTTGTAGCGCTAAAAACCAACGAGAGATGCGATTGTTTGTCAATTTTGCAGTTCTGAAAAATGTTAAAGCTTTATGATCTGTGTTGACAAAAATTTTCTGTCCCAGAAGTAGAGTGCGGTATCGTAAACATACTTCTAATAGACTTAACAATTCTTTTTCTGTCACCGAATATTTTCTCTGTGCATTGTTCAAAGTTTTGCTGTAGAAAGCTATAATGCCTTTTTCATTATTCTTATCGAACTGAAAAATTTCAGCCCCTATGGCATAATGCGACGCATCCACGTTTATGAAAAATGGTTTTGATAAATCGGGGTGATGCAGCATAACTACTTCCAAGAAACGTTCCTTTATTTCACAAAAAACTCTCTCTTCTTCATCACTCCATCTCCACAAATTTTTTGACGAAAGTATATGACTGAATTGCTTGGTGTAATGAGACAAATTCTTACTGAATTTCCTGTAAAATTGTAGAAAGCCTATAAACTTTTGTAATTGTTTTCGATTCTTTGGCGAAGGAAAATTTCTGATTGCTAATATTTTCTCCTCATTCTGAGTGATACCTTTTTCATTTATAATATGCCCTAAGAAATGTACCTGTCGTTTAAATAGATTGCATTTTGATAACCTTAGCTTAAGCCCATTTTCTCTTAGACGCTGGAAGATTGTGTTTAAATGATGACAGTGCTCGTGTATAGTGTGTGAGGCAACTAAAGCATCATCTACGTATACCGTGCAAAATTCCGCAATATCCTCTCCCAGGGCTTGTCGTAAGCACTTGATGAAAATAGCCATTGCGTTTCGTATACCAAAGGCAAGTCTTGTAAAACGTAAATTCCTTCCATTGAATAGAAATGATAAGTAATCACGTGACTCTTCTGCTACCTCTACTTGCCAATAACCAGAACTAAGATCAACGGTTGAATATATGGATTTTCCGTGAAACGTTTGTAGTGCCTCATCAATTTGCATAGGTGTTTCTCGGTCATCCTCCAGGATATTATTTAGAGGACGAGCGTCTAAGCATAATCTCACAGTATTGTCTTTTTTGCCAACACAGACTATGGGTAAACTGTAAGGTGAAAAAGAAGGTTCTACAACTCCTAATCTCTCCATACGATCTATTTCAATCTGTGCTGCATTTCGTAATGTGAAGGGTATTGAATAATTCTTCTTGTAGTATGCTTTATGTGGTTTAACGTTAAGTTGACATTTAAAATGGGTTGCACGACCTGGTGTTTCCGAGAATACGTCCTCATGCTCGCGTAATAGTTCAATTATTTCAGTTTTTCCCTCTTCTGGATACTCATCACTATAGCGAATGTCATTTAATAATGCTTCGAATAATTGTTTATCCTTGGTTTCATCAGACTCTCTACATTGCCATTGTTCAGTGTCCAATCTCACGAAATCGTCGTCTCCTTCTTCACGCATGTGTGTAGGCCTATCACTTGGTCCTTGTTCGATCACTCTTATTTTAGGAGTATCTACGTGTTGCGCTTCTAAAATGAGTGGAGTGGTTAGCATAGCTCCCTCTCTTCCTTGGCGAATGGATAGTGTCATATTGGTCAAATCAATGATAGCTTGGTAGTATTTCAAAAAATCAACGCCAATGATAAGATCTGGACAGGATGCTGGATAAACGAGGAATGTGTGAGAGAGTACTACATTATTTAACATCGGTATTTCTAGCAGGCATTGTTTTTGAATTTTTACTCGGCGACTCGGATTTATTCCTTGAATATAGGTCGAACTAAGCGGTAGGGTTTCAATTCTCTGCTTTGACTCTATACTGGAGAATAGATCAGCTTGAATAATACTGCATTGTGCACCAGTGTCTATCAATGCTTGCACTTTCTTACCGTACAGATTACATTCGATAAATGCTTGAAATTGTTTTAATTCGTTTTCTTCATGTCCTGTATCTTCTTCTAATAAGTCAGCGATTATCTCGTCTCTGAATATGGTTCTTAATTTCATGGGGGTGGAACTTTCGTCCTCTGGGAAATATCTGATTGATTTATTTAGTAGTTTGGAGCTAGTAGCGGTTTCGTTATCATTCGAAATAGGTTCAAAATTATTTCTTCTTTCGTAGTAGGCCTGTTTATCAGTTTCGTTAATCAAGGGTAGGCTATCTCTGTTTCGCAGTGGTCTCTTTCCAAAAGCCGTTATTTCCGATAAAGTATTACGGTCTGTTTCAATTTCTTTTCCATTGCCAGTAGTTTCATTTGAGCAATCCGCCTGTTCACAATGCTTTTTGAAGCGCGTACGTTTTCGATTTCTTATACGCGAACATCGGTATCTCGCGTGTGATGTGTGATTGTTGTTCTTTTCATGAAAAATGTATTCTCTTTCCCGTACTCTATTTGGAGTATTTTCTTTAAAACGAGTGTGTTTCCTCTTCTTTGCTTCAGACTCCTCATCACTGTTTTGTTTTCTAAATTCTATTTCCTTAATACAATCAACAATCCCTACACAATCGACATTATTCACACGATCTACATTCATTATACCTTCGGTTTTTTCTTTCTTCCGATTACTCCCACTTATCTCTCTTTCATTATAAGTACTATACAGCTTACTAGGCCTGAATAATTTCATTTGATTAATTTCGTAATCCTTAGTACAAGTTTCAGACATCTCCGAATCATCATAATTATTGTTTATGTTATCTCCCACATTTGCGTCTGGTTGAAGGATAGCACTCGATTTCGGCGTAATTCTCTCGATTGTTTCTTCTTCTATCGGTACTATCCTTTCTTTTAGTTGTCAGATTTTTTCATTGGTGTCCCTGAATTTGAATTCTTGCTACATGGATTGTTGTTGCTGGGGTCGCTGCTGTGAGGGTGGCTCGGTCGCGCATCACTCGGCTTCGGGCTCTGTGGCGGGTTTGGCGAGTGTGTCTGCTTGTTGGCGTGGGAACCTCCATCTCTCACATGCTGACTCTCGTGAAATCTGCGTTGATTGTCGCGGTGTTGTTGGCGTTGTTCCTGCGGTCTCTGATTCTGCTGCTGCTGGCGCTGGTCCTGCTGTCGCGGCTGTTGCTGTTGCTGTCGCGGTCCGTCTCCTCCTTCATACGTCCTTCGGCCTGCTTCCTGCCTGCTAGGCTCCAATCTACGAGGCTCCCATCCACTAGGCTCCCATCTACGAGGCTCCCATCTGCGACTCTCAGGATACGTGCTGTCTGCTTCTCTGATGCCTGCTGATAGCCGCTCGTCGTTGTTGGTTGCGTCGAGTCTTTTGTGATTGACTCGTGGGTTGTTGTCGTTTATTGTCTGAATTCTATTCAGACAATCTTCCAAGTCACGCAGATTATTGATTTGAGGACAAGAGAGTGCTAGCTGAACGTTGTAAGGGAATTTCTGTGTTATTATCTGAACCAAATTAATTTCGGAAAGTGGGTTATCTAATAAAGAGTTGAAATATTTTATTTCTGCTGCAAAATCGCTATATGTATCTGTTCTACTATTGAAACTGCATGTTATTATCTTGTTTAAAACAGTTTGTTGTTTTGATAAGGACCAGAATCGGTCTAGGAATGCCTTAGTGAAGTCACCCAAATTATTAAAATCCTCCATACGACTTCTAAAGAATGTTAGAGCTTCACCTCTGAGATGCTGAGCCACAAGCTGTAGACGCCAGATTTTCCATGGTATTGTTTGAAGTTCATTTATAGCTATGATTTGATTCATGAATTCTTTTGGTTGCGGGGTTTTCGGGGTATTATCGAATTGACCTAGATTTGCTAACAGATTGGATGCACCACATACCTCATATCCATTAGGTGATTTTTCCTTCACTAGTTCATTGATAAGACAGGTTTCTTTTATTTTAGTAATTTCGGCATGTGTTTCGTTAATCTGACTTTGTAAATGAACGCGAACGTTTACCATTTCCTGTTCTTTAATCTGACTTATCTTGTCATTTATCTCTATGATTGCTTGTCTATTCTCTGAAATTTTCTCGGAATGCTCTTCAACCTTAGCTGAGAACTGAGCTGTTACTTGTTGAGTACTATTTTTAATCTCTTCAGTTAAATTCCTATGACTAAGCTGCATAGCAAAAAGACTCTTCATTGATTCGGCTAGACTTTTTAAAGTAACTTCATTATCGTCTTTATTACTAGCTTGAGGAGAACTAGCAGAATTTCTTATTGAAGTGGGAGAAAAATGAGTTTCACTAGATTCGGATTTGTTTCCTTCAACTTGTGTTGATGATAAGAGGGCCAAACTTTCTCTACTGAATTCATTGTTTGGTAATCTATCTTGAGATTCGGATTCGGCATTATTATTATTAGCCATCTTTTTAGATTAACCTTTCCTATTCTATAAACTCCAGGTAATATTATTATCAAAACTAAAATCAATTATAGGGCACTAATAGCAACAATTACGATAACTGAAAGAATTTATCTTGGAAAATTTCAAACATAAAATTTCAAACACAAAAATTCATGCAGCCAAATTACATTCCTATGAGAATCTCCAAACGTGCAAAATAAACATCAAACACAAAATAATACGAGAAATCTTAGACAAACTGTTTCTGTGGGAATAAACAAATTCAATATGCTTATGAATTCTGATAATTTGAGAATTTCTTTGAATATTTGAGTCAAAAATTATTATGACATTGATCTTTGATCTCCCGTATTGATAAATCATATACGGATTGTGACTAAACTGAGCGCAAATGAGTCGCCTCAAAAAATTGTTGTAAATAAATTAATTTGGTGAAATTGAAAAAGATCTAATATTGGCTTGTGCAATCAAACTTAATGCAACACTAGTTGGGCGCCATGTGTCAAAAATGGCCCACGTTTGTAGGTCATAGATGAAGAATTTTCGAGCCAAGAAGATAGCCTCTCATAGAGTCACTTATAATCTATGAAATAAAAAATTCCTTTTAGAGATTCTGATCAACGTTTTAATTCAATTTTATAATCAGGGTGTGGATGTTTTGAATAAGTTTGATAATTTATTGCACTTTCAAGCCTTCATGAAATTAATTGAATGTTCTTTCCAAGGGTGTTCTTATGAATTTCTCAATTTACTATGGATATTTTATCAATATGACCTGGTTTGTTTGAGCGATCGGGTTCAGCATAGAGGTCGTCTTTTGGCCGTGGTTGTCGGTGATGCCCTCAGCGGCGGAGTTGGTCCAGTCATGCAGCGTCGTCGTGGTCCCCGTGTAGGCTCCGTCCGATTCAGCACGCAGCGGTCCTCTTCACCGTTGTTTGATGCGCTCGTTGTCCGTTGTCCGTCTCGCCTCTCAGCCCAAGCACACTGCAAAGTTTTTTGGCAGCTTCAGTGCGATTTATGACAGGGCAACAGTTATTCAACAAATTAACAAGCACTCCTAATCCGGTCTATAATAACTTGAAAATTTAAATAATAAACTGTGAGCTACATAGAGTGAATTCAAAAATTATCTTGGCTATTGACAAAAAGAAAATTGATTGAACGTATTATTAATTCAACAATGTGTGATCTATCAGCACAAAATTATACAGCTCATCTTATATAATTCACTTGTCTTCGTAGGTAGTTTAAATATTGCAAAAGTTTCTGAGTAAACTGAATGAATTCAAAATTATAATGATTCAGAATTAAATCTGTATAGAAAAATTATAATCGCTCTCGAACTGAATTGTTAAAAAGAGTTACATTAAACAAATTTTTAAAAGTTCATGAATGGTTTAGATATAATAAATTCGATGTAAAATTGAATAAACTTGAGAATACTTTGAAATGACTTTGAGATAACTTTGAGGCGACTCACCGGATATTGACTACATTGGCACACAGAAAACACTTATAACATGAATGGTCTGGAGATTCAGAAATTTGGCTGCTGACTGTCTCGAGCTGACGTCTCCACAGGTATTTATAGTGTGCCGCCATTTTGACTAACTTTTGGAGTTCATAAACATTTTAAGTTTTGAATCTCCATCACAATAATTCAGTTCACTATTTCAAATTTTAAGTTAGATTAAACTATTCCCACAGAAACTAACAGAGAGTAGATTCTTATTTTATTTAAACAAAAGGATGTGCAGGCTGCTTGAGTCAAGCTCCACTCAACATGTCTCGAACACAAAAAACTACAAATACACTTTTTTGGAGCTTAGGAATTTGAAATTTACAGGTAATGTACATCAAAATTCCTTCTTTCATGTGTGGTAATTTGTTTTGTAAGAATTTCTGTATTTTTAGAAATATAAGTGTTTGAAAATTGTGATTTTTCACGTGGTCTTCAAAGTTTTTCAGATCAATTTAAGATATTTAAGATGTTAAAAAGTGAGATTTATGAGCTTGATCTCATTACAAAATAGTGCTCTGCAACTTCTGTTAATATAGAAATAGAAGTTTTACAATGATTAATTACTTTTCCGTAATGGTATGCAAGTGTTGGAGGTTAGGCTTCCTCTACCTTGAACTACTTTACTTTGAATATTTGCTAAAATAAATTAGTAAAATATAATTAAGCTCTCAAATAATAATCCAGATAGTTTGTTTTTATAGAGTGATAATTAATTTCTTTCGGAATTGCGTTATTGATAAAGATTTTCCAAGATTTCCACTGTCACGTGGTAATTTGAAACCACCAAATATTTCTAAATGAGCCAATAAAATGTAATAGAACTATAAAATTGGAAAGAAGGTTAGACCTATCTAAAGAGTAAATCAACTCAAATCAAGTATTATTAGTGATTAGGAGTAATAGCATTATCAACAACGATAAGAAAACATGTATTATTGTGATTTAATAATTATGAGAACCCATTGGTAAGATCAAAAAATTATAAAGCGGCATAATTATTATTGGTGGATTACAAAAAAAAAAATAAAATAAAATGCATGAACATTGAGGTTAGAGTTACTTGTTTACGTTTTGAAAAGAATTAGTCGATCTTGGATAAATCGATAATTATCCGAACCAATACTGAACGAATCAGCTGATTATTCGATCAACCCATATGACCGGTTGAATCATATAAAATTCACTCATAAAGAATATATTATGTATACTAAAGGAAGTCGATGTGTAGAATTACAAACAACTATTATTTCTATACAAATATTTATTACAATCCAAAAAAGCATGATAAATCAAGAGTATAAAAACTCATATAAAAACAAAATGTATTATCTATTAAAATCATATGTTACGATTTATTTATGAATTCAATTTAAGATAAATACCCCATATATCTGTATAAAAACTTCTTTTATTTAATTTTTTCTATTATAAAGCCGAGGAAGCCCTGATTCCCAAGGCAACCAATTGTATTGAGTCTATTAAATTGAAGGCCAATCAGAGAGTAGCTTATAGAATTATTCTAGGAAGAAGCAAATTTTTCTGAAAACCTCTTTCTTCTGGCTTAAGATCCCACCCCGAGAGGATGCACATGGAGTTTAGGGTCTTTTCTTATTCCTTTTAAAAATTTTTTAATGAATTATTAAGCCAAACCCTTTTTTAAATGTAATGTATGTTTGTTGAATGTAAATTGTTTGTGAACTCAGTGCTGTCAAAGAGTTCGTAATTGTAAAGATTCCCATAAAAATAGCTTTAATTCGAAAGAAACTTATAAAAATCTGGATCACGCGTTAGCCCAGCAGTGACGAAAAGGAGCCTGCCCAATTAATTATTGGAAATAATTAATTCAATCCACGAGAACATCTAGAACTTCAGTCAGTGAGTGATAAGTCAAACCAAATGAGCTCATTTTTTCTGCGTTCAGTGGGGTATTAATTAACAAAAAAGCGCTATTTCAATTAATTTGAATTAAAATTAAGAGTCACCACGTGTTGAACAATATCACATAGTTCATAAGAACATTTTATAAATTTATTTATTATATGTAGGAGGCTTACTTCCATGCACAGTCCGAACTCATATAAATCCCTGAGATCTCATGTTTGAATATTAATTTATTAATTATAAATTTGTTTGTTGAACCAAGTATAGTATATCAAACCTATAGACCGAACAGGTTTTTATTTGCAGAATTTCGTATTGATTGGAAGTCTAAATATCAGCATTAAATATAATATATTTATAAATTTGAAACATACTATTGTGAATATTAGCGAAACCTGTGATAATTACTCAGATTCTAGAAAACATTTATTTAAGTAAATTATAGTTATACCGAATATTTTATGCACATCTTTTTTATGGGAATATATTTTGTGTTTTATGTCAGCATACAAACTTATAGAATTTTTTATTATATCCTAACTCATCTTGTGTTATATAGTTTGAGCTGTTTTGGTACCAACAAATATTTAGCAGCACTTAAAATCATAGAATCAAATAATATTAACCTTATTCAGAGCACTCAATATTTATCATCCTTTGATGATATTCATTTCATCAGCCAGAACAAATATATTAAGAAATTATATTAATAAGGTTCCAGTTATATCATATAAGGATCCAGAGAGCTTCAAGAACTGGCGTTGTAAGTTCTAAGGAATTTTGAAAGGGTATATTGGTGAATACTTGTATTCACGACGAGCGTTTTAAGAATCAACTAGAAACAACTATAGTTGGTCCTGATTATTCTCTAGTGGTACATGGTTACTGATAATCAGTCATCAATATTCTTTTAATTTCCTTACTGGTATTCTTCAAGAACTTCATAGAAGCAGCGGTAAGAATTACCAATTACCGATCACTGAACCTTATGGTGATTATTTGTATTTATAAAATTCATGTTTCTACCACTGAGCTAGAGCTGAGGTTTGAACCCAGTAATTTTGCGAGCCGGAAGGCCTTAATTTTTTGTGAATTTATTCGCAAAAGAGGGAATTTAGAGACTGCTCTTATGAATACCAGAAACATCGTATTATCTGTGAAGGAATTACAATCTACAACTTCTCATAATAGCTTCATAACGTGGGACCCTATCATAAGAGATAACCCCCCCAGGAGCACAACTTCACACAATGGCACCCAACCAGTGGAGCGTGATGAAAAGCTTACCTACTCAATCTCACTATCAATGATTAATGAAATTATTGATAAACCTGAAAACTGCAAGAAGCATAATCTGAAGTTGATTCAACAAGATATATCTGATAATCTATTGTAAGTTCTGGCTAAAATAATTGAGTTGCTCTTCAAATTAAAATTTTTCAAGCTGCATAAATACAGACAAACTATATCACACGAGTCTGATAACATAATTCTCATAATAGAGGAAAAATTGGATGGAAATTTCCATAAAAGTTACAGTAAGATTTTGATTTTGATTTTTGAATCTAGACATTGTATGCTGACCAGGGCTATAGGTTATTTGAGGCATCACAATACTGTTGTTAGCAAGGAAGATAAGACCCTAACTAAAATTTTAAGAACCATATTAGTGTAATTTGTAAGCCATACCTGTCCATTGATGTCCGTTTAGTAATATATGTACATGACACTTGAAACTTTTAACACCACACAATTTTATCCAGAATAGGCACTATCACTGAATTCATTTTGATATTTCTGAAATTTGGCAACACACTTGGCACTTTATTCGAAGTAATCCATAATAACGTCACCATGAACCAGTCGCCAGCTAACTCGCAAATTTCCTACTTCAGCGACCACCCCCAAAATTATGTAGCTACGACACCGGCCACTCAACAACCTCAGGACAATGAAGCGGAGACCCCACGAGAGAGAGAGGGAGGCAGCATATGCTCCATCAATTTCGACCCGCAAAACTTGGCCCAATTGTCTTCTACGAAGATCGATAACGTCGTTGACGCGATTAATTCCGATGAGAGTCCGGCTGAGGGAGATGAGGGAGTGAGGGCGTCCAACCCGGTACCGGCGTCTTCGCAGATCGCTCCAAGCCAGGATAAAGGGGAAGAAAATACCAAAATCATACAAAAAGATGTCAAAGCTGTACAAGGAAGTGTGGAAAAAATGGAAGAGAAAGTTGAGGGAAAATTCTCTGAATTCAAGGAAGAAATGAAAAACATGATAGACATTAAAATAGATACGCAATCTACAATCATCAAAAAATTAGAGACCCGTATAGATGACGTCACCTGTCAGATAAACGAACGGTTGGATGACGTACCAAAGGAAGTTAAAAAACAGGTGGACGTATTGGGTAAGGAGCTGGGCACTGCTATCATGGGAACTGTCATGGGAAAGGTGTTAGAAAATAAGGGCGAGATAGAGTCGTAAGTGGAGGAAAATAATAAGAAAATAATAGAGATAGTCAAGGAACAAAGTAACGTGCAGGCATGTATGGCAAATTTAGCGGAGGAGGGGGCAAAATCAAGTGAGAGATACAGCATATTGGAGAAGGCTATAGGCGGACAGCAGTTGAAGCTAACCGGATTGTATGATGAAGTGAATACACATAAGAAAATTATGAATGATAAATGGATTGCAAATGAAGAACGAGTCTCCAGAATAGAAACACGCATGGAAAATATCCCAGTCAGTCAAATGCAGTATACACCGAATGAAGTAGTAAACGGCACTCAGCTTTTTCAAAGTCTTGGAAAATTCGATAATTCCTACCGTCATATGCAACCCAGACCATTCATAGACCAAATAAAAGCTATTCAGGAATTGATACCCACCTCTTGGTTAGTATGGCGCTTCCAACTGTCCAGTCTATTACTCGGCGAGCCGCTGATGTTTTTCCAGAGCCGGATGCGAGATATCAACAGCCTGGAGGACTTCATCTCCCAGTTCCTGCAACAGTATTGGAGCAAATGTAAACAGATGGACGCATTGTCAGAAATTATTTTATGCACTTACGATAGCAGAAATGGACAATCCTACACTGACTTTATAACAGATTTGATGAATAGAAACTATCAGTTAGACGAATCTCTAGCTGATTCATCACTGGTCCACATATTATCAAAAAAGCTTCCTTTCAATGTTCGTATGACACTAGCAGTATCTTCGATTTCCAGTTGTGAAGAACTGATAGAACATTTACATTCTATCCAATCAGCTACTTCTGAGCCAAATCATATAAATAAACAAGCAAGAAATTTTAATCAGCAAAATAGTAATTTCAAACAGAATAGTAATAATGAAAATCATATAGCAAATGCTAGAGCAAATGCGCAAAGAGCGAAGTATACTGAAAATAATAACAGGGTTCAATCATTTGATAATAATTATAGAAATAAGTTTCAATACCGAAACAGTAAACAGCATCACAAAGAGGCATATTATGATAACAGAAATCGCTTGAATAGAAACAATAAACAAGAAGTAAATTTCACAAAACAGGACGAAAATAATCAAAATAGTAACAGAGCAAATACATCATATACAGTGGCATGCACAATAAAAACAGACCAACAACAACCTACAGTAAATCAACCACCAGAACAAATCCACCACCGCACCAGCCCGCCACCAAATAAAGAAGCCAAACATACATCAAACTCAATCTGCAAAAAGCAACCTATACTAAGTCTGTTATTCCGCTCCGAGGATCTACCACCAGTAACCAGTCCACCACCGAAAATAATCTACAGCATCAACACAGAAATGATTAAGGAATCACCGATAGTAAAATCTGAAAATGAAATACCGCCTACATGCACCGAACGTATATGCCAGCAAGCAACGCCCCCACAACATACCCGATTGGAACAGCCACCACCTAAGCATCGTTGGATTCACCCGCGGCACACTAGGTTCAAGGAGCAAACCGCTACCAAAGCAAGCCGAAAGTGTGACCGGCAGGACGACATCGGAGTGAACCCTAGAGTCCAACACCGGAAGGCCCACCGGAGAAAGCGACCAAGAAAACCACGGAAGAAAAAGAAGTACCGCGCGCGACGATACCAGCCGCATGCACGTTTCAAACGCCCGAGGAGGACACCGGACCGAAACCAGGATGGAGGACCGGAGATCGACGGCATGCATCCGCGGCACATTCGCTTTAAAGCAGAAGATCAGCGATGTGACCGGCAAAATGGACATAATAAATGGAATGAAACTGGAGCTACTGGAAGGACTAATATGGATTCATACAGGGTTAAAAACGGAACTGAAAGGAAAACTACGATTGAAACATGCAGGGATGATAATAATAAGTGGACTATTTATGGAGGTTGATAAAGGATGGAAAGTGTTTAATAAGATTAAAAGAAATAAGAAATTATAATAAGAGAGTGAAAGTACCTGACTATTACAGGTTGAGAGATTATATTGTTAATGAAATGATAAATGTTCTGTTGTATTGTATACTATTTGTTATGGCTGTGATATGGATAAAGGACTGCGTTGTAGGTATGATAGAAGATATTATGTTGTTGTTATTAAAAGAATCTATTATTGATGATGGGAAAGGTAATATTATAAAAATGTTTATTGTTGTGAGCCTACTAATTTATAACGAACTGAAACCGAGAATATTAGATGAAAATAAGAGGAAAGATGAATTAAGACTACAGGATGAATCGGAAAAGAACAGATTAAAAGAAACTACCAATAATGAAACAAAGGATTGTTTGAAAAGGTATACAAGATACCGAGGTTTTATATTTATGAAGAATAAATCATCATAAGGACAGCCTCATCTATAAATAACAACCGGACAGCAGCCGTAACTGAACGTAATACCGTTCAGTTGTATGAAGAAAGCAAACCAAATTTAACTTAGTGGGAAAATATTTCTAATCTCAAACCGTATTATCGAGACAATAAGTGATAAGAATATAAACAATAATATTTGGATTCATGGACCTACCTGTCAACAAATACGTACCAAACAAACACCAGGCAACACACTTATTTCGCAGACGAGTATCCACTTCGAATAACAACACCTGAAAATAAAGAAATAAAAATTTAGAAACCATTTTTAACACCTTTCTTATTAATGAAACAAGAGAATAAATAACTTCTAATGTTAAAAGCCAACTTACCTTCATGTAGCAGGAAGAAACATCAAGATGGCGACAAGTGACAAACCGAAGCCAACGTAAACCAGCTGTACACTACGAAAACCAGAGTAGTCAATGCCTATTAAATCATCAAAGTTGATACCCCGAATAAGAAGATCAAGTGTCATATAAATGTGAATTGCATGTAGAGATATTATAAAAATATTATATTATTATTATTTATGTATAAACTATTAAGAAAATCATTAAAATTATCCGCCAAATGATCAAACCGCATAGTTACCACCAAAAGCATTAATCCCAAGTCTCAATGTATTAGAGGAATAAGAAGTTCTTGTTGATAAAACCTACCAAAGATTATCCTTAAAAAATATCCATTATATGAAAACAAAGCCCAATTCTGCAAGAGAATGAAATGAAAATGTACAAATCACTGTTCTATGTTGAGGGAGAAAATATGTTATACTCTGCAAGTCGGAGAATTATCAGTTTGTTGGGTTGGCAATGATTTTGCACCAACATTCAAATGTGCTTCTGGCCTGAGGGCAGAGCGTGGATTAGAAAAAAGATTTATATTATGTATGGAGGAGGAGATAGTTTATATTGTATTGTGTATAGAAGGAGATTGGCCGATGTAAGGCATATGTATTTGAATTGAATTTATTTATTGTTGTATATGTTGTTGAATTGTTAGGAGGTAGGATTCTCAGTGGAGTTATTAGCAGACTTTGTAACATGTATGATTTCTGATCAAAAACCAACTGGATCATAAAATTTATATTATATTCTCGAATTGTCGTTTTAAATCAGAAATCAGAGGGCGTTTTGTGTCACGTGGTAATTTGAAACCACCAAATATTCTAAATGAATGAGCCAATAAAATGTAATAGAACTATAAAATTGGAAAGAAGGTTAGACCTATCTAAAGAGTAAATCAACTCAAATCAAGTATTATTAGTGATTAGGAGTAATAGCATTATCAACAACGATAAGAAAACATGTATTATTGTGATTTAATAATTATGAGAACCCATTGGTAAGATCAAAAAATTATAAGCGGCATAATTATTATTGGCGGATTACAAAAAAAAAATAAAATAAAATGCATGAACATTGAGGTTAGAGTTACTTGTTTACGTTTTGAAAAGAATTAGTCGATCTTGGATAAATCGATAATTATCCGAACCAATACTGAACGAATCAGCTGATTATTCGATCAACCCATATGACCGGTTGAATCATATAAAATTCACTCATAAAGATATATTATGTATACTAAAGGAAGTCGATGTGTAGAATTACAAACAACTATTATTTCTATACAAATATTTATTACAATCCAAAAAAGCATGATAAATCAAGAGTATAAAAAACTCATATAAAACAAAATGTATTATCTATTAAAATCATATGTTACGATTTATTTATGAATTCAATTTAAGATAAATACCCCATATATCTGTATAAAAACTTCTTTTATTTAATTTTTTCTATTATAAAGCCGAGGAAGCCCTGATTCCCAAGGCAACCAATTGTATTGAGTCTATTAAATTGAAGGCCAATCAGAGAGTAGCTTATAGAATTATTCTAGGAAGAAGCAAATTTTTCTGAAAACCTCTTTCTTCTGGCTTAAGATCCCACCCCGAGAGGATGCACATGGAGTTTAGGGTCTTTTCTTATTCCTTTTAAAAATTTTTTAATGAATTATTAAGCCAAACCCTTTTTTAAATGTAATGTATGTTTGTTGAATGTTAATTGTTTGTGAACTCAGTGCTGTCAAAGAGTTCGTAATTGTAAAGATTCCCATAAAAATAGCTTTAATTCGAAAGAAACTTATAAAAATCTGGATCACGCGTTAGCCCAGCAGTGACGAAAAGGAGCCTACCAATTAATTATTGGAAATAATTAATTCAATCCACGAGAACATCTAGAACTTCAGTCAGTGAGTGATAAGTCAAACCAAATGAGCTCATTTTTTCTACGTTCAGTGGGTATTAATTAACAAAAAAGCGCTATTCCAATTAATTTGAATTAAAATTAAGAGTCACCACGTGTTGAACAATATCACATAGTTCATAAGAACATTTTATAAATTTATTTATTATATGTAGGAAGCTTACTTCCATGCACAGCCCGAATTCATATAAATCCCTGAGATCTCATGTTTGAATATTAATTTATTAATTATAAATTTGTTTGTTGAACCAAGTATAGTATATCAAACCTATAGACCGAACAGGTTTTTATTTGCAGAATTTCGTATTGATTGGAAGTCTAAATATCAGCATTAAATATAATATATTTATAATTTGAAACATACTATTGTGAATATTAGCGAAACCTGTGATAATTACTCAGATTCTAGAAAACATTTATTTAAGTAAATTATAGTTATATCGAATATTTTATGCACATCTTTTTTATGGGAATATATTTTGTGTTTTATGTCAGCATACAAACTTATAGAATTTTTTATTATATCCTAACTCATCTTGTGTTATATAGTTTGAGCTGTTTTGGTACCAACAAATATTTAGCAGCACTTAAAATCATAGAATCAAATAATATTAACCTTATTCAGAGCACTCAATATTATCATCCTTTGATGATATTCATTTCATCAGCCAGAACAAATATATTAAGAAATTATATTAATAAGGTTCCAGTTATATCATATAAGGATCCAGAGAGCTTCAAGAACTGGCGTTGTAAGTTCTAAGGAATTTTGAAAGGGTATATTGGTGAATACTTGTATTCACGACGAGCGTTTTAAGAATCAACTAGAAACAACTATAGTTGGTCCTGATTATTCTCTAGTGGTACATGGTTACTGATAATCAGTCATCAAATATTCTTTTAATTTCCTTACTGGTATTCTTCAAGAACTTCATAGAAGCAGCGGTAAGAATTACCAATTACCGATCACTGAACCTTATGGTGATTATTTGTATTTATAAAATTCATGTTTCTACCACTGAGCTAGAGCTGAGGTTTGAACCCAGTAATTTTGCGAGCCGGAAGGCCTTAATTTTTTGTGAATTTATTCGCAAAAGAGGGAATTTAGAGACTGCTCTTATAAATACCAGAAACATCGTATTATCTGTGAAGGAATTACAATCTACAACTTCTCATAATAGCTTCATAACGTGGGACCCTATCATAAGAGATAACCCCCCCAGGAGCACAACTTCACACCACTAATGTGTTTGGTGAGGCTAGTTTTTCCTTTTTTAATTTCCATTTTCCTCTCCATAATCATGATTTTCCAAGGAAATATTGAGCTAGTCGTGACAAGTTCTACGACCCAAGTTTGATCGTCGTTCGTACCGCGGCATTACTATAAGAAATTAGAATCTTGTGAATCAGTAGAAAGAAAATAGAAGAACAGATCCGATACCGACGGCTGTTGGATGACGCAATGATTATAACAGCTGATTTTTATTTCTGTATGTGGCCAGCTCACAAATCTTCTCCCATAAGATTACATGTAAACTTTGAAGGACCGTAGGAAAGAGTACTGAAGTCGGATTATAAATTTGATAGGCCATAAATCTGGTCCTGAACATAACGAACACAACTAGAAAAAAATCAAAAAATTCGGTGCACACATGAAAAAGCTATTGAATGTCAAAATTTGAGGATCGATTTTACTTTCCTTGCCCTATTACCATAGGTAAGGAGAGTATTGCTTTCCGAAAAAATTAAGGTACCCCAATTTCTAAATTTCTATACGTTTCAAGGTCCCCTGAGTCCAAAAAAGTGGTTTTTGGGTATTGGTCTGTGTGTGTGTATGTGTGTGTGTGTGTGGTGTGTGTGTGTGTGTGTGTGTGTGTGTGGTGTGTGTGTGTGTGGTGTGTGTGTGTGTGTGTGTGTGTGTGTGGTGTGTGTGTGTGTGTGTGGTGTGTGTGTGTGTGTGTGTGAGTGTGTGTGTGTGTATATGAGTGTATGTGCGTCTGTGTACACGATATCTCATCTCCCAATTAACGGAATAACTTGAAATTTGGAACTTAAGGTCCTTACACTATAAGGATCCGACACGAACAATTTCGATCGAATGCAATCCAAGATGGCGGCTAAAATGGCGAAAATGTTGTCAAAAACAGGGGTTTTCACGATTTTCTTAATAACGGCTCCAAAGATTTTGATTAAATGTATACCTAGAATAGTCATTGATAAGTTCTATCAACTGCCACAAGTCCCATATCTGTAAAAATTTCAGGAGCTCCTCCCCATCTATGCAAAGTTTGATTTTAGATTCCCAATTATCAGGCTTCAGATACAATTTGAACAAAAAAATTCAAGTGGAAAAAATTGAGCATGAAAATCTCTACAATTATTGTTCAGTAACATTTTCACCTAAAATTGAAAATAAGCTCGAAGTTCGAGAAACTAAGATTATTAAATTGCAAACTGTTGGCAACTGTTGATTCTATAAAATGATTCACTATGAAGAGATAGCAGACTTCGTGTGTCTGCAGCGTTATTGTCCTGTCACCAGCTGGCTTGGATCTTTGAATAGTAGACTTGAGTTGCGCGGGAACACTAGCGTCAGTTGATCAATTTTCATAACGGCAAGGGAAGTTGTGTGAGTGCGCCAATAGATTTTTTATTTATATAGATTGACAAAGTATCCGGTTTAATTCAGTAGAGAACATTGTTGTCAGTGTGAAGAATTTGTAAATTTTTAGATATTCATTTATTTATTCATTCAACTATGATAAAATCACAAAATCATAAATAATTGGAAATGGATACGAGTGATGTTGTTCATCAGTCTCTACCAGCAACGAATACCTCGTGGTCTAAAATTTGAAATTAAACAAGAAAAAAGAGTCAATTGAATATTTGAAAATTTGTTAATAGTTCTGGACATTTTCAATTTGAAATCTTTCAAAGTTTATACTTACTTTCAGATTATTTCCCATTATTATCCATAATATCCTTGATTGCTCATTGAATATTCAGCATTCTCTAGGCCAATTCGAATTATTTCTTCACCACTATTCATAATTGGCCTTCATCTCCTCCTCTTCCTCATCCACCACCATAGATAGCCTTCATAATTCAAACACTCCATAATTGGTAGAGAACGCTTGGTACCTCCCACTACGAATTATGTAGGTTCTACTGTAGAAGTTCCTATATTTCCCTTTGCCGAATGTTATTACTAATATCATAATCAATCTATTACAATTTTATCTCATTATTGATGTTGAGCTTATGCTCATATACGTTGATGGATCCAACTTTCAGATGACAGAGATTAAGGTATGTAAGCATTCTCATCATCTATTATTCTTTTATTATTTTACAAAGGCGGCTTTCTAAACGTATTCCAAACCTGGGTGATGATGATGGGATGAATGATAATACAATGAAGATAGAGTTAGAACAATCAATTATTCATAGAATAACCTCCATTGAAAAATGAAGGTTTTGAAATGGTTTACTTATGCTGTTATGCTTGAAAGTATGAAGTTGGAAAGTCACGATGCTGGAGCTGTTGCATTTTCCAAAATGTTAAACCAGTTTTTAGTTCATACAGTTTTGTGACAAAATTCTGTATTATTCCCCTTTCAAACAGCTATTCTAAACTTCAATTTGGGCAGCTACAGCTCTATTCTTCAATAATGTATCTGGGAACGACTCAAGTCAACTAAATCTTAGAAGAGGATTTGAATCGAGAATGGGATTTTGAAGTACCCAATTAAAAGAACTCGGATTTTGTAAACTATATACGGCTAGATTGTACAGAGATCAAGTTGATCAAGCAGGATCGATTGTACGCTTGATGATACACGATACCGTATCCAATTTGATGGCTCGTTACAAGCGGACCTTGTTAGGCACAAAGACGTTTGCCGCATGGCAACATGTGCCCTATTATCCGCTACCAAACAAACATTCAGTCGAGTCAAGTGGGGCATTTGAAAGAGATTGTCTTGTAGCTCTCAGTGAAGGTGAACAATAGACAATTCCATTCTCAACTTGAGACCACCCGTTCCCATTCGGAACAGAGGAATGCCCTATTTGGAGCAGCGGAATGCTGCAGTGGTAGTATTCTAATCCTTTCTGTTGGAACAGAAGCTCTCTCACCGCTCCACTTGTCTCTGGCAATAATCTTAAAACCCCTTCTGACTTGAATAGATGCAGACTTGCTTGTATCATGTGTTTGTAACAGTAACTTGATGAATAGAGACAGTGAATGTATTTTGTTATACTTACACTAACTCACTTCCTCCACTCTGCCAAATTTTCTCTTTTCTCATTCTCACTCTCTAGCACAGGACCTAGCACAGCACAGGGTTCTTTGGCGAGTTCTCTTTCCTTTTCTTCTATTTCTCAAAACAATTCAATATCTATCATTTCTATTTCTTCCTCCTCTTTTACTATTTTTCTTCTTCTTCTTCTTTTTCTGCTACTACTTTTGTGAAATTGTATTATTTTCGTTTTTTAATTCTTAATTTCTATTTATATCTTAATTTTGAATGGAAAAGACTAAGAAATAGTCAAATTTCTTTTATATATTTATTTCTTCTAAATTTTAATATCTATATCTTAATATTATAATTTTGGTTTTTTATTTTTTTTCTACATTGATTATTATTCTGTATTTCAATAATATTTATCAACCTTGTTTGTAATATTGTATATATTTCTTTCTCAATTTGTATTTGTTCAATCTTGAATTATTCAGCTTTGTATTGGAGGGTTGAGTGTAAGAGAGGGCCGGCTGCGCCCTAACTCCGCCCTCCTATGTAAAAATAAAGGCAGCTATTCTATTCTATTCTATTCTATTCTATTCTATTCTATTCTATTCTATTCTATTCTATTCTATTCTATTCTTTCTATTCTATTCTATTCTATTCTATTCTATTCTATTCTATTCTTCTATTCTATTCTATTCTATTCTATTCTATTCTATTCTATTCTATTCTATTCTATTCTATTCTATTCTATTCTATTCTATTCTATTCTATTCTATTCTATTCTATTCTATCTATTCTATTCTATTCTATTCTATTCTATTCTATTCTATTCTATTCTATTCTATTCTATTCTATTCTATTCTATTCTATTCTTTCTATTCTATTCATTCTATTCTATTCTATTCTATTCTATTCTATTCTATTCTATTCTATTCTATTCTATCTATTCTATTCTATTCCTATTCTATTCTATTCTATTCTTTCTATTCTATTCTATTCTATTCTATTCTATTCTATTCTATTCTATTCTATTCTATTCTATTCTATTCTATTCTATTCTATTCTATTCTATCTATTCTATTCTATTCTATTCTATTCTATTCTATTCTATTCTATTCTATTCTATTCTTCTATTCTATTCTATCTATTCTATTCTATTCTATTCTATTCTATTCTATTCTATTCTATTCTATTCTATTCTATTCTATTCTATTCTATTCTATTCTATTCTATTCTATTCTATTCTATTCTATTCTATTCTATTCTATTCTATTCTATTCTATTCTATTCTATTCTCTCTTTCATCTATCTCACTATCTATTTCTCTGTATACTTATATTTCTCTCTCATGTTAACATATAGATAGCGCCAAATTGGCCAGTGCTGTACGCTGAGTAATAAGACCCGACTAGAATTAACAACTCAAAGCTGAGGTCATACATGACATAGTATGTAATTACTTACACTAGCACATGTACATTGCACAACTGTAATTCGACCACATTGATACAATCCAGTTTCCTCTCAGCTAGATGGACATCAAGTTCATTATTTCAGCACTACAGTATTTTTAACAATAACACTTTGATAGTAAAGATTAGTAGAGAAAATCACTTTGATTAGAATTGAATTCAAGCCTTTGAGAAGGTTTTCAAGTGTATTCCTGCAGTATCGGAGTATTGCTAATTATTATATCGTATGCACATAATATCTCAGGAGAAATATACTATTCACCAGACTTGAAAAAGATATACTATCAATATCTCAATACATATCATTTTCATAGTGGGGTGTATATTTATTCATTGAATTATCTATACCTATTAAGAAATTATTCAATGCATAAACTCCATTGCAATTTAATTGTATTAAATGTTATAATATTCTAATTTGTAATATTGTTTTTGATGAATAAACTTTGATTTGATTTGAATATGAGGTACACTTCGCAGCATATATTTCTATTGAAACACTTACGGTATGTGGATTGTTCATGGAATCGAGTAGGAATGGTTAAGTTGAGTAATGTAGAATGCTGGAAGATCTCAGAACTATCCATTAACTTATGCAGTAATCGAGAATTATTGTTGTTATTACAAAAAATCTAGAACTGGATAATGATTTCAAAAGTAGAAATAATATAAGGATTTCAGATTACGAAATAGCCAACATCGTGGAATTAGATGTCTCTGGAAGGTGAAGCTAACCATTCTTCATGTGATACCCACATGAGCCGTTATCTTTTATCCAGTATTCAACATCATAGTTTATTCCTATTCAATCTTCAATCGTATTTGGAATTTGGATTCCTCAAATTATAAATTCAAAGACGTATTTGAGGTTTTCGTCATTATGCCTTCTATCGAGACATCGAAGAGAACTTCATTTATTTGATCAATAAGATTTTTTTTATTTTCGCTGAATATGAAGTTCACATACTTTGCACAATATGAGGCTAGTGCGTATAGACTTAATGACGGGAAGGATTAACTGACAGTTCTTCAGGACCCTTAAAGACAATGAAACTTCAACAGCTGGCTTAACCATGACGATATTAATGTGCGCTCAATTCAGTTATGCTTCACGATTTACTTGTGATTTGAACTAATGAGAGGCATACTAGAAGAAAACAGAAGGAAAACATGTTGTCAATTACATGGGATTCTCGTTTCAAATGAGATATATTGCTCTCGTTCAACAATGGAACAGATTCCTTGGGACCAATCACCATGAATGTTCCCTGCTCAACAAAGACTAGATGCTCGGATTGGAGTGACCTCCAGCCCCAACCATTGTCTCGTCTGCGTCCGGAATGGTCTGGAGCAAATGAAACTGCTGATCTCATCTTCTAGTCTGGAACGAATATCGCGTCGTTATTCTTGAATGTTGGCAACAATGATCATTGTTTTGCTTTTTATGCCGGTATGGTCTTACAGATTTTTCGGAAGAATTCTGTTTTGTTCAATAATATTGAATCAAGAAGTATGATTATTCAATTTTCCCAAGTTGTAATTATCAAGATATTCTATCAATAAGCTGTGGAACTGATTGTGTATTTTTTATTGTTTAAATGCTGAAGCGTGTAAGATAGTATTCTTTCTGATTTGTGTTATAATGTATCAACGACTCTATTTGTCATAGAAACACAGATCCATTCACTGTTTTTATCGAACAAAGAAGATTCATTCCCGAAACAATTTAAAGAACTTACATTATTCCATGAATCATGATAATGGCTAATTAATAAAAATGAATTCTTCTCATTAAGACAACTGAATGATCAACTTTTCCATAATAATAATGATAAGAAAAATTCTAGTGTAATTTGGCCTACATCCTTTTTAAAAATAAATATAGCCTTATTAAACCACATGAGAGAATTGAATCTTTATTTTGTTGATTCAACTTACATTATGTATAATTTGTTATTCGTTATTATTATGAAATACCTCTTTGCAGCTGGATATTCCTTGTGAATGAAGGGAAAAGTATCATTCTTATTTATAGAATGAAATCTTCATTGTTTGAAAATATGAATATTTACAAATTATTAAATTTATTCTATGAATATCACCCATGTATTCTCCTCTGTTACAGGTGAGTCTCTACAACTAATAAGCTTACCAGCTCTACTAGTCTCTCCTGAATCAAAGTGAGTGTTAACATTTCACATAGCTTGTACTCACAACTTTTATCCATCATTTTTCATGTACAATTTCATCTCATCCTTGATCTTGAATTCTCTTTTTCAGTTTTGAATATGTCCCCTCACCTTCGAGTGATGTATCATTTCAATTATTTGTAAATTTTCAATCTGTAGTTGTTCAATCTGGGTATTCTTATACCAAATGGAGAACATTTGGATATATATTACACATGAAAAATTCTGTATCCTCCTCACAGTGAGCAAAATTAGTTTCAGTAGGTAACTACAATATCCAGAAGTGTGTTATAAATCAAGCCTCAAAAAAGCTGTACAAGGTACAGTGGAGATACTGCAAAGCTAGACAATGAAGGATTGGTGCGGCAGCTTGGAGAGAAACCATCCAGTCAAATAAGTGTGTAGGTGTGTGAACGAGACCATTCCCAGTTCACTGCAGTCCACTCACTACTTGAGAAGGTGGAATAAAATGTAACTGGATAATTACAATCTGTACAAGGAATGTTGCAACTTCTATTAGTATTTCATTTATCTACTCCTAAACATTCACAATAATCGAAAAAATCTATCTCTACTTATAGAATTCTTATCTCACTGACTCACTGATCACGATTTCTGGAGAACTACTGGATGGATTGCAACAAAACTTAGAATATAGCTTCCTTATACTAGTCCAGTCAATATAGACATAAAAAAGGAGGTGTGCTTGCAATTTATATTGTAGTTCTGATTTTCAATATATCATTTGGGTACATAAGAGAATTTCAGAACCAATTTCTTCATGCAAAATTTCCTTGTGCTAGATACAGGGTGGCCCAAAAACCTCGTATTTTCGGCTCATTTTCCAGTTTTCAGCTATTTCTGCAAAATCTCGTAATCGGACAGAGAAATCAGCTCCTGCCTTTTTTTAGATCATAAGATTCTGAATAAAATGAGATCATTCGGAACTCTCTATCTTCAATGAGTACTGATTTATGATTTTTCAAAAATGAGTGAAATTTGAAGGAAAAATCAATTTTGATGAATTTTAGTTTTTGATCAACAATATCTTCCGATTGTTAACATTTAGATGTATAATTCAAAATCCCTCTGAGCGTATTTTTGTGCTCTACAATCTGAGATCAGGGAGCGCTCTATCTCGAGTAGATTTCCAGGTACACCTGACTACAATGCTCCTTGTATTGAGAAAAACACCTAATTTTCAGCTTCAACCATCATCACTAACTACATTGTCCTTACATTAATATTCCGCACAATGACATATGTTCATGAGATCATGTTCTATGAGAATCACCCGCTAGATGCACTTCATTTCAGTATTTCCTAGTGGAGAGGCGCGCTTGAGGACACCTCAAGGATCAAAATCATTTCTTCTGATCAATTATCATAATTGATTTTGATTGAATGGAGTGGTAGACCTGTCTGCTGGCATTGTCACCTATCATCCTTCTTCTCGTTCATCTAGCCACCCTTTTATGCATTATTTTTATTCTCAATTGAAATCTACCGTACTTCATATCATAGATCAAGATCAATTTATTACGTTCATTCTGACAGCGAAGGATATATACGACAACAGAATAATAATTGGATATATTCCTTGTTATTCGGACATATCTGTTTTACTTTATTCAATGTCAACCTTGAAGTTTTCGCTCATTCAATTTTTCATTTTTGAATTCATTCAATGGAAATTCAAATGATGGAAAATTTCAAGGTTTACATTGAATAAAGACAAGCAGACTTGTCCGAATAACAAGGAAGCTATCCAATTATTTCATTGTCGAATATAACTTCGCTGTCAGAAGTACACGACTCTATATGAAATGAACGCAATCGATCTTGATCAAAGAGCGCTCTGAGTGGGCTGAGAACGCGCAAAGAGCTTTCTGACACCAAAGGTACAAGAGTACGTTCTGGCACTGAAGGTACGAAAGTAATCGCTCGACTGGTTCAGCTCCGCGTTATTACCGAACGAATCCTTGACAGGAGTTCCTACATTCTTGACTTTAATTGTGAGCTTTCTTGAAAGACTAACAACATTCATGTTAGTCTTGCCGCTCGTCGAAATGAAAGTCGAACGATGAATGAGCTACAATTTCACACTGACTGACTGAACTGCATTTGGATAAGCGTGATCAAACGCCAGCAAAGCGATACTTCAACGGTAATACGGTGCAAATTGAATGCTTTTGTAGCGACCAATCGAAGGTGAACTTTGCACAAACGTCATTCGTTTGAGATCATCAGAATTTCTTGGAAACCAAGCGTTTGGAGTTGCTTTTACTAGAGGACTGCTTGAAAATGTTCTGTGGATATTGTACAGTACTCTTCACAAATGTCCGTTCAACTGTGAATTGTGTTGATTGAAGGCCTCAATTTCTGAAATGAATTTATTCACTCACTGTTCTCAACAGCTCCCTACAAATGAATTAATTGGAATAATAAGGAATTTTTTTCTTTGTAACCAATTTTCAAGAAATATTATTCAAACATTTTTTGTCCATAAGCAGAGTAGCCAATTAATCCAAAAATATATCTCTTCTTCCTCTTAATATTTCATACAAGAAATTTATAATATTTCATGTTCCAATATGAAATATAAGATTTAAATGGTGAGGTATTTTTTGTTTCTGTGAGTCACTTATAATAATTTATCGATCCATGTGGTAGGGTTTTGTCTGTATTGGTTAAATATCAATCTGAACATTATATGTACACTCTTCTAATTACGCTTACAATATTAATTTGTTCATCGCATGGATCTATTTTCATAATAATTATCTTCATGAATGATAGAGACTTTCTTGTGCTCTCAGTTAACTAATGATTGATTGTAATTTCATAACCAGGATGATAGAACTGATATCTTAAGTTTTCCGGTTTTTTTTCGGTTTCGAGGTCGTAAGAGCATTGTCTGTGTCAGTATCAGTATCACTGAATTTCCGTGGTATCCGTGATGTGAACTTTCTAATTGATTGTCCGTCACAGTAAGGATATTACTCCGATAAGTTCCAATAGGACTATTCACTTGGCTGGGCTGGAAATAGTCCTTTTCGAACTTAAGGGAATAATAAATGATAACGTTCACTGACTCTGTTACTGATATGTGAGAATTCTTCGTAGTTAACATGGGGAAGAATTCTATGAAAAATACCATTCAATTTTCAAGTCCACTGATAGTCTCTGAGATGAATAGGCCTTTTGAAACCAGTCCTGTGTCAAAAAATGAAGACTTTGGATTACCATCAGAAAGAAAGAGATATTGGAAGATCGGTAGAATTGAGATCAATGAGGGAAGAAAGAAGATTGGATTGGAGATTAAGAAAATCTGATCGAAGAATATCCAAAACAACAGAGTGATATTGTTTGGGGAAGGACGTAGGATTCTAGATCCTCTTTGCTTCAAGAGAGTAGTAGATAGAGATTGATTGATTGATTGATTGACTGCCTTCATTAAAAAACCTAGAGAGAGAGAGAGAGAGTAAAAATAGCAGCAGTCACTGGAGTGTGATCATCGATAATGGATGAATTTCAATTAAGAACCAATAACAAAAATGGAAGTAGAAATTATCCAGAGAAAAAACCATTCATCGTTTTTCGAATATTTTATAAGTTGATAAAAAAGTTTCGAAGTTTAATATTCTAATATCAAGCCGCACAGGATCGAGGGAAACTCCAAAAGAGTTGATTGAGGCTCGTATTTTTTCGTTGAGAAACCATCGAAAGGAAATCGCAATTAAATCTTGAAGAAAGAAGACCAATGAAAATGGTTTGATGTAGTTGTAAGCTGCGTTTTCAAAAAGCGAGCTCATTTCTCTCACTTTTCCATCTCTCATCAGACTGCGATGGATAATGAACGGAGAGTTGGCTCTCATCAATATAGAGAGCGGAGTCTACTACTGGCGGGAGCCAACATCATTTTTCCTGGGGTTTTATTTGTGCATTAATTGAGTTAGTTTGCCGGGCGGGTAGAGCCGAGCTCACCTGATTTTCTGCTCTCACATTAACTTTGTCCGAGAACAATAGAAACTGAGCCATGTTGAATAAATGCTCTTAATACCTCTTCTGCCTGCGAAATAGTAATTAATAAACCGGGTCACTTTTTCTCAAAGTTTTTGTTTTTCTGAGACGCTGCAATTTCAGTTTGGATAACTTCATTGGATTTTACATGGCTTGTGTGTGAATAATGTTTGCGGTTTCAAATGGTACTAGTATTGAGTTTAACCAACTACTATACAGATGTATCAAGTTCCTATATTAGAATTTAATTTAATTCCTTATTTATAATGTATATCATTCCTGAATCTAATCTATAACTCTTGGAATGCTGGTGTTGTTCCCAACCCATTCAAAGTTAAAAAAACATTATGATCCATCCCTTTTTATCTTATTCTAGCTTTTTTGCCATCGTATTCAATGTAAAGCATAATCTCATAATGGCATGTTTGTGGAAAATTATGTTCGTTTGAATTGTATTTGTATGTATAGTCCCAAATTTTATCAATAGTGTCATGAGAAATCTTCAGTTAGAATATTACTATTCAGCTAATATTCATTTGAAATATTATTTCGTGATCAAAATCTTCCTATTGAATGCATTCTGGGAACTTCCTATTAATCTAATGAATTATGAATTATTATTATCTAATCAATCTAAAAAAAAGAGCTATGGTAGCAAGTAGACTTTGGAGCGTGAGGTTGAGCTACTGGTCTGAACAGGAAGAGACAAACATAATGAGTGTCTACTGGTATCAAGCATATTATGCATTCCTTAAAACTATAAAAAAAATAAATATGAAAATATTGATTCTCCCAGTAACTTCTGTTGGATATTATCATGTACCCGTTGAAGTAGTATCATAACTAATTCCCAAAGGAAACAAACAATAATTACTGGAATGGTGAAGAGGAAATATGATGGAAGGGGTGGGGAGGATGATGTTAGAATGAATGGTAGATTTATTTTGTTGATGTGAAGAAGAGTTAAGACTCTGTAATGGATAGGGCTTATGAGGTGACGTAGTGGGAGCTTTCATGGATAATGAAGCCGTCTTTCAATGTGTAATCTCACCATACAGTTTTAAAGCTGACTCCCTCTCTTCAATGGCGCGTGTGACACTGGAACCCTGTGATGAACTGTATAATTCCAGCAGTGGGTTGAACCGTGATGGATCACAGATGAGCTGAATTTTATGCTTCAAAGGTATGCAAAGGTATGCTTCTCAATCATGAAAGTTCAGGATATGTTCACAATTCAAAAAAGTTTATAGTTCTAAATTATTTTAAGTGAAAGGTTTTGAGTCAATGTAGGACCATCTTCATAAGATAGGCCTAGATGAATCGATTGAAGAAGGGGAAGGAAAAGTGAGAGGATAAAAGTGACAAGAAGAACAAGAAGGACATAAAGAAAAAGAAAGACATAAAGAACAAGAAGGACATAGAGAACAAGAAGAACAAGGACTTATGATGATCATCAGTATTAGTAGCTGTTATCTTCATTCGAATTTCATTATTCTCCATCATCTTTCATCCACTCATCTGTTTCGTTTGTTTCTCGATTCAATAATGGGGATATTCATTCACCACCTATTTCTACTCCTTTATATAGATTTTCCTATTCTCTCACGTACCTTGTTTTTGAGAACTTTTTCTGTATCTTTTTTTTAAACCACAATGCATTCGATTCAGAGTTCAGTTGATTTATTACTTCTGGTTCAGTGTTTTCTTTCTTCGATGATGAATGAATAGATCAACTTCAATTAAATCCCATGAGAATTATCATGTTGTTGCAAAAAAGAAGATTGGGATTGAGCACATTGAAAGCACATTGAACACAATGGAATTATTGAGCACATCACTGAATCCGGAAATGTTATCATGTTCATTCCGTGAAATTCCGATTGATTAATCGAGTACTTTTCAAGTCTTCATCTGTTCATCCCAATTCGAGAACCCTATTCCCGGAGAATGAAGTATATTTGTACTCTTTTCTATTAGAAAAAACAAATAATTCCTCTTTCTATCGAAAAAATGGGCTAACTTCTCAATTGGGGTCAAGTTCTCGTCCAGCTAACATCCATTTATCACCATCTATAGATGGAAGTCATCACTGGCTCTGGTACCTTATATTCGCATCATAAATTTCCTGAGTGAAATACGACGTCGCCTGGGCCAAGAGTACAGAGTATACGTGATCTTGACACCATATTCACATCACGTGCGTCCGGCTCATGTGTGTGGTGTGTCATGTGTGTAGTGGCTCATGTGTGTGGTGTGTCATGTGTTTTGTGGGTCATGTGTAGTTGTGTGGGTGATTGAGGCGTTCTTGTATCACCATCACCAAGTCGCAACGGTATGCATGTTGGTTCATGTATCATAAAATAGCGACAATTGTGACAGATCATGCTGGTTTGCCGGAACTGAACAGAGAGTAGAAGGCTGAAGTGAACTTAGGGGGATTTAATCCACTGTGAATTATTACGTGGGGTGAGTCAAATTGGAGTTGTTTCGTGGAACAGTAGCTGGTTTTGAAATAGTATCAGCTTTGTATTAATTAACCATGAAGGATAAATGAATAACGATAGAAATAATAGCAATAGAAACGGTTTCAACATTTTAAGTTGAGATTTGTTGCCAATCTATTATTTGAAGCTTCTATCAAATTGATAGAAGGTGATAAATTGTAAATTATCATTCTCAGATAATTATTGTAATACCATTAATAATTATTGATATTACTGTCGCATTAGTAATCTAATAAACACCATAATGAACCTCATACTATCCTCAAAATCCCCTTAAAGACAGCCCAAAGACAGCTCAAAATTCCCTTAAGGTGTTAACTGAATTCATAGGTAATTATTTCCCTCTGAAATTCTCAGAATCGCGACGCCTCAAATTGAGACGAGCTCATCATAAATTTTGCAAACTTGACAAGCTGGAGAGACTCACTCCAATAGCGTCACTCCCCTCTCCTATTCTGTTCCTCTCAGCAAACTGAATATCTGATGAACGTGGAATTCAACTGAAATTATTATGAAATTTCACACGTTCATTTGCTTGAATAGGGCTTCCCTGAGCGTGAGCTGCTTTCCTTTGAAAAATCAACAGGAAGGGTTACATGAGTCTTTCCCTCGTTTCACCTCCACTACATTCACTGCTACATAGGAGAATTCAAAGAGAATATTTCACACGGATTGACTACTACTTCTATGCTGCACGTTTCCTTCTGAACCTGCACTCCATATATTCAATTTCACATGTTTTCTCTCATTCATTTATGCTTCTACATTCTTTCCCCACATCTCGAACAGATTGAAGTGAATATTAACATGTAACATGTCTACATCCTTCCTCTCCCCGTTATATGAGATATAACTCAGTAGTAGGTGGTACCAAATTTGATATCAATATATTCAGAACTCTCTGAGATCAGATCAATTTTTTTTACAATATTATTAATATTTCAAAAGCATGACTCACAGAATCACGTGAGAGACTGTGGCTCAGTTAAACCACAATGCGAATTTGATTGAAGCAGCTAACAATAAATGCTCAGCAGCTTGGAAAATTATTCGAAATAATTCCAAGTCCGCTAAATCTACCGCTACTTCTATCTCAGCAAAGGAATTCAACAAACACTTTATCAGCTCCATTGAGAAAATTTATAAATATATTGAGCCGTCAAAATTTCTGCTGTTGACCTGCTGAACTCTTCCCCAAAAACGCAGGCAACTTTTGTAATAAAAGAAGTAACCTGTATTCAAGTCCTCGAAATAGTTTCTAGAATGAAGTCTTCCACCACCAAAGACATATATTCTCACTCTAGCTCCCTTATTAAAGAAGTAATTGAATTCATTTTACAGCCGCTCACCACAGTTTTAAATGCATGTATAAAATCATCAGTTTTTCCATCCTTGCTGAAACATTCAAGAACCATCCCGATTCATAAGAAGGGTGACATAAATTTTCCAGATAACTTCAGACCAATCTCCATCCCACCTATCTTTGGAAAAATCCTAGAATATATTATCGCAACCCAACTCTATGACTTCCTTGAATTAAATTGCTTGTTTACAGATTCCCAGTATGGTTTTAGAAAAGGGAAGTCAACAATAGACGCTGTGCAATCAGTTATAACCGAAGTTGAGGAGGGCTTTGATAGTAAAAAATACACAGGATTAATTCTATTCGATCTAAGTAAGGGATTTGATGTCGTGGATCACTGCATCTTGTTGAATAAATTACAGTTTCTTGGTGTCCATGACAATACTCTTAAACTTTTAGAATCCTATTTGGAGGGTCGTACTCAGTCAGTGTGTATTAACTCAAATATTTCTGAGCCACTTAATGTACCACACGGAGTACCTCAAGGGTCCATACTGGGACCGTTATTGTTTCTAGTGATGATGAATGATATAGGATTGAATATTTCATCTAAAATAGTTTGCTATGCTGATGATTCATCTTTGGTCACAAGCGATGTGGATCTGGGTGTCCTCCATCAAAAAATGTCTAGCTGTAAGGGTGAGGCTTCAGACTGGTTTAGAGCAAACCGCTTGTTTCTAAATACAGCCAAGACTCAAACATTGGTGCTTGGACTCAGAAAGATTAGTGAGGGAGTAGATAGTGCAAAGCTTCTGGGCATAACATTAGATCAGAAACTTACATGGATACCCCATATTGAAAGTGTTTGCTCAAAATTAAGTAGGGTTTTATATCTCCTTCGCAGTCTTAAGGACTGTGTTCCTTCAAATTACCTGAGAATGTGCTACTTTGCCTTTTTTCAAAGCGTTTACACGTATGGTTTAGTCTTATGGGGCTGCGCGCCAGAGGTTCAAAAAGTATTCTTGCTCCAGAAAAAAGCTATAAGAATTATATGTAACGCTACTTATCTGGAGCATTGTAAGCCATTGTTTATAAAGGAGAAAATTATGACAGTGCACAGTTTGGTAGCTTTCAAACTTCTCCTCCAGATAAAGAATAATTTAGGTTCTTATAGCCGCAGAGTTGACATTCACTGTCATAATACTAGAAATAAGACAAAAATAGATATACCATATACAAGACTCAAAAGAATATCAACAAGTCCAAATCAAGTTTCATTGAAATTATTCAACACATTACCCGAGATAGCCAGGAACCTACCAATGCCAATTTATAAGAAAAACCTAGAGCGCCTACTATTGAATAATCCTTTATACTCAATTACAGATTTCTTCCAACTACCAGTGAAGGACTATTTTCAAGTCAAATAGGTAGTGAAATAATTCAATAGGCTACTAATCATGTAAATGTACTTAATTGTTCTTCCTCAGTTTTTCATCTAATGCAAGACAATTTTGTATTTATTCGATACATTGTTACTTTTTCTGTATTGTCAAATCAAATCGTACTAAGTGTAACTTTCACTGTATAATTCAAAACTTAAAACTATGTATTATATTGTTGACTGACGTTTCCGATAGCATTGTATGTATGCATTGAAGGAATAAAAAGCATTCTTATTCTTATTCTTATTCTTACATCCTTCCTCTCCCCGTTACATGAGATATTACTCGGTAGTAGGTGGTACAAAATTTGATATCAATATATTCAGAACTCTCTGAGATCAGATCAATTTTTTTTTACAATATTATTAATATTTCAAAAGCATGACTCATAGAATCACGTGAAAGACTGTGGCTAATTTTATATCTGATCATCCCCCTTCTAGTATTTAACATCACGTCTGGTGATTTGAGAAAGATATCCAACTAGGGATGTCAATTCCGGGATCCCGGGTTCCCGAATCCCGGGATCCCGGTCCATTTTTGATACCTAACAATCCCGGGATTTTCCAGCGTCAATCCCGGGATTTTCGGGATTGTAAACCTGAAATTGTGAATCATATTTTTCCAAAAACAATTCAATATGGAATTCATTTACGGTGATGAATATGATTTTTTATAACTAATTTATTGTTCTAAGTGTTTGACTAATTTATTCTACAGGCACAGCCTACAGTTGCATAATTATACATAATATTGATTGTATACTGTACTCTAAGGCTACTGGCTTAATAAAATTCGCATTATCATTCGCATAATTGGCAGAATGGTTGTTGATCGGTTGTTATGTCTCTACACTTGTTTCTGTTTACACAGCACCACAATTACCAGTCTAGACGGCGCAATATTTGCAATAGTGCTGATGGCATTTCCTTGAAATGCATTCCAAACTTTGAAAAGACTTCAGAAATCAGAAATAAAAAAGCACTAACGATTCACTCTCTGTCTAATATTATTACTCTCCTCTTCTCTTTCTCTATCATAAGTAGAATATCTAGTTGAAGTGAATATTATAGTTGGCTCTACGAAATTTCTTACTTTACTTACTTTACTACTTACTTTAGTAGTGTAGTGGTTCAGCTTTCGCGTTGTTCGGTCGGTATGGCGTTACGGTCTTACAAAAAGTATTCTATTTTATTATAATATTATTAATTTGAGTGATATTTCACTTTACAGTATTTGACGTAATTAAAGTTTGAGCTCTATCCCGTCCTGATGTAGGATAGAAATGCTTTTGTTCTAAATAAAAAAGACTCTGATGAGTTATCTTGCTTTCCTCAGTTCTCACTATCATTTAGGATACAGCAAATTTAAGGTAGGACATCAAATAAAACAATTAAGTTACTCCCAATCTTGAAAACATTTATAGAAATAGAATGTTCAATTTTAATATTATTCCCAAGTATTTTTTTTCATTTTCATAATAGCCTTCTCCCTCTTTAATGGGCCTTTTTTCATATCCACACACTGTTACTGAACATGTAATTGAGGAGGAACAATTGGTTAAAAATGCATTAAGCTGATTTTTGCCAATCCCGGGATCCCGGGATTGATATTGGATAATCCCGAAATACCGGGATTGGAAATCAGTCCCGGAATTGACATCCCTATATCTATCCCATTTCACAGGAATTATCAACAGGAAAATATTTCGTTGTTTATTGAGGAAAAATGACTATATTTTCTCATTTTAGAAAATTGATTGGTTCTTATGGAGAATTGTCATTTTATTTCAGACAAATTTTACTTTTTATGAACGGACAAATATGACTTTTTCGCGAGAAAACTACTTGAGCTGGAAACATTCCTTGGATGACGTGTAAATAAACGACAGTGGTGCTATTTCAAGACGCCAAATAGGGAGGGCGTCCTACATAGGAGTCAGAGGGTTGTGTGTAATGGCTTAGTATAAAATTTTAGCACCCCTGCGGGAACTTGAGAAGGTGAATAAACAAGGAAATGTTCTCAACGGGATTCTAGTTTTACTGCGGGAAACATCTTGAAAGCAGTGTAAATATTTGTTGTTTTTCCACGGGCTTCTAAAATCAAGATTTTGTGGAAAAACACTGGGCACTGATGACGTCATTAACTTTACTGGCAAGAAGTGCAGAAGGCATATCACGAGGAGTAATGGGTCATTCATTCAACTAGAAGTTATATTACCTACGAACCTGGAAATTACGTTTTATTAAAGACAGCTATAGCTACCTGGTTTTTAAAATGAAAATTGGGAGTGATCCCTTTCCTTTCCTTAGGTCGTGAATCTGAAATATCGGGTTTTTGGTTGCTTTTTGTGGTGCATAAAATTCTAGTAATTAAAGTACGAATAGTAATTTGCAATGAATTGACGACATAAAGATATATGAATTACAATAGTAAAAATTAATATTTATTACATATATTGTAGATGAAAATGAATATAATATATTACAAAAATGAATATTTATTACATATATTGTAAATATAAATGAATATAATATATTACAATATATTAATTAAGTGTCAAATCTCAAGATTTGCAACAGGTGAATTTCTTCTAATATCACACTATTCTGTCATCATGAATTGGCAGTGTGCTTCAGTATGAACATTCATATTGAATACCTATTGGAACGTCTGCGGAACTAAACCAAGGGGGTGTTTCTAAACTTCCTACCAAACAAAGACACTCAAAACTTAAACTGCTGCATCAGTCGTATGGGAATGCGTAAAATGGTCGAATTATACATAAAATGAAAGATAATTCAATGCTCTACAATCTTTCAACTAGCACATTCTTGTTTCATCAATTGTTGAAATGTTATGAGACTTGAAAGAGCGAAAAAATGGAAGAAAAAGTGGTTTTTCGAAAATGCATAACTTTGGAACATAAATATCTCGAAAAGTATCGGATTTATCAAAAACCTCTATCGAACAAAACTTGTAGGGAATTTATTAAGCGTCATTTTTATGTAGTTGATTATGTCAGTAGAACACATTGTTTCCAAGATATAAGCATGTAAGTAATAAGTGGAAAATGCAACTATCAAACCACCCTCATCCCTTCAGCACATGATGTAGGGGTTGTGATTTTTCATATGCTCACCTCCAAGCTAGTCTCAACAAAGCTGCAAAGTCGAAAATTGTGTTCTAAACATTCCCTCCAAATTTCATTGTCATCTGTTCTATTGTTGCTGAACAGAAAATTTCACTCTTAACACTAGACCTGCTGCAACAGTCGTAGGGAAATGCGTAAATAGTGAAAACTGCATCAAATTGAAGATAATTTGATGCTCTATCAGCTCATGATCAGCACGGATTTTTTTCATCAATCGTTCAAAAATTATAAGGCCGGAAAAATGAAAATATTGGCGGCAGAAGTATTTTTTCAAAAAATGTCTCATTTTCAAGAGCGGATATCTCAGAAACTATGAGAGATATTGGAAAAATGTAAAGGACAAAACGTGTTGGTAATTTCATAAGCATTACTTTTACCCAGGATACCAATGTTCATAGGATGCATAGTTTCCGAGATATATGCGAAAAATGAAAAAAATGGTACTTTCAAACCACCCCCACCCCTTTAGCACAGGGGGTTCTGGTGAGGACTTTTGATATGTTAATCCTCTCACCATCCCAAAAAAGCTGTGGAGTTGAAAATTGTGTTCCAAACTTTTCCTCTATACTTTTATTTGAGCATTCGTTGCCTGGACTAATATGAAATAATAGTTTCTATTCCAGAATTCAGATCGAGCTGTGGAATTCGTTGCTCCTTAAAGAACATTGCAAACACTTAGCGGTTGGAAAAGTGTTTCGAGGATAGTCCTCCCAGGTCGAATGGACCACTATAATGGTGACAGCTATTTCCTAGACATCTCTCCAGCATACTCAGCTAAATACTCAGCCGTAATGCAGCTGGATGTCATTAGATCAATCTGTGATATTAGAGTAATGCTGTCGGCGCCGATGCACTTCCAGTGAGATTCATCAAACTAATTCTGCCTCTCATTTCTCCGTTCATGACACATTTATACAATACTTCATTTAGGACCTCCAGCTTCCCATCTGCATTCAAATTTTCCATGATCATTCCATTCAACAAAGTTCCTGATCCCACTTCTCCCTCTGATTATCGGCCGGTCGGCATACTGTCTGTCTTGTCTAAGGGTCAGGAGAGGCTTGCTCATGAGCGAATGAGTTACTATATTTCATTCGGAAAGGAATCATCAGCGAGCATCAGTCTGGATTCCGAGGAGGACACAGCACCACATCAGCTTTGCTCTGTGTCTCAGATGACATTCGGATGGCTATGGATAGGAGACAGTCTACACTGATGGTGTTGATTGACTTGAGCAAGGCATTCGATTGTATCTATCACCCGCTGCTTTTGAAAAAACTGAAAAATTATGGTTTTTCTGAGAGTAGTGTGGCATGGGTGAGGTCATACCTTCTTGACAGACAGCAGTGTGTTCGATTGGATAGCACGTCTCGATGGAGGGTGGTCAACAGGGGGGTATCTCAGGGTTCAGTTTTGGGACCACTACTGTTTATTTTGTATGTAAATGACGTAACTGACCGACTCAGACACTCCAGATTTCATCTTCATGCAGACGACCCACAGATTTATAGACATTTCAAGACTGATAACTTTGGTGAAGCAGTTACTCTTATGAATGAGGACCTGACTGCTGTCTCACTCTGGACAGCACAGCATGAATTGAAAATTAATGAATCAAAATCCAAAACAATCGTTATAGGTAATAGAAGACTTTTGAACCAACTTGACTTTAACCAAGGGCCTTCCATCGAAATTAACTCACATAGACTGGATTATAGTGAAAACATTACAAACTTAGGACTTACATTTAACAGACACCTAGACTGGACTGAACAAGTGACAAAGACTTGCAACAGGGTTTTTGCAGGCATTCACTCACTGAAGAGACTTGGAGCTGTTATCCCCTTACGGGAGAAAATAATGCTTGTGAAGACCTTGATATTTCCGCATTTCCATTATGGAGATGTGGTCATACAGAACATGACAGTGACTCTTTCTGAAAGACTGCAAAGGGCTCAGAACTACTGCGTGAGATTCGTCTTTGGCCTTGAAAGGGACGTCCACATAAGCCCTTACATCACTTAGATGGGTATTTTGAAGCTTCGAGACAGCAGAATTCATCATGTGCTGATGCTCCTCCACAAGGTTCTGGCAACTGGGTCTCCTATCTACTTGAGTCAGAAATTTCAATTTCTTGCAGGAATCAACAGAAGGGATACGAGGCATGGCGCAAGCCTGTTGAGCATTCCCATCCATCGCACTGTGACATATAATAGGTCGTTCTGTGTGACTGAATTGAATTGAAAATGCCTTTATTTACATAATAAAACAATAAAACCATACACTACAAGAGAATGTATATCAGAAATGTAACACAAGACAAAAGTTTTGACATAACCCGAAAGGTTGTCTGCCAGGAGTCGGTATCATGATATCATTTCATAATTATACTGTATACATTTCACTTCCATCTACTAAAAATTTCAAAATAATGCAAAAATTTACACACATGCAATTAAACGATTAAACAGAACAAAAAATCTATCAACCTTTTCAGAAAAATCATAACTTACTTTAAACCGAAAAATAAATATAATACTACTTGCTCGACGACTACATATTTCAATAATTGAACTCCCTTATTAACTCATTTCTAATAGAAGCTGCCCTTTCCACATACCGCGCTAGCATACTCCAATCTTTTCCATTTAACCATCTCCGAATCTGTTAGTATGTTTTTGCCCAGATACATTTTCCGTACCCCCACTAGAATTGGACAAACCCCCAGGAAATGCTTTATGTCCTCTCTCTGTCTCAAACTACACATAGAGCATTGCCATTGTGCCTCTTCCCTCCCACTACCAAAGTTCAAATTTAGCAGCGCGCCACGTGCCTTGAGTATGCAGCCCATCATCTTTTTATCAAAATTTAGTTTCAGATAGTTTCTTCCTTTTTCCTTGTCCAGTAGGATATATAGGCTATGAAATTGCGCAGAAGTTGCTCTTTGTAAGCTAGACATAAAATTTTCCTCTTTCATTCTCTCACACAACAATTCGAGCTCTCGTTTCCATTCATTCCTGTCTATTGCTCGTCCCGCCAACCTACATCCATATTTCTCATCCCAACGTATCCATTCCTTAAACCAAGATGTCCTATTCTCTATTATTTTCTCCGCTAGCTTTCTAGGCAGTCTATTCCATACCATATTCAATGCCTTGAACGTATATTCAACATGCATTCTTAAAACATCTAGAGATGCTGGTTCCATGTCGAGCTCCAACTGCAATATATAGTTGGGTGTGGATCTTGGCAATGATAACATCTTCTTAACGAAAAATCTAGGTAATGATTCGAGTATGTCGCAATACTTGTATCCCCATACTTGTGCTCCATAGACCGCCACCGCCTTCATTACTGCTTCATACACCTTCCACTTCGCTTCTATTCCAATTTCATTTTTCGCTATGAAACTTCTCCAGACCCCATTTATTGCAAACTTAGCCACAGATACGCGTTCTTTCACATGCTCAGCAAATGACATACTCGGCGTGAGCACAACGCCCAAGTACTTATACCTATTAACCACTTCAATTCTATTCTCATTCAAAAACCATTTCTCATAGCTAGCCAAGCGACCTCCTCTCCTGAAAACCATAATCTTAGACTTATCAGTATTGATCTCCAACCCCCATCTGTCGCAGTATTCACTCAAATGATCTATCATGCGTTGTAAAGCTTTTGGCGTTGTGGCAAACAAGACAAGGTCGTCGGCGTATAGTAGGGCCTTCACATTAAGTTCGTCCATCCAAACTCCCTCAACCATGTTTTCACATAAATCATTTACAAACAGAGAAAATAGAATTGGTGATAAGATACATCCTTGCTTTAAGCCACTTAATGTCTCAAAATAGCTGGTCATCTTCGTACCACACCATATGCTAGCTTTGGTAGACTTGTACAATTGGTGGATTATTTTGATGAACTGATTGGATAGCCCTAAATCGTACAGTTTATGGATGAGTGCATCTCTATCAACTTTATCGAATGCGGCTCTCAAATCCACAAAGAAACAGTAAACTTTACCACCTTTCCTTTGCAATTTCAAGCTAATGATACACGAGAGGTTAAATACATTATCCACTGTGGAGTACCCCTTTCTGAAACCAGCCTGGTATTCACACAGAACATTATTCATATGCACCCACTTTTCGAGTCTTGCCAGTAAAATTGTTGCAAACCATTTCGAAAAAGCATTAACAAATGATATACCTCTGTAATTTTTTACATTTGACGTGTCACCTTTTTTATGGATCGGGAATATTACTGCCTCTGTACACTGTTCGGCGCGGAGGTCTTGGCGTGGCTGAGGGAGGGCGATCGGGGCATAGGATGAGGAGGAGTGTGTGTGTGCGTGGTGTGTTTGCGTGTGTGAAAGTGTGTGTTTGCGTGAAATGTCATTGTTTCATGCTTAAAAAACTTTCTATAACTCTATTTTCCAACTTTTTTATTTTTTTTTCAGTCTGAAATATATGCTACTAAATTAAATGAAATTGTTTTTTTTTCAAATATTGATTTATACTTTTTTATCATATTACTTATTATTCTATTCGAAATATTATTTCCTCATGTTGTGATGTAGATACATTAGAATTGTATAGGAGGGTTAAGTGGGAGAGAGGGCCGGCTGCGCCCTAACTTCGCCCTCCAGGTTATAATAAAGGCAGCCTATCTATCTGAATGTCCTGGGTGATCATAAATGCCACTATAATAGCGTGGCGTTTTCTAGGTACACTGGTCACGCTTTTTTAACCAGGTTAATCACCATAAAAATGAGATATTGATATTTATAAAAAACATTAGAAAGTTAATAAATGTTGAGGTACAAAATTCTTCTAATTCTCCTTCATGAAACAAAAATTTAATTATCAGGTGTATTTTTGAGTGATATTTTTTGAAGAAGAATCCCTTTCAAATTCCTGGCTTAACATCTATCACATATTGAATCTTCTATAACTTGTAATAGGTAGTTGACAAGACTGTGAACTAACGTTTTATGAACGAGAAATAGTTCGAATCAGTGCAGCCAACTCCTGAAAATATGATCTTGAATTTTCGCAATTAATAACTATATTATCTTACGATTATCTTAGATAAATATAGGTATTTGCATGTAAATTGACAGGTAACTAAAGTGTCCTAACCGACTGCGTGGGGAAATCGCAAGTGGTCACTATAGTGTTCCATCCGACCTCAGGGTCAAAGCGCACAAAATGTTTTCCGAGCTGACTATGCGACAGTACCCTCAGCCACTATAGTGCACTACTGACCGCAAAGGGTTGCCAAACAAGAGTTACCACGAACGCTGTGAAATTCTTTGTTTCCAAGCAGCGTCATTTCCTGAAAAATCCGTTCCTGCACCCGCTCCAGGTACCACAAATTAAACAACCCTCAACCTCATTCTATGGGGTTACTTGAAACAAGAACTTCCTAAAACGCTAAGCCTAGAACTGTCCTAGCCTAACATCAACGGGTTCAGTATAAATTAGATGTAATCCTGCAAAACGTCAGGAATGTTGAGAATTGCACAGAGTCCAATAATGGAGGGCATTTTTCATGTTACGTAATATTCGAAAAATAATGTCTTCCTATTGTACACCAATTAATAATGGAAGCCATTCTACTTCATATTCATGACTATTGAATGAAGATGCTGAATTTTCTCAATGAATTATTTTGTAACCTACTGAGATCGTTCTTTTGACCCCTATAGTTCACAATCACAAAACAACCAGTAGGAGGATATCGATTTTGAGCAACACAATCAGGAATCAATCATGATTGTTTGCTTCCGAATGTTGCAGACTGAAACATTCAAGGAACCTTTGCACAGTTATTAAACATAGACATCGCTCTGCTCTGAGCTAAATTTCACTTTCCCAATTTGACATGAATGACAAGAAATTAATTTGTAATCTGTCAGATAGTTCAGCCAACGATTCCAGTGCCATATGTATTGTTGGAAATCGCAGTGAGGTTGCACAGTTTGGTTTCAATGTTCAATGTATTTTGGTTCTAAAATAAAATACTTCTGGAAATTAGTACTAAGAATCAATCTTTATCCAATGTCTTCATGTATGATCTTCGCTGAATTTTCCATTCTGTCCAAATTATGAATTTTTAGATTATTTACACATGTTACTGAATTATTAGATATCTGAATTTATTATGAGTCATCCACACATAGCTATAAATTCAATTGGAAGCTCTTGGATACGGATAAACTCTGCTTCAAGATAATTATATTTATTTGAGAATGTTCTCAGAGATACATGAAATGTGAGGGTATTACGTGTGAGTTATTCATGTCTAACTATTCAACGTTTTTTCATTAGGTACAGCTTCTTGATTTACTCATTTATTAAGTATTTCAAAATAAGTACATGCAGTTACACATACAGTTTCATATAGTTACATACAGCCATTATAGAGCTCTACCTACACATCCGTCAATTTCAGTGTAGGATGCATGCACACTTCTCACATCAATCTGAACAAATTACTCCGTTCCACATACAAATTCTACATTCATTGCATATTTCTACTCAAACAACAGACACTGAAAAGTACAGAGTCAGTTTGGAAATGTCCAAATACTGAGTGGAGAACATATTCTCTTCGAATTCGCAAAGCCTGTGGAGTAGATCCATCTATAAAGCCGAACAGTATAATCTTCATCATGAAACCAAGTAAATATTTGCAGTCGATGCAAAATTAGTTACCTGAAGCGTTTTCAAGAGAACAAACACATCCTGCTTGCTTCACAACCCGTGAGCTATACGTTAAATTCTACTCTGATTTCGACGTTTGAATAATGTGATGGTTGATTTTATGCCTGATCAGGAGCCGTGGATTGCTTTCTCAGCTATATGCTGATTCCGTTTGTACTCCATAGACACGCTGCAAGGTATAGTCAACTATTTGGTTTATCTACGGTATTGCTCAATTAATTATCCATCAATCATTCAGACAGAGACTATTTCTGTGAAAATGTGTGTCTGATTAAATCATTTCGAATGTGCGTCTGAACAATAAAAATTTTGCATTGTTCGATTCACATTGTTATAATTATATTCTCTGATTACTACGATTTATTCTATCCATTCAATAGGAAAATAAACCTTAAATTTGTTTATTAATGAGAATGATTTCATACTATCACGCATTGTTTCAATTTCGTAGAAACAGTAGATTCAATACGATCCTCTAGATCGAATTATGAAGATTTTTCTCATCCAGAATGTATTTCATTTGAAAAGAGACAATTCAATTCAACTAAAATCATAGCCATATTTCATTAAAAAATTTGAAAAGAAATCATCGGCAACAAACTCTGTCCCTAGTAATCCACAAAAGTACTCTTGTAGTTCACTGTGAAATCGATAGGTAGCGCTGGTAAGGGAGAAAACTGAGTTGAGTTCCAAATTTTGCCGCTAGAGCCTGCTTTAGTGTTTGAAATGTAATATTGTCTTTGTACCATACCCATTATAATTTTCAATTAAATGTCGTTTGCAGGGTAATATTTGAAGCGCAACATATATTGTTCTAGATTAAGTTTCGTAATGAGACATGAAATAATTCCCTACCACACGGGTTGTAATCATTCTGAACGTAGAATAATTCATATCATTGCATCATCTGAAACACTTTATGTTCCAACCTCATAATACTGAACAGTTGTACTGAATAGTTGACCAGTGGTAGATGAGAACTGAATATTTGTTTATGTAATCAAACGATGCCCGTATAAACTACAACTTACTTCATTTATAGTGAGTAGACAACTTCATTTTCTGCGCCCTATATTTATAACGTCAATTACCTATGCACTTGTCCTATTCACAGATTCTGTGTATATGAAAGTCTCTCTGGAACAGCTACATTTTACATTCCAGAGCAATGAAACATCATTCAGTCACAGCAGGACGATCTCAGACAAGAAATTCCTGTTTATTCGATACTCATTCATCTGTATAATATTGCGCAATATTCTTCTGATTATTGGTTCATTGCAAATTCATTTGATTCACAAAAATTATTCATTCGTAGACAATACATTGAATCCATATTTGGATTGATGGATCTATCATTTGTATGAAGATCAATTTATGAGATAGAATGATCATTGAGAACCATATCATTTCAGGCTATCACGTGTGAACGATGAACTGGAAAAAACATCAATTTTATTGGTGATCACTTGCTGGCAGCAGCTCACCTTTTTTGTCCATGTTTCTTCAAAATCACATCCATCGCGCTTTCAATAATGAATGACGTAATAGTCATACTCAACATCCATCATGTTCTCTTTCAGTTTGCCTGTTGGCAACCTTTGATCAGTGATAATTAACTAACTCCAATTATCATGAGATAATGAGGAATGTTTTCTGCTCGTGTCATTCCACTGTTGCAAGAGAAGTGATCTACATCATTCCGTACAGCTCTAATTCTATTTTACTTCGAAAATCACTGATGCAAACCAAACAGACTATCGAATAACCAATCACCGTTCACTTTGTAAATGTAATGGAATCGTTCCAATGAATCACAGCACAACAGACTGTCAGTAGATGCAATTCTGATATTTGCGAAGAATCAAGTTTGAGGCATGGAATTCCCATTTCCTACTTTCTTCATGTTATTCCAGTTAAATTCTCATTCTCATTTGATATCATATCAACCATACAATTCAATGTTATGGACATATCAGTATCCATATAGATGGAATTTGAATCCACCAAAACATTGTAGATTGATTCTGTCCTTAAATATTTGGATTATTTGAAAAAGATGACGGGAAAAATAACAAATTTTAATATTATTTCTAGAGTTTTGGGATTAGAGATTTTTCTCATGATATATTGGTACTGTATAGTCTCATGCTTGAGTGATTTTAACTGATTCTGAGCAAAATGGATGTTGAGGACATTTTCCATCCAATTTCATAAACGTTTTGACTTATTCATGTGAGAGATAGTCTACGAGATACATGTTTGACGCAACATCATATCTGAACTACCGGACTGATGAAATTTTGCTCAATTAACCGAAAAAGGTTTTATTATGCCAATGTTTTATTAATTTTAATTTCAATCATTGAAACTATTTTTTTAATCGCCAGACATAGCCTATGTACGCATGTACGTATATCAAATAAGATCTATCTTATCTGGATGTGTGCAAGAGAATACCTATCAAATCGTCCATTCAACAATTGGAATGGTTTTAGGAAAAATGATCCAATAGCGCATGATTCATGATATCCCAAATTCAAACCAAGCCGGACACAATAATTTTTTGCTAAGAATTTTCAACTTCAGAGAAGATTATTCATTCAATCCATTAATATGTTATTCCCAACTATTGCGTAGCACGGGTTACATATATTTAAGTGAATAATATGAAAAATATAAAAAATAATATTGATCTTAAAAATGAAGATAGCTTGAAGATCAAGATAAGCTTGGAATATTCCTTATTAGTGCATGTTATGAACTGTAATGGAAATTAAATGCCTAGAACAACCTTTTTCAAACATTTTTTTTTCATTGAATAGTAAGCCTATTATGATATTACTTATTACTTTTGTTATGCAAGAGATTATAATAAATCATGATCGCACCATTAGATATTCCATATTTCCTAGTAGAATAACCACCATTCAGATAATACTTCTTTCCCCAAAATTTGACCCAATTTATTCCATATTTTTTCAAATCGATATTCTAGTAACGATCAGTATTCCATTTACCATAAATGGATTTTTACGGTCATTTTGAGTGATAAAAAAGAGTTGATGCTATTTTTTTGAACGTCGAACGATACAAAGCAAAGTTTTTATCGCGTTGTTAGTGGAGTGAATGTGGAGCTCTCCAGAGCACTTGATAGAGCTCGAACTCTTTATTCCTAGTTTCGAATCGACTACGACAAAAAGCCAGAGTCGCTTGAAGAACAAAACGGACAAGCCAATTCAGTAGTGCTCCTCAACTCGAGTACTGACAGCTCATCCTCTTCTATCTCTTTCTCCCTCAATCTTTCTCTCCTTTAACCTTCTCTCCCCAACTTTCTCATTCCACATCCCTTCTTTTCCCGCTCTAATCTCTTTTTCTCTATCACTCACTGAAGCTCTCTTTTCCCGTCTCCTTTCTCCTTGTCAGTTCCATTTTCCATTTCTTTGCACCCCTCAACAATCTTCTTTTTGTTTCATCTTATCTGCTCTCTATCTCAGTTCTAACATCATTTCTGTCTGTCCATTCTTCTTAAACTCTTCCTCATTCCTTTCCCTATCTCAAATCACCCTCCTTCTCTTTGAACTCTTCCAAAACTTACTCATTCTATCTCTCTCTGAATTTGAATCTTCCGGTCGTGTGTTTCTGGGAAAGATATTTCTATATATCCTTTTCAGAGAGTCGAGAGTAATTTGTTGAAACACCGCCGATTACAGAGTTATATTGTAGTATAGATTTGTAGTCACATTACAAACATCATAATATCTTGGATATACGAATCGAATTTAATCTTTATTCTTATGAATTATTCTTTATACTAATTCTTTAAGTTAAAAACATATATTATAACTTACATGAATTAAGAACTTCAATCTAATCACTCTCTCCCTATTTCCTTTTTTTAATATAAATCCAACAATTTTTCCTATATCTCTTTCACTTTTCGAGATATCCGCTCTAAAAGATGAGAAATTTTTGAAAACACACATTTTCCTTCATTTATTTTTTGCTATTTTTGCTCTTATAACTTTTTGAATATCGATGGGAAAAATCCATGCTAATCATGAGCTTTTAAAGCATCAAATTTTCTTCAATTTGATGTATAATTTCACAAGTTTACGCACATCCCCACGACTGTTGCAGCAGCTTCAGTGTTGAGTGTGAGATTTTCAGTTATGCAAAAATAGACCAATTTATAGAGGAATTTGGAAAGAATGTTTTAAACACAATTTTTGACTTCGCAGATTTGTTGGGACTAGTTGGGGGTGAACATATAAAAAGTCCTCATCCCTACCCCTTGTGCTAAAGGGATGAGGGTGGTTCAAAAGTTGCATTAGTCAATGTTCTGCTTTCACGCTCATAGCTTGAGAAAAAATGCGTTCAACCGATATGACTAGCTATTCAGAAATGAAGCGTGATAAATTCTCTACAATATTCGTTCTGTGGTGATTTGTGATATCTCAAACAGTTCCGAGATATACGCTCTAACAATTTTACACTTTTAAGAGCGTATATCTAGGAAACTGTTGGAGATATCACAAACCATCACAGAACAAATATTGTAGAGAATTAATCACGCTTCATTTCTGAATAGCTAGTCATATCGGTTGAACGCATTTTTTCTCAAGCTAAGAGGGTGTAGGCAAAACATTGGAAAATGCAACTTTTGAACCACCCTCATCCCTTTAGCACAAGTGCTTTTGATATGTTCACCCCCAACTAGTCCTAACAAAGCCGCGAAGTCAAAAATTGTTTTTAAAACATTCTTTCCAAATTCCTTTGTCGATTAGTCTATTTTTGCATGACTGAAGATATCACACTCAACACTGAAGCTGCTGCAACAGTTGTGGGGATGTGCGTAAACTTGTGAAATTAAACATCGAATTGCAGAGAATTTGAAGCTTCAAAAGCTCATGATCAGCATGGATTTTTTCCATCGATATTCAAAAAGTTATAAGAGCAAAAATAACAAAAATTAAAGGTAAATGTGTTTTTTTTTTCAAAAATGTCACATCTCATAGAGCGGATATCTCGAAAAGTGAAAGAGATATAGAAGAAGTTGTTGGATCTATATTGTAGGAAATTATGTAAGCTTTAATATCTTATAGAATAGTCATGTCTGTAAAATGCATAATTTTCGAGTTATATGCGAGAAACCAAAAAATGGTACCTTTGAACCACCCCCACCCCTTAGCACAGGGATAGGGGTGAGGACTTTTGATATGTTTACCTCCCCACTACCCATAACAGAATTGCGGGGTCAGAAATTGTCTTCCAAACTTTTCCCTCTATAGCCTAACACTTTGTTGACTGGGCTAATACTTCGTTAAATCTGTTGAATAACCTTCTATGTCATCCAATGTAAACCAGTGTATAAGCTAAAAACATATAATTATAACTTACATGAATTAAGAACTTCAATCTAATCACTCTCTCCCTATTTCCTTTTTTTAATATAATTTCTCCCTTCTCATCCCATAAATATCCTCATATTCTTCTATTTAAAATTTATTTTTCCTATCACATCACACTCTCTCTCTCTCAATCTTCTCACAATACTCGGTTTTTCTTTTTTCTCCTTTTCATTATCTTATCTCATTCCATCTTATGTTGTCTCTCATGATAATTGATTTCATCATCTACTCACCAATCCCTTTCATCCGTTTGTTCTTTCATCCTCTTTCCTTCTCATCGATTCATTTGCACTTGACATTCTGATTTCCATTTAGCTCTTCTATCTACAATTCCTCCTCTGGTATTTCTCCACAATGTCTACCCCTCTTATGTCTTTACATAAGATGTCACAATCTTTAAACGTCTCTCTCAATCACAATCAAGTCAAGCACTTTCTATTGCTTTCTTGACCGTGTTAATAGAACTGTGATCAAAGGTGTTAGTCAGCTCATCCCATCTCCTCCTGCTTCTCCGTCTCTCTCTCTCCTTATGCTCTCTCTTCAAATCCTTCTTCCACTTTTCTTAGTTTACTTTGAATTACTTTGTTCCGTAGAAAGTTGATTTAGTCATTCTTTATTCATCATTGATTACACATTTTCTACCCATGTTACCAATCGATGAAATATTTTTCCAATCCTATTCTCGGTTGAATATGATACTACATTCTGATAAACTGCAGTAAATACACTTCAGGGAAAAATTAACTGAGAAATCAATAAACGTTGATCTAGGATAGTTCTTGAGTGTTTGATTCTCTAATTAGAAAAGTTTGTGATGATAGACTTCCGAGGCTAGTCTGCTTAGAGACTGAGGAAAGTTAGCGAAAAGTTAGCTGATTTTGTAGGTCAAGTTCATCGACCCAACGGCTCTGAGACTTCAAAAGTGATTATTCCGCCTGCTACTATCAGGGTAGGCAACCCGGTGAACACTTTACAATGATTGTCGCATGCAGCAAAAACTTATTGGTTTTTTCATGTAGTAGTTACAATATTGTTCTATTATTACCCGTTTCATCTCCACTATTTCCTTTTACTATATCTTATCCAATCAATAGACTAGTCATAAGCTTAATATTGTGCAAAAAAGTATCACTAAGTAATATAAATTTTCCTTTTTCCAATTACAAGAAATGGATTGCTCATTGGAATGTTTCATATGAAATGATACTTTGATCATATAATGATATATGATTGGCGAATCATATTGAATATAGATATGGTGAGATGATAGCATAAGAGTATGGAGTATATATAATTAAATATCGGGGACCGATCTTCGCTCTGTACAAAAGCATGGAAAATTTATTATGAAAGGAGAAATTATAATAACATTCATACAGAAATCTTCCATCTAATAACAGTAGATTGAGATTACTTCCCAGAGGAATGCAAAAATTTCCCTCACAAAGGCCCAGTTGCACAAAGGCCATCAGGATTGAAAATAGCCCGGCACTTTTGCAACCGGCACTAAGTACCTGATTGAATGATTACAAAAGTTCAACAGCTGACTCATAATTTTGACACAGTCCCACACACATGAACTCGCTCACTGACTTCCATCACCAACAGACGACGAAATAATTATTATCAGATGTTTTTCGAAGGATGAATAATAATTATCCTTTTAATGTCCATCAGCGAGTTTTATCAGGGATGAGACCTAGTGCAATCGAATCATTATATTATGAACCTACTATGTTCTGAATTTCTTGTAAATCGTTGGAGCCGTTTTCGAGATCCGGTGAAATACAAACATATAAACATCTAAACATCTAAACATCTAAGCATCTAAGCATCTAAATATCTAAAAATCTTAAAATCTAAACATCTAAACATCTAGACATCTAAACATCTAAACTTCTAAACATCTATCTAAACATTTGAACATCTAAACATCCAAACATCTAAACATCTAAACATCTAAACATCTAAACATCTAAACATCTAGACATCTAATCATCTCAACATCTAAACATCTAAACATCTAAACATCTAAACATCTAAACATCTAAACATCTAAACATCTAAACATCTAAACATCTAAACATTGTCACGTGGTAATTTGAAACCACCAAATCTTTCTAAATGAGCCAATAAAATGTAATAGAACTATAAAATTGGAAAGAAGGTTAGACCTATCTAAAGAGTAAATCAACTCAAATCAAGTATTATTAGCGATTAGGAGTAATAGCATTATCAACAACGATAAGAAAACATGTATTATTGTGATTTAATAATTATGAGAACCCATTGGTAAGATCAAAAAATTATAAAGCGGCATAATTACTATTGGCGGATTAAAAAAAAAAAAAAAAAAAAAAAAGAAAAATAAAATGCATGAACATTGAGGTTAGAGTTACTTGTTTACCTTTTGAAAAGAATTAGTCGATCTTGGATAAATCGATAATTATTAGAACCAATACTGAACGAATCAGCTGATTATTCGATCAACCCATATGACCGGTTGAATCATATAAAATTCACTCATAAAGGATATATTATGTATACTAAAGGAAGTCGATGTGTAGAAATACAAATAACTATTATTTCTGTATAAACATTTGTTATAATCTAAAAAAGCATGATAAATCAAGAGTATACAAAACTCATATAAAAACTAAATGTATTATCTATTAAAATCGTATGTTACGATTTATTTATGAATTCAATTAAGATAAACACTCCATATATTTGTATAAAAACTTCTTTTATTAATTTTTTCTATTGTAAAGCCGAGGAAGCCCTGATTCCCAAGGCAACCAATTGTATTGAGTCTATTAAATTGAAGGCCAATCAGAGAGTAGCTTACAGAATTATTCTAGGAAGAAGCAAAATTTTTCTAAAAACCTCCTTCTTCTGGCTTAAGATCCCAACCGGAGAGGATGCACATGGAGTTTAGGGTTTTTTCTTCTTCCTTTTAAAAAATTTTTAATGAATTATTAAGCCAAACCCTTTTTTAAATGTAATGTATGTTTGTTGAATGTTAATTGTTTGTGAACTCAGTGCTGTCAAGGAGTTCGTAATTGTAAAGATTCCCATAAAAATAGCTTTAATTCGAAAGAAACTTATAAAAATCTGGATCACGCGTTAGCCCAGCAGTGACGAAAAGGAGCCTACCTAATTAATTATTGGAAATAATTAATTCAATCCACGAGAACATCCAGAACTTCAGTCAGTGAGTGATAAGTCAAACCAAATGAGCTCATTTTTCTACGTTCAGTGGGGTAATAATTAATAAAAAAGCGCTATTCCAATTAATTTGAATTAAAATTAAGAGTCACCACGTGTTGAACAATATCACATAGTTCACAAGAACATTTTATAAATTTATTTATTATATGTAGGAAGCTTACTTCCATGCACTGCCCGAATTCATATTAAAAGCCCTGAGATCTCATGTTTGAATATTAATTATTAATATTAATTTTGTAATTGAACCAAGTATATCATATCAAACTTATAGACCGAACAGGTTTTTATTGGTAGAATTTTGTATTGATTGGAAGTCTAAGTACCAGTATTAAATATAATATATTTATGAATTTGAAACTCATTATTGTGAATATTAGCAAAGCCTGTGATAATTATTCAGATTTTAAAAGTAGATTATTTAAGTGAATTACAGATTTATTGAATATTTTATGCATATCTGTTTTATGGGAATATATTTTGTGTTTTATGTCAGCATACAAACTTATAGAATTTTTATTATATCCCAATTCATCTCGTGTTATATAGTTTGAGCTGTTTTGGTACCAACAAATATCTAGCAGCATTTAAAATTATTGAATCAATTATATTAACCTTATTCAAAGCACTCAATATTTATCATCCTTTGATGATATTCATTTTATCAGCCAGAACAAGTATATTAAGAAATTATATTAATAAGGTTCCAGTTATATCATATAAGGATCCAGAGAGCTTCAAGAACTGGCGTTGTAAGTTCTAAGGAATTTTGAAAGGGTATATTGGTGAATACTTGTATTCACGACGAGCGTTTTAAGAATCAACTAGAAACAACTATAGTTGGTCCTGATTATTCTCTAGTGGTACATGGTTACTGATAATCAGTCATCAAATATTCTTTTAATTTCCTTACTGGTATTCTTCAAGAACTTCATAGAAGCAGCGGTAAGAATTATCAATACCTGGTCCTTGAACCTTATGGTGATTATTTGTACTTATAAAATTCATGTTTCTACCACTGAGCTAGAGCTGAGGTTTGAACCCAGTAATTTTGCGAGCCGGAAGGCCTTAATTTTTTGTGAATTTATTCGCAAAAGAGGGAATTTAGAGACTGCTCTTACAAATACCAGAAACATCGTATTATCTGTGAAGGAATTGCAATCCACAACTTCTCACAGTAGCTTCATAACGTGGGACTCTATCATAAGAGATAACCCCCCCCCAGGAGCACAACTTCACAACATCTAAACATCTAAACATCTAAACATCTAAACATCTAAACATCTAAACATCTAAACATCTAAACATCTAAACATCTAAACATCTAAACATCTAAACATCTAAACATCTAAACATCTAAACATCTAAACATCTAAACATCTAAACATCTAAACATCTAAACATCTAAACATCTAAACATCTAAACATCTAAACATCTAAACATCTAAACATCTAAACATCTAAACATCTAAACATCTAAACACCTAAACATCTAAACATCTAAACATCTAAACATCTAAACATCTAAACATCTAAACATCTAAACATCTAAACATCTCAACATCTAAGCATCTAAACATCCAAACATATAAAAAGTAGTTCCTCGTTTAATAGTATAGGATTATTGATGTATAAAGTCCCTCTCAACTCCAATCCGATAATATTATAATTGATGGAAAAGCTTTGAAGTTTGGTGGAGTCGCTGTGTATCATTGGGAATGGTGGGGGGGGGGGGGTTCAAACAAGTTTTCATTCATTCGACATATCCACAGCGATCTAAGTAGATCTAAGTAGATCATGCAGTAAATGAGCTCAGTATTGAGCTTGAACTTTGTCGGTTGGTTACTCGGAGAGAACGGGTTCTGGATATGCCACGTTGCAACTCTTAATCTGTCATTAGCACGTTGTCTACATCAGGCATCAGATATTAGACATCAAACTCAATGTCTGAGAGGAGATTGGATCACTAAGTTCACTCCAGTTTATACGAGCTCTCACAACTTGTGCATCTCATCAACTGTTCCTTAACTTTCTGGTTATGATCTGATGTATTTTTGAAATCTGGACATCACTGGAACATAATCTGAGTGATTCGATATAATTTTCTATATCCACTGATTTTAATCAAAATCTAGTCATTATGTTCACCAATAATTTCCCATCAAGTTTATCCTATAACTCATTTATCCTGGATATGTTTCCATTGATGTCAAAATATGTCTGATGATACAATGTTCATTAAGCTTCGATAGTAGAAAATATAAAAACATTAAAAGTAATTCTTAGCAGATGCGGAAGACCTGTTCATCTCAGTCGCAATTTCAATTGATCCTAAGCGGTCCATCACACCCAATAAATATATCATTCTTATTATGTTATGAATAAATGAATTCACTTCCTACTAAAAAATCCTATTAGATTTAGTTCAAGAGAATAAGAATAGATAAATGAGAGAAGTGAAGTTATATTACTATTCCCAACTTGAATATATTTTACTCTTCTCTTGTACTCACATATTGGCTTTGAGACAAAGTGAGACAAGTAATATCCGCTCGCTTATACAAATGCTCATTTGATGTGAAGTGTAAGGGACTGAGGTAAAGTGACTTTAAAAAAGCCACTAAAGATAAAAAGATAAAAAGGGTTTGAAAAAGCACAAATATATTAGGTTTTTGAGTTTTGCAGGCGAACAAGTACAACAACGAAGGTAGAAAATAGGCGTTGACCCATACCCACGTCTTATTTCCTCCACAATTTTATGTCTTCATAGAAAACTAAGTGCTTTCCGAACATTGCCTGGACTGGTTTAAGACTTCGCCCCACTAATGACTTAAATCTGCTCTCCTATTGGGCGATTGTTAAGGTGGGGAACCAATTTGGCCAATAGTCGCGTCACTTCCAGGGCTTTGGAGACAACGTGAGAGCTGCAAAATCCCTATTCCACTAAAATGGAATAGCCTGCAATTCTCTTGGTTTATCATACTTTATGTCGCGTAAGGAATGTAAGTTTGAGAAATAATTCTATTATAAACAGTGAACTATTTGTAGAGATGGTAATAAATAATAGGTTCACATGATCGCTAAGTATGAATCTACTGTATATTTTTCAGTTCAACTGATTCTGGAAATTCTGACAAATATACAAAGTGTTTATTATTAAACTCAACTGATTTTAACAATTTAATACGAAGAAAATAATAATTGAATAGGGTAGAGAAATCAATCGGTCGCAATTCATCTGTTTCTGCGTAGCTTAATGTTGAAATCCTCCTAGTTCCTATCCAATTATTGGAATATAGCATTTTCATGACTTTTATACTGCTTCACTTTGAACCACTGTTAAACCATTCATCACATTTTCCACTAGTGGAGCTTTGACAAAGCAACAGGAATATGTTGGGTGTCTATTGAATACACGTGATCAATGATATTTTTTGAGGTTTTTCATAAAGAATAGTTCGCTGAGTGTCCATTGATTGATGTAAAAGCTTCTATTCCATGGTTCTACATCAGACCTCTACATTCTGACCTCTCCAATTGTAATACACAGTCTTTTACACACCACGAGTTTGTTGCTGTCTCTGTCTAGCGCTTAGGAATAGTATTGAAAGTTGAAAGAGCGAAATTGCCTGCAATAATTCACATTTTGGTACGTAAAAGCTTCGATGCTAGAAACGACCGCGAAAAAGCGAACGATTGATTTAGAGCTTTTGCAACATTGAGCTATTTTTCCCTGCCAGTCTTTTGAATAACAAATAACTCAGCCGTGAATTGGGCACCTTTTATTGATGGCATATTTTTTCCGAGAAGACACAAAAGGCTGTCAGCTATTTTTCGAGAATCTGTCCAGCGTTGAATACTACGTATGAAATAAATTTCGCGTCTGGCTCTTCTACCCGCAAAGGTAGATATTTCTTCTGTGATATTTCATGAACGTTCCGAGAGAAAATTACAAAAAACTTTACTCTCCACGCAGTCAGCCTTAATAGCGATTTGCAAAAACATTATTACCAAGCAATTGGGCGACCGTTATTCATTGAACTTGGCAAAATGAGTTGATGTTCTTGAATGCATCATGTATTTCGAATTTCTCCTCAGTGAATCAGAGTCAGCACTCGTCTGGAATCTGATTATTCAATGCAAAGAAATTATTCTGAGATTCCGGATAAAAGATTGTTGAAACAACAATCTTGATCCAATTGTATGAGTCTGTTCTGAACGATGACCTATGAATGAATCAAACGATACTTTTATAAATGTATTTATTGAAAGTGACCAATATCTAGTGCAGGAATCCCAAGAGATAGATAAAGAGCATGTTTTGATGTGTTAAACAAGACCATCGACAAGGAGCATTCTGCCTTGATTTTCAAATGCTCTCCTCACCTCACCAATCAATCACTGCAACATCGTTACAATAATCGTGATTCAATGGATTATAATGAGAACGCGTCAGGAGAGAATAGAGAATTTTCAAATGAGAACGAACAACATTCTAAGAAGCTGGAACATTCAAGAAACTGAGCAAAGATTATATTTCCTCCTTTATTGATAGAAAACTCAAGTTTGAATATCAAATTCCAGTTTAAATGTTAATTTTCGTTTGTGCTTAAATTTCCGCAGTCGACGTGGACAAGCATTGTTGACATTCATACCAAATTCCAAGTGTGCTAAAACAGCTGATCAAATAACTTTTCATTAGATAGATAGATAAAGAATTCATTGATACCCATAACAAAAAATCTGGTGTGGCGCACTCACACAACTTTCCTTGCCGTTATGAAAATTTATCACCTGACGCTAGTGTTCACGTGCATTTCAAGTCTACTATTCAAAGATTTGAGTCAGCTGGTGACAGGGCAATAGCACTAGAGACACACATGAGGTCTGCTATCACTTCTTAGTGAATGATTCAGGGGACCTTGAAACGTATAGAAATTTAGAAATTGGAGTACCTTAATTTTTTTCGGAAAGCAATACTTTTCTTACCTATGGTAATAGGGCAAGGAAAGTAAAAGCACTATTACAATTCCAAAGCAATAACAAAAATTCAATTGGCATGTCACATGCCGTCAGCCGGAGTTGGTAGTTTATCTGTATATCATATCAATTTTTTGATAAGCTGATTTCTCGAATCAGTTCTAAAATTATTTGGGACAACATGTTATCGATACTCTATTTCTATGCATTCAATCGCTCTGAATGGAAGCTATCAATGTTAGAAAAGAAAAATTCATCATCACACCTTAGCGCAGCATATAATTATTCTAAATGGCAGCAAGACTTCTCAAGTCATTTACCCAATAAATATATTCAGTTTGATTTGCATGTACAAAAATGAGAAAGAGATACAAAAAAATACATGTATACAACTGTATCTCTAATTACATAAATTACAAGAATTCTACGGTACTATAAATGTCATGGGATATAACCCTCATGTTGTTCTTAGTAATTGAACTCTGAAACTAATTGCTCCCGATACTTCAAAGCCTCGTCAATATAGCCCACCAATCTTCTCCAGTTTTCATCATTCAGGTATCTAAGTATAGTTTCCTCTTCTATAATACAGCGACCGAACCATTTCATCCAAAACTCTGCCAGAGCTGTACATCGACCCAACAAGTGGCATCAGTGCATGTCCTCTATCTCCCTGCTATGCTATTGCAAAGTGAACATATATAGCTGTTATCATTCCTATCTACCCTGAAATTCAAAGGTAACAGGGTCCCTCTCACTCTGAATATTAAACTGATAAAACGTCTCTTGTTTTTGTCATTAATATAATCTCTTCCTATTGTATGTGACGTTCTTAGTCTCTGATACATTGAGTAGAACTGCGAAGTTGAGGCCCTATTCCACCAATTTTCTATCAATCTGTCACGTATCCGTTCAATGATAATTTCACATAAATTTCTTCATAAACTCGGCTGGGTCACTGGATCAATCCAGTCCATATTGTATTGCAAATACAAATGTTTCCAATCCTTGTACCATCCACATTTGCTTTGCGCCATCAATCTTGTCATTCTTCCTGTGAATCTGAACTCAGGTAGGTTTATAGTATTTACTATAAACTTCACATTCATTCTTAAAGTATCTAGCCATAACACGTTCTCCCCACTCTCCAGATATAATATATAATTAGGTGTGTTCATTGGTAAGCAAAACAGTCTTTTAACAAAGTATCTATGAAAGCATTCAAGTTGCTCTCTCTGTTGTTACCCCCATACCTCTGCGGCATATGTAACCGTGGCCTTGCTCACCGCATTAAAAACTTTCCGTTTCGTTGATACTGGGACATCATTGTTTGTAATTAACTTCCCCCACAAACCATTCACGCCATATTTTGCTGCTGACACTTTTGCTTTGAAGTGACTAGTCAATGATAGAACGGACGTGAATGTTACACATAAGTACTTGTATTCTTTGACTATTTCTATAGGCTCCTCTCCAAACCTCCACTTTTCATTCCTGCGCAATCTACCCCCCTTCCTGAACACCATCATTTTCGACTTATCTCTATTCACTGTCAAGTTCCAGCGGCTACAATAATCCTTCAATCTGTCAATCATACTCTGCATTTTATGAATAGGCCTACTGTCGGTGAATATCACCAAGTCATCCGCATAAAGAAGTGCGTTCATATCGTTACCTCCAATCCTTTAGCCCTCCACCGATTCATTCACAGATATCATATGTAAATATGGAGAATAAAATCGGGGACAACTAACAGCCCTGTTTTAAGCCGCTTTCAAACTGAATACCTTCTTTCAGCCCTTTCTTGCACCATACAGCAGATGATACATTATCTTATACGCCTCTCATCATTTGGACAAACTGAGTCGATACACCTATCTCTAATAATCTATAAAATAATGCTTCTCGATCAATCAAGTCGGAAGCAGATTTGAAATCGACGTAGAAACAGTATACTCTTCTATTCTTTTCTGACACAAAATATTTAATCAAATTATACAGAACATTACTGTTATCCAAAGATGAGTATCCTTTTCTGGAGCCGGCTTGATTCTCCCTAATGGTGTTTGTAAGCTTCACATATTTTTCCAGCCTATTCAATAGACATCCCACAAAAATTTTATAAATTGTCACCTGGTCATATGGGACATATATATGAATCATATATTTATCTCATATTGATCAGGATTTTAGAGTTTTAAATTGGAAAAGTTTAATGAACAGTGTTTTTGTCTTTGAACAATCTTTGTAATCGACAGAAAGATTGTTTATTTCATTTGTTGTCAAAATTAATGTAGTTTCTCTTTTGTTTTTAATAACAAACGTGCCGCTTGTGCGACTGATAAAAATATGTACTTGAAATGGCTTTCATGTTTGGCATTGACTGGGTTATATTTAATACCCAAAAATTCTACTTTTGGAGTGAGAGAGTGTGTGTGAGCTCGTTCGATAGGACTGAAAGTTAAGTCCGGCTGATCCAGTGAAGGGGCTAGATTTCGGTTCGTTTAATAGTACAGTTATTCTGTCACAGATCGGGCAGTATAAAAATAATTGTATTGCTAAGGGAGACGGGTTCTGAGCCTATTCATTGGTTCAGTTAATATTTGTTCTTTTTTAAAATACTAAAGTCGCGAAATACCAGTGGATGCCAAAGTGGGAAGCTATTTCAAAAAGGTAGGTGACTACTGAATCATTTGTTCTTAAATTTTCATAGCCACAAACATTGAATCCTCATTAGCAGCAAGCGAGTGTTTTCCCCATTAATTCCTATCAAATATTGTTTTATCAAATTAATCTTGTTTTGTTCAAATGTATATATGTTAAAGATTCATTAATTAAAGTTCTAGTTATTCTGTTATTTCCTTGTTATCATAGTTTTTCCCCTTACATATTTGGTGTAGGCACATCTTGCTTACATATTTGATGGAGGTTTTTCCCACCGTTCCACATCTTGCTTACAAAATTGAGTTTGTGAATGATATGGCTTTATAATTCTTTGGATCTCTCGAGTCCCCTTTCTTATGCAGTGGGAAAGTCAGTGACTTTTTGAAGGCATCTGGGTCTATACCTGCTTCGTAAACTTCATTAAAAAAACTACACATCAACTGTTTATATGCTGCAGGTGCTATTTTATAAAACTCGCCGGAAATTTGATCTTCACCTGGATCCTTTACATTTCTCAATTTTTCTTCAATTATAAGTTGACTTCATTTATATCAATAGTCCTATCCAGTAACTCATTTTTGCTGAAGGGCCCCGAGTACAACGTTGGGCCACTTGACCGTGAGGAATTATAAAATTCTTTATGATGACATACCCATTTCTCTGGCTTTATATTTACATTTTTGACTGTGTTTGATCCTTTAAATTCACGTACTATTTCCCACAAATGTTTTGAGTGCCTTACTGATTTCAGTTTTGTTTTCACCTGCTCCCAGTAAGCATTTTTCTTAATATTATAAGTTTCCTTGTACTCCTTAAATTCACGTACTATTTCCCACAAATGTTTTGAGTGCCTTACTGATTTCAGTTTTGTTTTCACCTGCTCCCAGTAAGCATTTTTCTTAATATTATAAGTTTCCTTGTACTCCTTAACCGCCGCCAAATAGTCTTTTTTAATTAGCGTGGAGTTGGTTCTACTCAATATTTTCAGAAGGAAAAACATTCTATTTCTTTTTTTCGCACTGTCTGCTATACCAGGCGTTTGTCTTGAATTTATTATTCGTTTGATTGGACTCATTTTTGAAGTTAGTGGCGTTATATATATAATCTCCCTCAACTTAATACTAACTTCATTCATATTCTCTGGCAATACTACATTTCTACATCTGAGATCTAATTTTTACTTTTCTAAATAACTTTCCATTATTTGTGTTTATTATTCAAGAATCTGATAATTGTTTGTGTTTATTATTGGGATTTCTAATAATATCAACATGTTGTTATTTAAAACTATGAAAAAGTGTAAACTCAACCACCCTCATTGAAACATAATTGAAGCTGATCTTCCAGGTTATTTAGACAAATTGAAATCCACCCAATCTGAGATGCTCACCCTGTCGTGGTTGACGACGGCATTTACGCACAAACGAAAACCCAGCTTTACAGCGATAGAGTTCAAAACTCCAATATTCATTTAATGGCAGTCCTGTTGATTACATTGACAAGCTTTTAAATGCAAAAATCTACTGGTAATTGACTCCAACTTCCCCAATGCTTGACAAAGGTTGATGGATAAATCCATACGCAGCTGCCATATTTCACGAGAGTTATCGACTGCCATACAGATTTATTGGAGTAATGACAGAGCTGGCAATAGCTCCTTTTTTGTTGTTGGTTATTGGAATATTTCCTGGATCATACCGATAGATAATTGAATTTTTGATGCTACTGTTTTTTCCTCGGCTACCAGGCTGCAAGAGTGATGAATTATCATAGTCTATTTCCATAGAATTTGTTGAATGAGCACAAAATGTATGTTCTAATGAATATTATTCTACTCCAATGTATATTATTATATTTCTCTTCCGACTTTTCCTCATAATATTAAAAGACTATGAAGGAAAGTACATGTTAGGTTCGCTTGAACTTCTTCCACTTCTTCTATCCCGCATAACGTATTGATGTTTCTCACTCACCTCAGTTCTCATCTACTAGATTTACAAATGCGATATACTCATATCCTTAAATTCATAAATATCCAAGAATTTGAAAGATGTATTCTCTTGAAGATAACGCAACCTGGGAAATATCCAGAGATATCCATGTATTTCATATATGAATTTCCATTAAGATGATGCAGCTTAGAATATATTCCTTGTATTTCATATAATGGAATAAATAAATTAAATGAATAATGTGAGGATTGATAATAAAATAAATTAATAAAGGTTCATGAATTAGTTCAAAAACTCATAAATCATGATTCAAATAATGTCTAGACTTGAAATTGAATAGTATGTATGTGAAAAGGAGTCTGCAGCCTGAAGGAGACATGCATATGTATGAACAGAGATAACAGCCTACCAACTGGCGTTTAAATACATACGTTACGTTACGTAGCCTACTAATGAGTGGAGTACTTTCAACATTGACAGAAAACTCTAGATATTGGAAGGGTAGTTAATGAACTCTCCAAATAATCTGATGTGAATAATAACCATTGAACTTAGCAAAGCATAAATTCACACTGTGCTAGCTCGTAGCACACTTCTAGAAATTATTATCATCATGAACGTTGAAGAAGTTTCATGTTGAGAGAAACTGAGAGGAAAACTATAATAATTAATGTTTCATCAAATTTTTCTCTCATTCTTGGGATATAACCCAGTTTCAAACAGCAAATTCTATATGAACAGCAAAATACAACAAATAAAACTACTCGAACTTCTAAAAAACCCCTCAGAAATTTATAATCTTGAAAAATCTCCCAGTGATAAAAAGATTTCCAGAAGTTTTTGATTCGTCCTTTGATATTGTTTCATCGCTCAAAACTCTAAAATCATTCTCTGATATTTATAGCTTACAACTCTTGAATCATTCTCTGATATTATTGCTCTAAACTTTCAAATCGTGAAGCAAGTGATATTATCAATTTAATTCAGCCTAATCTTAAAACCCTTTTTTGTAATATAGCAATTCTTCATAAATTGTTGAGTGCTCACTTGCTTTCTGATATTTACTCTTGAACAGAATCTAGCTTGATGAGTTGTATAATTATTCAAACTCTTGTATTCAGAGTATCCAAATGCAAAAATGTGATTTGTTTAAATATTTTCGGACTGGGAATCATGTGGAACTGAAGACCTAAAAGACAGAACCTTATTTCGAACTTTGTAATTTTAACTTAATTCGGGATAGTTATTGCGCAAGGTATTCTAAGAGCCATTTATTAATACAGAGAGAATGATAATTTTCTGCTTATTTTTAGTTTCAACTACAAGATTTCATTGTTATAGCTTGAAATAGCATTTAATAAACATACTCTCCAATTCAATAATAAACTCTATAATTGAAAATACTCTATAATTACAATAATCCTACCTCTTTTAAGTTCGTGCTGTGAAGGTAGTTTTTAACATTATAATAGATCATCATTTTCATTTTCACTAAAGAATTTCATAAATTTAATACACTGTTGTCAACAAAAAAATGATGGCACAAACGCACATGCCTTGTTTTTGAGTCAGTGAGAATGTTTGCTGCTGATCAAATGTTATCAGAGAGTAGATATTAAGAAGACAAGAGGGACGGACACGTCCATTTGAATATGCAAATGATGTACGGCGCCTCACCAGGCCTCCCACACGACCCCTTACCACCCCTTAGGAAACCTTCCCTCAAACTCATTTCTGTCTCCGCTAGACGCTACAAGCGTGAAAAGCGTCCTGACAAACATCAGCCTCAGGATTTATTTACCCAGGTTGAGCTGCACCCAGAAACACGTGACCACTGATCTGAGGCACTCAGGTACGCGTGATTCACGTCACGCTTGGAGTAATGTCAACAAACCTGACACTCCACGCTTTAAAAATGGAATCCAAGTGGATTTGATTTCGGTGAAAATTGTTTCATTCAGCGCTGCTATTCTATATTTTCGACATGTTTTCGTGTTTGAGTTAGTTTTTGTTATTCAGATTGAGTTTTCTAATTTGTTGATGGACCCATTGTTGATAGTATCACTGAATAGGAATTTATATTGAGTGGGGCATTCTTTAATTGAAACTGGATTACTGGTTTCTCTCATCGAGAGGCATAACCTACACACTAAAGCATGGTTCAGACCTTTGTGATATCTAATGATTGATTAGTCAAAAGATGTCTGGAGAACAGATGATATATCATCGTGGATCTTCTTCCATGAAATTTTTCGTCTGATACATTTTCAACACATGAAATCATAAGTTCGAACCCATCTCTAAAATTTAGATTCAGTTTTGACATTTGTTTAATCTACACCTGCAATCTAGATATCGAGAAAATATGAATATTCCCCTGAAAATGCAAAATCATTTGATCTTTCATCAATAAATAACGCATTGGGCCTGATGTGCTTGCTACGAACCAATTTTGAGTATTTTGTTAAAACTCATTCCATTACTCCCCTTCTCGAAATCTGCATGTAGAATTGGATTTTTCGATCGATTTTCCATTTCAGTCTTTTCTTGCAATAGATATAATAATCAATCTATAGCAGGTACTTTTTTCTTCAGCAATAATCAAGATGAAGACACCAAGTTTCAAGGAAAACTGATAATCAGTATTGAACATAGCTTTTCATTCTAGATATAATTTGATTAATTGAACTCATTCGCAGAGCTCGATGGTTCCAGTTAACAAAATCCTTTGGGCCGGTTTATGAGCTCGGGATTTCGTAGTCCGAGGATTCCGTAATCCGTGGCTATACGTAGTCCAGGACTAAAAAATGGGCTTATGAGACAGGGCGTAAGCGCGGATTATCTTTGAGCCGGCGCAACTTTAGACCACGGAGCAACTGTAGAATTCACAGGGAATTTTTGTTGTAATGTTGGCAACAGGTGATTGGAAGCACTCTCACCTATTATTTGTCTTCGTCTTTCGTGTCTTCCTTCTCACTTGGAAGTTCACTGTCAACATTCGTCTATTCGCTTACTACGACGATGACAATATAGTTCACAGTTTCAATCATAAAATAATCAATAATTATTTATAATAATAACCAATAATAATTTTATCAACAATCATCCCACACCTTCTTATAGCTTATACATTGAAATCATCCACATGTTTGCACAACCAATGAAGTTACCTCTATTATTAGAAGAAGGTACTTGTATAACATTTTCTACATAGTAATTTCAATATACAAGATTATTACCTACATAATTATTCACTTTCTGGCGAACTAGTTTATTGTAATAATGCAACAAACTTATAATATCTTATTGTTATACATAATGGAAATTGAAATTGAATATAATGGATTATTGAACGAGCGTTAGCGAAGTTCTCACTTTTGACTTACTTAAGGCCAAAGTAGTTTTCTGTCTGTTTGTATGTTCAACATGAACTTTAGAGAGATCAATTATCTTCAAATTTTGAACACGAATTAATTCTTCGAACATTTTTACAGGTCAAGTTCGTTGGAGAATAAAATTGACTCACTCCTTCGTCCTTTTTCAGGATATGAAAATAACATTGAAAGTGCATGAAAAAAATGTGTTTTGATTTATGATTCAGCTGGGATTATTTTCATGCTATTTTTGTAATTTTTCCATTCATTTAAAAAAACTGATGCTATTTGGGAGATATCACACAGACTGTAAGACAGACGGACTTTATGCGTCCACACATGATTTCAGCTGAATAATACACAACTTTAATTTGAAAGTTCTGTATTATAAGTTCAATAATTCATAATACTACTTGTGATAGCAGTTACTATGACAATTTTTTTTTTTTTTTGTTCAAAGTGTTGAATTTGTGAGTAGAAGCTCCTATTAGTGTTCACTAACATTTGATTATTCAATGTACTCATTTATTTCATTTCATAGAATAACAAAATCCATAATGAATCTTATACTGGATTGGATTAGAATAAATGTTTATTTTCAATTATCTATATCCATTATGTAGTGTTTCACTCTTGTTTTATAAATTTGAAAATAGTTATTTGTATATCTAGAGTGAAAAGTACGACTTTTTCTCCCTGAGGGAAAAAGTTTGAAGCCCGAGGCGAAGCCGAGGGCAACAATTTTCCTGAGGGAGAAAAAGTATTTTTCGCTCGTGATGTACACAACATTTTTCCTCCATCTACATTTTTTTATAGAAACTGCAAATTAAATCATTCTTATAACTTACGTATTGGTGACAATGTTTCCTAACAACATAACCTAAAATCTAAAACCTAAAAACCGGTCGTCTGATAGGCACTGCTGATTGCGCTACCTATCGGCCAAGTGTAACAATTATATCAGCTGGGCTACCAAAAATGGCTGACTCCAGATCACGCGGTTCAGATTTGAATTGCAGAATGCAGATCAAAAATATTTGTTGGCTGGTATTTTGAATAGAATAAAATATTTTAAAAATTGTATAAATTTTTATCGTCTACTAATATTAAGAATATAATATCATACATACATATATTTCATGAGTTGATCAAATTTCTGGTTGTGGTATTGAATTCAGTTGACTCAATGACAGACACCTCTATTACGCTTTCTCATCTGAGCTTAGACCTTCTAACCTATTACCATGTAAGTTTTTAAAATAGAGATGCTTCCCATGTTATTTAAATGGAGTCACTTTCACTCCCTAGGGAGTTTTTCTGTTTTTTACTACCTAGAGCGAAAAAGTGACACTTTAGTATTATGTTTCAGGGAGTAAAGTAAGTACTTTAGACAGTAGGTGGAGGAAAAATATTTTTCATGGCTCCCTTGTATTGGTCTTTTTGAGTTTGTCATTTGCTTGTAATTTTGTTACTTTGTCTTATCGCTTGTAAGTATTGAGATGTGACCTCCTTTCCGTAATTTTATTTATTCTAGTGGTTTGAATAAGCTCTTTTTCTTTCTATTGACATGTTTACTGTACCTAGTTGTTAGAACTCACTTCCGGCGCACAAGTTTTCTTTGCCGGTAGTGCCATTTTGTAAGTAAGAATATTTATTTTATCAATCTGTATTATTTTATGGCAAATAAATGAATTTGAATTTGAATTTTTTTATAAATCATTAGTATCTTCATATGTTGAGATCATTAAAACGGTTTGATATGTGCGGGTTTCACCATTCATTTTCCTTTGAAATTATCGAAGTCATATATCACATGACCACCTTCCTGTTTGAAAAAATGAAGTTGGATTCGAAATGAAGTTAGATCCTTATGACGGAAAAAATTTTTGAAACGACAGGAAGTATCTTTTTCAATTCGAATAGGATAACCATGGATCCTACTACTGTAATATCATACTTGTAAAAGATATATTCAGCTGTTTCCATAATAATTCTCACCAAATTTGTATAATTACAAGTTACGGAACTCATAGATCAATACAACAGTTTATGAGCAAGTTTTTCAACCCAGGGTGTCTCTAGTAAAATATATTATGAATATCATGGAAATAATTTTGGTTAAGTTGTTTTTTGCATTTTCTGATGATATTATGTTGGACATGAGTGAAACAAGTAATATGGCTTTGAGGGTAATGAAATTGTTCAGAATTCAAGGACGATCCCTAATATAACATTCTTTTTTGTCAAAAACGAAACAATAACGAGTTATTGACTTAATCCCGGACTTAAACCTGCCCTCTAGCAGGTCTAAGATGGAGTCTATAAACATCATTTTACTGCCCAATATTATCGGATTTAAGCTCGGACTTTGACTCATAAGCCCACCGAGATTATCTTTTAGACCGGGGTTAAACCGTCGTTGTTCTCATAAGCCTAACTTTTTAATCCTCAGGTTTATCCTTGCGACGCCTTTACGCCTCAACTCAGTCAGACCTGAGCTCATAAAGCTGATTTTTAGACTGCAGCGCAAAAACCAGTTAATCCTGGACTAGAGATAACCCGGAGCTCATGAACCTGCCCTTTGTCTTCTATTGGCTTATTTATCACAACTAAAAATTTGAATTCTAGGACTTCCATGAACTGGCTCTTGATTTGAACTAAAATTTGCACTATGAACAGAGAGATGTTAACAAATTTCTCCACATTAGAATGAAATTAAATAAATATAGTCAATATTTGATATAATAATACCAACAATATGCTATTTTATTTGTTACCCGAGTAACTAAATCTCTTGCAAATCTCATTTTGATATCTTAGCTACAGTAGCTAGCTCAAATAGCACGTTTCTATTCCTCCAATATGAAAACTAACTTACTCAGAGCTAACAAAAGAGATATGTTTTACATCAAATAGTAAAAGTATCAACAACCAACACTCCAGATTACATTTGAACGGATTCCAACCGGAATATAATTTCAAGAAGGATTGTACGTTCATGCAGGTTGTTCTCTATACTCTGACAATAATTCATTCTTGAGGAATATCTTACATGAACAACAAACAATCAGGTTCTTATAAAAGTACGCTATTAGCCTACTAAGTAGCCTTTGTGAGAGGTTCAGGGTTAAGCATAAGAATTCCTATTACTATGGTTCTTTTCCAAGAACAGGCCTTATAAACTCAAACTCCACCAATTGATGTGCATACAAAATTATACAGATCATATAATATTTGTCCGGTTTACCTAACATATCACATAGTAATCTACATGAATGATTGAATCTAATCTTATTCAATCAACTCTCTTCTCTCTGAACTACTAAATTTCTCTATCACTTAATCGCTTTTCCCTCATATTAAGTAAAATTCTCACCCTCTATTTACTCTTATGTATTGATTAAATATAGTTATAACATGACAAGTTAAGACAACAAAAGAATAATTTTTATATAAAAGTGATATGACATCTCTGCAAACACTCTCTCACACTCTCTCTTTTCCACTCACATTCAGAGAAAGGCAGAGAGTATTTTCCTTGTATGTCTCTTTCTCTTATATCATTCCAAGGTAGAGTTTTAATAGTAAGGATATTCTCTGATATCCTTCCCCTCGAATAGGATGGCGTAGTGGAATTCATTTATTTGGCTTATAAGAAATGTATAATCAAGAATACATTATCATCGACATAAATGAAGAAATCCATTATAATTCGATGACACTCACACCAACACTCCTTCAACTACTCACTCTCTCATCATCTCTATATCTCTCACTGACTCTATCTCACTCATTCACTCTATCTCTCTCATTCACTCTGTTTCTCTCATTAACTCTATCTCCCTCATTCACACTTTCCCTCTCTGTCGCGCGCGTTATCAGTAGCAGCAGCCAGTGGTGCGAGGGCGCATGCGTCATTAGCCAAGGGCTGAAAAGCAGCGCCAACTTGGCAGTGGCAGTTCTAGTTTGCGTTGACTGTTCGCCCGACGCTCACATAGATTTTCTGCCTCCGAGCGGTTTCCGGAAGCGAGTTTCTTTCCAAGTCGTGTTCCGCTGTCTTCTTCCAATATTGTTTTGATATCATCCAGTTCAATACATTGTTCGTTTCAAATACAATAGGCGAGCACCTAAATTTTCCATTCTTCTTGTGTCTCTACCACAATAGTGTACGTTACTTTGATCATAGACTGTATTTTTCTAATATTTCCTTCCTAAATCATCAATCCAAAACATTAATTGAATTTCACAATTCAATATTCTATGAATTTGATCGCTTATGATTCCAAATCAAAGGTGGAACGGCTAGATATGTTTTTTTCATATATTGTTTACATATTTGATATATTATCATGTTCTTCTGATAATTATATACTATTATGTTTTTTGTCTTGGCCACAACATAACGGCATAATTATGCTTTTCGTTTCACGTTCTTTGCATAAATTAATTTTCTTGAATGAAAGCTGGGATCAATCTCATCTGAATGATCGAAAGGTTGTTCCCATGAATCATGTCCATCCCTATAAAACACAAAATCATCACCACCATGTTCATCATATTTCTCTCTATCACTACAATTATTCATGAGTTCAGCTGAGTATTTTCATACGAAATCTGGAATTTTGATCACAAAATCATATATGATTCACTCTAAGTTTCAAGTACGACAAGATTATGTTTCAATATGGCTGGAAAAGTTTCACATTGGATGTTTCTATGATGATCGATGATATTCAGTTTTCAAATTTCTCTCATACATTGAAATAATACTATATAAATCATTCCAATAGAATTATTTGGAACATTATGCATGATGAGCTGATTATATTCTCTTATCGCTGTAAAACCTATGGAAGAATGGCCTATTCAGTCCAACCTCTACCTTATGTCTTATTCAACACGACATTCCTGAATCACTTCATCTTTCAAATATTGTAATAATACACTTTTATCATAGACCATACATCATTATCTTATTCTCTCACAAAAAATATAGCAAAGTTCAAGATTCCCTCCTCATTGTTTTCTTCAATCATGAGTGAATGGTTCATCTATGTTCTCATATCGAAGCTGAGGACTGCATTAAAAAAATCTATAGGCCTTATTTGTTTGTAATAGAATCCTATAAATATAGATGATGCTATTTTTGTGATTTAGTAATTGAGGAATCATGCTAGACCATGGAAATTCAATTGGAAGTTGGAGAGAAGCAACAGGTTGTGCTATGGTATCCAAGAAGGATTTATAAAAATTATTATGAGAAAATACGGCGAAAACAGATAAATTATTGGGCTTCTTACTATCGCTATTTACAATAATTATTTTTTGTTGAAGCATGAATTGACTAAAATCATTAACCCCTTTGTCATAATTTATTCTTGTGATAGAACATTCAGGCTATACTGTATTGTCTATCTCTTCAAAGTTTATTGGAATTATTCCTTCAAAAATAATCTATGATATAATAATCGGTTATCACATTCATGGGTCCACAATCCACATCTGTTAGGATTCAAATACAAATTGAACGATCTCATACAAATTTTATCGATGATTGCTTATCGATCCTGACTGACAGCCCACATTGCAACAAAGAAAGGACTGCACTCTCCCATATCAACTGGTTGAAAACCTTAAAGAAGCTTGAATAATCAATCACCCTCATGGATGCAAACCTCTCTTGTCAACTTGTCATGTCATTTATTCCAATTAGGTTATGATAACAGTGTTCACAAGTGAGAGACCATAAGTCGATAAAAGGATGAAAAAAATTGAATTTAATTTACAGTCAACTATGGAAATAGATCGGGAACAACCGCACAGTTCTTACTTTCGAATTACATCGAATTCCTTCACTTGGTTCACCATTATCACCATTGCACTATTACAACTAGACACCCACATTTAGTTTAATCTCATTTAATCAGACATAATTTATCCTTCTTAAATGTAATATTTGAAATTATTTAATCAACTGTAACCTATATTAACATTTATATGGATTTTGTGAAGTGATCAGTCTTTGCTTAGGCATCTGTTCTGGATTTTCCTTTGATTGCATGGGAAGAATATAGAATTCTGAGAACCTTTTTTCTCTACAACTGTATAATTGAATTTGAAATATTCATTGCAAAATAAAACTTCTTAAATTGGTATTACAAAATTTCAATGCGGACTTCCCTTTAACTAGAGTTTTTTTTTTGTAATAGTCTCGTTCCCTTATCGTTCATTTTTGGATGGTCTCCTTCCCTAATCTTCAAAGTGTATTTGAAAATCATTTTTGTTGTTTCCTCAATTATGTACTCATTGTTGGGATTAACAAATAAAATAATATTTTGGAACAGAACCGATACAATAATAATTATTTTTATCATTTTAATCATTCAAGAGGGAAATTAAACCGTTATTTGATCATTGAACAGAATTGCTTTGGATCCATTCTAAATAGAAACCTTTGCTTCCATTCTTCTTTGCATTTACAGCCTCCCTGTAATATGGGGAGTTATCTGCTGTTCATCCTCAGATTGAATTACCTTTGATGCGAATAATTGATTACATAATTTATTATCATAGAGAAAATATAGCATAGGAGATAGCTTATGCTATATTAATTTTCTCTATCATATTACATATCGATCTCATTTCATCCCTTTGAATTGTTGGATACAGATGAACCATCTGAAACCAAACCAATAGTGAATGATTATTTCATCATTCAATCAATAGTCCACAGGTGATATCCGTCGATATCACATTGCCATAACATTAATGAATAAGGGAATTGAATATTCCTTTAAACATTGACAAAAGGAAAGTTCTGCTTGATTGATAACCACAGAGCTGAACTTTACTGAACCATGGACCGAGTTCCAAAGCATCTCTACAATCGTCCACAATGACAAATATTTACTTTTTGTTGATTGAAAACTGGCACGGATGTTTCTGATTGACAAACTGTGGCAAGTGAGTTGGAGGAACGCTATCTCATTCATCTGCAGTTAATAACCATTATTGTAGGCTACGGCTCTGTCCTACCGCCCACAGTTCCATGTTAATAATTATTGTACCTCTGCTAATACTAGTAATTAAACATTGAATCATTGTTTCTACAGAATTCACTGCGCTGGATTTATCTTCCATTACTAAAAGCAATGTTTGGATGGAGTTCAGTAGAGGATTACGTAGAACTATTAAGTCAGTACTTTCCCTTCAACTTTGTGATAGTACTTCTATCAAAATTCCCATCCTACTATTTCAATTAGCATTCAATGTGATAGTGGATGTGGAGTGATAATGGAAAACATTATCTGAAATCAATTTGTTCTTATCCTTCAATTCTCCGGAGTAAATAGCAGAGTTTATGGATCATTGAAGCACTTGTTCTCATCTCACAATCGTTGAAACGTATTTCAATACTAATTGGATTTACAGTAATGATCATTTGATTAGACAGAGCGTTTGATAAGTTGAATTCATTTTCAAATTTTAAATGTAAATCTACTTCACATTAATGATACAGCAAAAAATCGAAGTATTTCATTCTTATTCAAGATGAATTGACTGTCCCAAAGTTATATACAACATAAAATCATTGATATCCATCAACAAAAAATTAGAAAATGTTGAACTATTATTGAAATTGTGAACTGGCAGTTTTGAAGCAACAAGGCAACAGTATCTCCTGTGTTTCTTCTATCAATTCCGACCCTGATCTAGATCAATTCAAATACTACTCAATATTTATTATTGTCCATGTAATGAATGAAACTCTAGAATCTGGAATTCTTCACGATCCTCAGGAATTATAAGTGAAGTCCATAATTATTAAGAAACTTGAAGAGAGGATGAAATATGAAAACAGAGATAAAAAATATTCCTATTTCAACTTTCCCCAACCCTATCATGGTGACTCTTGAAACTCTTGTATAAGATGCATATTATGTCAGTAATGCTAGATACAATGAGAGACAATATTATTCAATCATGTACCAAATTGAAACTCTCCAGCATAAACAACTCTCTCCAACTTACAAATATTATTTCTATGGTCTGTACTATCCTGCCAATAAATGTATTGTATTGCAGTGAGTGACTGGAGACTATGCTATACAGTTGGGTCTTATTTTATCATCAATCCAATTTCCCTCAAACTGATTGATGAAGATTAAATCCGTTCAATTTAGTGCCACTAAATGAAGGACTGACAAACAAAGCCATTCCGTTGGCCCTCCCTTTATCATTGTGCTATCAAGCTTCCCCAGCTCATAGTTTTCTTTGTCATCTAGCTCTTTCAACATATTCAAGTGAAAGTAGGAAGTAATCAGGAAACTGTAATTGGATTGAACCAAAGATTTAAAAATTGATTTTTTCCAAATTGATTGAGAATCGTAATATTGATTAAGAAAGTTTTTCTCTATTACTGAAAAATAAATTTGGTGCTGTAAGTTTTATCCACGATGTAGATTTGATCAATACGAATGATGATAGACCAAACCTTTATGTTGGGCCTTCCATTCTCGATAATTCGATCAAGAATAATGATGATTACAATAAGCACTGTAATTCTTTCTGACTGGCAGGAAAAAGCAAACCTACCGTTGAATGCACAAAAAGCTGATAGTTAGATAGCATGAGGCTTGAAATTGCCATAAGTGGGTTGCACATTGTAACAAAGAAGATAGTTGGAGATATCGATTATCCATTTACCTCATAGTGAACATTTCGTTACCAGTTACAACGTTGCGTTTTTGATAACGATAGTGAAAGTGGAGTGGGTTAAGCTGTTCCAAACTTTTATCCAGTATTTTCTATTTTCTTTTCCATCAATTCCATACCACTGCTGTACTGCGGTGTACTTTCCTATTCTTCCTTACACGGAAACATCATTATCTTTACTTTTTTTATCTCCTCTTCTCTGAAAACTATTTTTCCTTCCATTTACAATATTCTATTTTCTCCCACATCTCTCACTTACGCTTTACTTCAATTTCCTTACACATACCTCATTGTTCTTTCGTCCATCTCACTTCGCTCTACCTTCTGCTTTCATCCAATGTACTTTTTTCCTCTTGCTCTTGATAACCTTCAATATTTATTATTATCCTTCTTATTCGTTCATCTTCTTCTCCCAAGCATTACACTTTTATCGAGAGCACTCTTTAACGAAATTTCTATCTTAATTAAGTGCTAAGATGGCAGAACTATATAAAGATCACCTTCGGTTCATTTCTCTCTTCTTTGTCTTCTTCTCCATTCCATGCTTTGACACTGCTTTCTACTTTTAGTCATTATCTCTAATCAATTTATATTCATGTGCATTAACATGAATACTAACATATTCAACAGCATGAACCAATTGAAGTTGTACATGCATCAGAGTACACTCTGGTATATTTGAGATTCTTCGAATAAATCGTCGTCCATAAGTGCCATCTTTTTCATTGACTGGAGTTGTCTTGACATATTTCATACTCCATTTTGTTGGGCTGTCCAATAAGAAGCTGTACATTTGAGGTGTAAGCTATAATGTTCATCGTGTCGACTTCAGCGGTTCAATTTGAAAATGACATGATTCTCTGAGCATTGTTTATTGACAACTAGTGTCTGAGTATTGCAGTAGGCTAGACTGAGTGGGGTCAGTCAGAATCATGATCTTTATCATCATCATCATCATCATCATAATACTCATCAACATCGACTCATTCCTCTTATTCATTCTTCAGTCTTTCTCTCACCTTTGTATTTCCCATCTCCATTTTCAAGTTTCTTAATTCATGGTCTACCGGTATCCTCAAAGTAATGTACACTCTAATTCCCATTGAACCCAAACAGCACCATAAACAATGAATTTGACTATTTCTAATTTCATTTTCTGATTGAAATATCAGGAATCAGCGAGTGCTCCGCTTCTATCATCATGTGTGAACAACTATTAACAGTTATTAGATTGTGGAAATAACAGTGCAGAGTGTAGCGTACTCCAAAGTTAGTAAATTGATGAGTCTCGACAGTGCCTCCTATTGAATACAACTTCAATTATGTTTGTACGTGTATCTTATTCATTCTTTATTCATTATCAAAATGATGGGGAGAGGAAAAGTAAGGTAACCTTGTGCTATTCCTCTCCCAAATTTAGGGTGCGTACACAAAGAAAGCTGGTTGCCGGCGCCGGAAAACCAGCCGCTGTAAGCGCGTCCCGGCTTGAGAAGAACTTAACATGGTTTCAAGTGTGCCCGTACACAGTAAACGCCGGTGCCGGCTCAACAAGCGCAACAAGCGCGAGCTGCCGGCGTCAACCGGCAAACAAGTATGAAGAGAACATTCTTGTAGCCGGTTTCCAGCAACTGGCTCAGTCTGCGAGTGGTCTCTGTACTGTTCGTACAGTTAGTCTCCAGTACAGTCTCTGTACTGCAGTTGGTTAGCGTAGTGTGTACTGTGCAGTAGTTTTAAAGATGGTTGATACAGATGATTTAATTTCCAAAGTTTTTCAAAAGAATGCGATTTGGGATAAACGGGAGAAGTTGCACGTTGTGGGTCACCTTTTAGTTGCGGAAACAAGTGATGGTATTCACCAAGTTTCTTCCTATGTCTATTAATAACATGAACACCGAATTTCCTCCTTTGCAATAATTTTAAATGAACACTCTCCGCCAAAAACACATCATCACTAGACGAAGACATCTTTGACACTGCTCAAAGTGAACTGACTTGTCGCGCTTGTTACCAGCTTTCTTTATGTACGGCTTCAAGCTTTTACCGCGCTTATAAGCTCGAGGAGCAAGCTGCTGGTTTTCCGGCGCCGGCAACCAGCTTTCTTTGTGTACGCACCCTTAGATAGCACATAGTCTGAAATAGGTTAAGTCTAAATCTATAATCTGATATATATTTTATACAAATTAAAATTATATAGAATCACAGGAACTGAAAAATTATTATTATTATAAATTAATTCGAATCTACATTCTCAATAATAGTTCACGATGATTAATACTCATGAGATTGTTTCGTTTCTCATTCCGTGATACTGTGTAATAAATGTGAAAATAATATTATAGCCAGAACATATCGTCTCGATGGAAAAATCAGTATAAATTTACTGATGAATCCATTCCACAAATGATATACTATAAGATATCAGAAATTAACAGATATTAACATTCGATTCAATATTTCATCTATTCTGTTACTATTTTAAAGTTTCTCAATATATGCATCATAATGATTTATATTGAAATTGGAAACAATCTTCTGCAATAATAGGAACAAACCTTGATAACTTCTCTTGACTCTGAAATTCACTGATATTGATGATAACAAACAATTCTTTAATCGAGAGGTATCTCCTCGAAAGATATTTGAAAGAAGGAGTTAATTTGGAATCAATCATCCTCTCAAATCTGTTGGAATGATTATAGAATTGAGTGAATACTTGTACCATTACAATCAATTATGATGATTTATGCAGAAATGCTAATTATTCGCGATATATGAATCTGTATTCAATGTAGGAATAATAATAATAATAATGGGATATTAGTTATCAATACTGATTGGATAATAATAATGCATTATATAACATACATTATAAACTCAATGTTCTAGTATATTGGACATGGTACTCTAGGTAATAAATACTTGGTTAAGAAATACAATGCACTTAAAAATTGATAAAGTAGTACAAATTACATTAATTTCTATATGCTGATAGGATTCAACGCGAATAATAATAATAATAACAATAAAAATAATAATAATAATCGCCTTTATTGATCAAATATACAACAATTTGTTACAAAAATATTTCTATATAAGTATTACATTACTTGCATTCGCCCCATGGATAAGATCCGTCAACGCGAATATTGAATCAATTAATTAAGGAACAAGTATAAATATTATGGTGTTTCAATAATCGGTAGCCCCAAAAAGAAAACTTGAATTTGTATCATACAAGTAATGCAATTTCTATTACTAATACGCACTAGTTTTAATAGATAATGGTACCAAAATTAGGAGGCTCTGTCCAGAATGTAATTTGATTTGTTTCTGCGTGTGCGCGTGCGTGTTTGCGTGCGTGTAGCTTGTGTCGAGGCTGCGAGGTTCCGACAAAAACCGGAAGCTGCTAGAAGAGGAAACCGGCGACATTGGTCCACTTCCGGTCAGGGACAGGTCGAAATCTTTGTGCGTTGAGAAGTTGGGTCAACTGCTGAGACCTGGCTATGATCCTGCCACATTAGCCGCCAGAGATCTCAACTTACATGCTCTACAGAGGAGAAGGGCTAGTTCAGCTATGTGAGTAATCAGCGAATTATTTATATTTCATTTGCAGAGAGCAATAGAAAATTAATTTTTAGAATATTTTCATACTGTATGAATCTGTAGGAATTCGTATATCATTGTTTTTCCTACAGTTACCTTGAAAAGTGACCATTCCTGCACTGATTACAGAACGCAAAGAATCACTTTTCCGCTCTAGTGCGCAAAGTTGTATTACTTTGCGTACTCTTAATACTTTGCGTATTATCTTGCAGCCATCCCAATCAGCTGTTGACATTGTTGGCGTGTATTTTGAATGCGAATTTGCTCTATCTATATTTTGAATCTGAAGAAAACCAAATTAATGGTGGTCAGGAAAGCCTTGAATAGACATATTCAGACAAACCTAATGGTGGACGGTACAGTCATAAAGAGGGTCCATAAGTATAGATATTTGGGGACGTGGGTAGAGGAAAGTGGGGATTCGACGGGAGAGATGAGAAAAAGGATTGAGATGGCCAGGTCGACATTTGTAAAAATGAAAAAATTGTTCACGAGCCGGGACATAAATATAGAATTGAAAATGAGGATGTTACGCTGTTACGTGTTTTCCACTCTCTTGTATGGGATGGAATCATGAACCCTCAAAAAGAGCCATATGGATAAGTTGGAAGCCTTTGAGATGTGGTGCTACCGCAGGATGTGGCGGATACCGTGGACAAATAGAGTCACCAACATGGAAGTCCTAGGAAAAATGAAGAAACAATGTGAAATTGTTTACACCATAAAAAATAGAAAACTCCTGTATCTTGGACATCTAATGAGAAGCCACAAAAATATAACTCTGCAGAATATAGTTCAAGGAAAAATCAGCGGAAAAAGGAGTGTTGGAAGGCGACGTGTTTCCTGGCTTGAAAATTTGAGGGATTGGTTTGACTGCAGCAGCAAAGACTAGTTTCGAGCGGCAGTGAATAAGATGATCCGGATTGCTGTGCTGATAGCGAACCTCCGATAGGAGACGCACTAATGGAAGAAGATATTTTTTCTGATTTTCAAATAAATAAAAATGAGAACTCATTAAATTATAAATTTTGAATATTATTGATTATTCATTATTTCAAATAATATTTTTTTCATTCATAAATTGATTGGTTGAAAAATTATTTAGAAATTAAGATTTACTCAAAATAATTCGAATTTTCAAATTAATTGGATTAATTTAATAATAAAGTGAATTAAAATAATTTTAAAATAAATTGTTAAATAAGTTGTTATTAATAACAAAATTATACAGACAAACATTTGATGGATTTCAGCCATCATTTTACACAATCAACCACTTCTCATATTATCCAATGGTGACTGTAGGAAAAATTTAATGTGAAATACGTGCGCAAAGTTCCTCTGCTGCACTCAAGAAACCATTCCGCCCTCGCCTATGGCTTGTGCGTAAATGTTTCTTTCGGTGCAGCAAACTGTTACTTTGCGCACTAGTTGCACAAATAACTATTATCATCTTGTTAACTCGCAAAGGAGAACAAAGATTCATCCAAAAGAGGATATTAGCATTCAGTTCCATTATTTTGAATATCTAATCCAATGAACGAGAAGAGGGTGGCCATTAATAATTATTCATACATGAGTGTGAACAATACCAGTATTATTATCTTGTATATTCAAATAATGGGAAAGTACAAAAAAAATTCTAACAAGATGGATATCATGACGGAAAATTTTCATTTATATCTACACATTTAAAACCTCATAATATTTTATGATTACTCGATTCCGACTGCAGTGGTTTTTGAAATATTATTCGATAAGAAATAAATTGCTGAAAAATGTCCAAGTTGTAAGAGCTCCACTTCATTTTTAGTAGATGAAACCGAACTTTCTGAATGATGAAATTGGCAATTCGTTTTGGAATCACTGTAAATTCAATGATATTAGTGTATAATGATTTTTTATAATTCAGACTTATAAATGGATTTTTATCAAGTAACTCTGCAGGACTCGATCACCCAAAACGCTCTCATCCAAACCTTATCAACTTGTATTTCATGAATTGAAATTCATTGCACTATTTTCTCTCCCTTAAATAATCCAACTTTTGAGATCTTTCATAGTAGATCATAGAAGGTGAGTGTCTTACTAAAAGGTGGAATTACTAAAAATTCAATGTTATAAGTGTATAATGATTTTTTATAATTCAGACTTATAAATGGATTTTTATCAAGTAACTCTGTAGGACTCGATCACCCAAAACGCTATCATACAAACCTTATCAACCTGTATTTCATAAATTTAAACTCATTGCAATATTTTCTCTCCCTTGAATGATCCAAATTTTCAGGTCTTTCATAGTAGATCATAGAAGGTGAGTGTCTTGGAATTCAACTATCATTCTTAATCGTTTTTCACGGCAGTCTATTTATTTACATGATATAATATACAGACATTCATATTCAGCCTCTTTGAACTTCGCCGTAGTTTTGAGGCGCAATAAGAAAGTACAGAACATTTGAGTTAGCTCAGTTATCCATCTTCGAGCTTTGCAATACCGTACTCTACCTTTGAACTTCGCATCAATCCCTACGCACCGAAGCAGTAAGCCCAACTTGGCGAGGTAACTTATCGACAACTGTAGTTCATCATTAATTACAGCAACAGTTTGCTCTCTCGTTGAGAAGCAAAAGTTGAAGCATGTCAATCAAACCCAATAGCTGATGGGAAAAGTAATTAATTCACTTTATGACCCAAATCCCGAATTAGATCGACTTAAAAGGAACAGCACCTTCGATTCCTGATCAAGAAAAAACCTTTCTGGAATGTGACCTTCGGGAGAAAATCTCGCTTCGTGAAAATTACTGTACCACTATCGAAATTTTTGTTTGGATAAGATCCTTATATGTTCAATACAATTGAATGACATTAGCATCGATAGTACCAATAAAACATACTATAGTATGCAATCATTAACGTCCATATCTTCATTTATGTTTTGTTTTGGAAGTGAGAATTTGTCAGAGCCGTGTTTGAGTAATGTATCTATCCGCAGAATATATGATACTAGTAGTTCTGCGAACAGTAGACCTCGCTCATGAATACAACTTTCAATCCAATGAGAAGGGCCAGTACAATAAGTACAGAATATTGTGAAGATTCAGCCATGTCATCTATTATTTTCTCCATTGAAAGTGTTAGAGACACTGTTTGAAGGGACACTGGACTTATCAAGGAGGTTCCTTTATACCAAATACATACAAATTTTACCTTTTAAATGAAAAAGACTAAAAAATTGTCAAAAAACCACAGATTCATTGATACTCAGAAAGACCGGTTTCGGTCTTAATCAGAGTTTATCAGAGATTGACAATGGTGTAATCACCGAAACTGGTCTTTCTAAGTATCAATAAATATGTGTTTTTTTACTATTTCTTAGTCTTTTTCATTCAATATGAATAATTACTAAGACAATATAATAATTATAATAAGATGATTCAATTTAATTATTCTATCTAATCATAATAATTTATTTTATAATGATATATTATTAGAATAATATAAAACAATTAGTATCATCTGCAAAAAAAAATTGGTAGGAACGAGATTTGAACCTGGGTCCAACAGTGTGAGAAGCGACGGTCTAACCAACTTGGTCACCATGCTCATAACAAGAGATGCGAAAAAGTATGAACATGAATTGCTGTATCTTTAAAGACACATCCTTCCTGGATAGAGGTTAGTTTACGGTTTTTTTAAGTTACAAAAAAACCGGAGGTCTTATCAAAAATCGTTACACATACGTTTCTGCGCCTTGTTTCAAAGAACTTGCATACCAAATTTCATTCAAATCGGACAATATCTGCGACTGTAACTGCGGTACAAACGAACAAACAAACAAACAGACAAAGGTGATCAAGTTGAAACTAAGACCTCAGCTTCGCTTCGGTCAATCATTACTAGTAGTTCTGCGAACAGTAGACCTCGCTCATGAATACTACTTTCAATCTAATGAGAAGGGCCAGTACAGTAAGTACAGTATATTGTGAAGATTTAGCCATGATTGTCATCTATTATTTTCTCCATTGAAAGTGCTAGAGACACTGTTTCCAGGGACACGGGACTTATCAAGGAGGTACCTTTATATTGTCTCCATATTTACAATATAAACATATATTTACACTTTTCTAATAATTGATTATAAGAAATCGGTCAACTGATGGCAAAATTTAATATGCAGTAGGCAATTTAGATGATGAATTGTCTCACAGATGATGGTGAGATGGAAAATGATTCTAAATAAGATGAGTTTGTTGGTGACAATGACAGGAGGTTGCTAATGATGTTTTTCATGAAAAGTGAATTCAATGTTATGGCTTGTTATGCCTATGCAGAATGTTAATGCTCACAAATCGGTTTCCGATCGCATACCTGAAGGAAAACAAAAGACTTGACACTGTAAAGCTACACAAAAATGCACAAAAAAGCATACAATAAAATAATTATTGTACATAATGAACTGAAAATTCAGTTAAAAAATAACTAAAATAAAACTAACTAACCAACAAAACAATTAGTATCGTCTGCAAAAAAAACCTGGTTGGAAGAAGATTTGAACCTGGGTCCCACAGTATGTCAAACTACGCTCTAACCGTCTTGGACACCATGCCCATTTATCAGTGGATGCGAAAAAGTGGAAACATGAATTGCTGTATCTTCAAAGATACGAAGAAGTAAATTCTAGGTTAGTTTACGGTTTTTCAAATATTACAAAAAAAACCAGAGGTCTTACAAAAAATCGTTACACATACGTTTCTGCGCCTTGTTTCAAAGAACTAGCATACCAAATTCATCCAAATCGGACAATAACTGCAATTCAAACAAACAAACATACAGACAAAAGCCGATCGAGTCGAAACTAAGATCTCAGCTTCGCTTCGGTCAATAATACAATCAAAATATATATTTCTGTTCAATTTATCAATAAAAAAATGTATCTTATATCAAGTCTCGATGAACACCATATCATTGCAATTCATTGTCATGGAGAAGATTTATCCAATTGAATAAGATTATGATATTGTGAGAATGAGAGACCAGCTTATAACCATTGACCAATAATTTTTCTGGTTTGAGTATCTCATGAAATTCAATACAATAGAATAAACGTTACAAATTGAGTCCACATATTCTCAATCAATGGAGTCATTTTTCAATCTCAATAATATTGAGCAGTATATTATATAGCATCAAATATGTATTCAATAATATTGGAGAATGAGAGTTAATTTCTCAAATTCATAGAATTTTGTTTTTCATCTATAGTCCAGTCGAATGGTCATTTTTCAAGAAACAGCCCAGAATGAAATTTTCTCGACGGTTCTATATGTATTTTGAGGTGCTGAATTCGAATCTTGAATTCTCTGACACGTCAAAGAACAGCTTTACCCCCAAACCCCCGAAAATGTCCGACTTTTTTCAGTATTTCCATTTAATCTCGAGAACCTTGAGTTTTTCGAGAAAAAGCATTCTCTACAAAATTGAAGATAATGACATTTTCAATAGATTGAGTGGTTGCTCATAATGCTACCATTTTTGGTTCTGGAGCTACGAATTTTCAAAAAAGGGGTATTTTTTATAAGGGGTTTTCAAAATTATGCAAACCTACAACTTCTACCTTATACAGCTTGGATCATTTTCTAGTAATGATGAAAATCACACATCACGTGAAAGAACAATTGAAAATTGTGAACAGGATTTCTCAAGAATTCTCGAATCTACCAGAGGGGTAGGGGGAATACACCCAAAAATAGAAAATCATATCCTATAGAAAAAAACAAATTTTCATTAATACCTTTTCAAGGCCTTCCAAGCAAAAAAATAAACATATTTCGGCTGAAATCATCTTATTCGGGCTATGTTCTTTGAGAATCGCTCGTTAGATACACTCAATATTTCAGTATTTTCCAGTGGGGGGGGACACGCATAAGGATACATCAAGGATCAAAGCATGAATCACTTATAACTCTTGACAGAATGATCAGATCTCCTCGTACTACAGCTCATTCTTCTCAGCTTATCAAGGCGGTACAAAATCATTTATCATAACTGAAATTTGATGAAAAAAATTGAAAATTTCTCCTTGAGTGTATTTGAGCCCATATTTCCATACACAAAAACATTGCCAATTTCTATACAAAAACTGTGTATCTCGGTGACCCGAAATGATGAATCTTGTCAATGACTTCTATACAGGTTTATTGATATAATAGTAACTGTTCATGTTCGTTTAAAATAGACAATAATTATATTTTATTCAAGAAATTATATTTCTCAATAGTTTCATAATGAATTTTTATAATTAAGATGAAATATTCTGTTAATTAATGATTAATTCTTCATTGTTAAAAGACGATCTGGCAGCAGAGCAAAGCGAGAAAGAGATAGCGCTATCCGCTTTGTTGAGTGATAGTCAAGGATAGCAATACCATTACTAATCAAACACTGTCATAATAACGTGGACCTCACTATAGTAAAGTCCGTTGATTCAAGAAGATAATCGAATGCACTTAGACGGAACGGATCATCAAATTGTACCATTCTATAGAACAATCGAATTAAACTTTAAAAATAGATTTAAAAGTCACAAATTACTTGAAGAATTTTTCATTTTCCAGACGGTAAGTTTGAGGAATGACTTTTTCAATAATTGAATCAAGTCACTCGAAACGTTGTCCAATTTATTGATTGGTACAAGAAGCGTTGTACAGGAGAACGTCGACTGTTGTTGACTTTGCCGGAAAACCTGGTGTTATTCCTCGCACCATCAGTATTATAGATATTGCTTTGAATTTTGACTGGTGAACTTTGAGAGTGACAAGGGGAAGGGTCGAAGCGTGCAAGGTAAATAGAGGTGAAAAGGCTGAGAACGAAGGCAATCCTTTCTCGCACCTCTTCGGGTCGGCCATGTCAGCAAATAATCTTGAGGTTACAGGGTACGGAGTGGGAGGGAGATTGAGGCGCCCTTTATTGCAGGGTAGAAAACTTCTCTCCCCCCTATCACTCACCCAAGTCCTGACGGAAGTATCGAGATCACCCTTCGCAGCCTGCTAGAAGCTCGATATTGTTTTATTAACTTTCATTCTTTCACAACACGTTGCTTCTTCAAGACAATCTTTATCGTTGATTTCTATTGACATCCATCGCTCAATTGGATAAATCTTCTCCATTGTAAATGTGACAATGAATTGCAATGATATGGTGTTCATCGAGACTAATTTGTGCATTCTAGTGTTTTATCTACACTACAAGCGTGACAATCGTATTGACACTGTCTAAGCTTATGATTTGACCTAGTTACGTACTGGCGTAGCTAAAATACATCTATGTTGCGAATAAGACCTGTCATGTGGAGAAGCTCTACTCATTGTATAGTTTACAATATTTAAAATTGAAACAAAAAATTGATTGAAATTGCAATGAAGATAATATGTTTATACCAATGTGAGAATATCCTTTTTACATGTCAGTTGTATTGTATCATGGAAATATAGAATCTATTCAAAATTGTTACATCTTTGTTGTACTATGGGTGAGGAGGACTAGTATATTATTATTTGGAATTGATAAATATTATTATGGAGAAATAGGCAATTGATTTGTTCGATATACGGATAATTTTTACTTTTATGAGAACAGTATGAATAGAAAAACGAACTCGTCATGAGATCAGCATGCTGCAGTTACCATCAACTATTATATCGTAATGAATGTTCCAAACCATTCCTGACAATGATAATTATCTCCGATATCGGATTACAATTTATCTTTCCCAATCAGAGTTAAAATGGAGATTCAGCACCATTTTTCACATTTAAATTGAAATGTCAATTTAATGTGAATAATATATAAATAATAATAATATATAATATAAGTAATTATATTCAGTAAACATTGTAATTGTATGCTAGTAACTTTCCAGCGTGGGAGTTATGATTCCACACGAATTACTGGAGTAATTTTTCGACGTTGAGGTTGTTGATCTCATACGTGATGTTGGATAACTTTATTCAACCAGAGGGGAAATTGTAACAAGATATTCCTCCCACACAGAATATTGTGTAGAGTTGAATAATGTGCACTGATTTTATGGGGTTGGGTTTATTATTGCTGAGCTTTGGTACCTTCTTTCTGCTTTCCATTACCAGTCCAACTATTGTTCGAAAGATTTCCATGTTTATGAAGCTTGTTTCTAACGACCGATTCCTCACTAGGATATTTTGTAAGAACATCATAATTCAATTTCTGTAATCAAAAATGTATAGAAATATTCTTTCTCCTTATTTACCACTCTATAGACTATTCATCAACGACTTCCCAGGTTAATATAGGTTAAATACTATATTCTATCATATTATAAAAAAATCTAGTACTGGTTAGTATACTAATTCTAATACTATATAATCACTTAAAATACCAGGTGCTAACGCCAATTGAATTGGGTAATTAACAGCCATATACTGGTGAACAGCCTAGAGAGGATTGTGGCTAAGCTAAGTGTGGTATTCTGATTTTCAATGTTTCTAACAATTTCCTAAGGACCAGTCCGAATCGAAGCCTCGGATCACGTCATAGAAATTAATAATAATAGGTATTTCACTCACTAGATAACCTAGTATTTGAGATATTTCTATGAGATTGGAACTGATTCTTCGTGAACCATATTCCATATTCAATATCCTTCCTGAATAATACCTCTCTGAAAAAGTTTTAAAGCTCATTCAAATAACATTTTTATGGTTGAGTTGTGCCGCCATATAAGCTCAACCGTAGAGAACGATTGAATCCTTCATTATTTGTCTCTTGTCGGGGATGAAAGCATTAGAGTTTAGTACCATTATACATTTGGCTCACTATCTATAGTGCACTACTAAAAATATAGTCATAGATGTAGAGAACAATCAGTTTATGCATCCACTTCAAAAATAGGTATAAATATAGAGTATACGATGATGCACTATCTACAAAACAGTACTTGAATATATAACTATCTACAAAACAGTACTTGAATATATAGTTATATTTTGGCACGTTGTTATTGAAGGTGATATAAACGAGCATTGGTCGAGAGATAACGACGTCAGTTTCTCACTTCAACTGTTTTAATGCCGACGAGTGAAGCATGGAACTGCTATTCTGGACTCTGGATCATAAAATGACAGAACCCGGAAGGTCGTAACTCCTGCACTTTTCCCCCTATACATAGATTTCATATCCACAGAACCTGTGAATGCTTGCATATGCATATAGATTCACAGGATTCAAATTCATCAGGATAAATATAGATATGAGTAATATCCATGGCTACACATTGCTTCGTCCAAGTACTTAGTTATGACGGTGAAAACCATTACAACTCCTATCCATTGAGATAAGGTCATCGCACAGCTATCTCCACCATCTAATTGATTTGGATATTGAAGTTTCAGATTCTTATAGATAATGAATATAGACAACATGAAAATCTCAAGTTTGAACTGATAAAATGAGAAAGGAGCTTGGTTGAGATGAAATTTTTACCTTCTCGTTAAGAAAAAGATTCATTTCTCAATGATTATACTCAAATAATATGAGTAATCATACTAGATAAAGACTAGAATGGGAAAGCTATGGAGCATCAAATGATATGGAGCATGAGATTTTCCACAATCATATCCATATTCCATAATTTATCAGTACGTATAAATTACTTCAACGCTCTCTACAGAATGTGAAAAAGTGGTTGGTTCACAGTAAAAAAATTGCAAGTTTTATGAGAAAAATGGGATGGTGGAAAAAAATAAAAGCGTAATATCAATGACTGTTATTTTTCGTGGAATATAATTAGTTGAAACCAAAAAATTCATCGATGTAGATGGAATCAATTAAAAATTCCCTCCGTTAAGAAGAGTCCTCCAAGTTTTAAATTCACTCTCTACCAGTTACGAAAGAGAAGGTCTTCCACAAGATCTGAACTAGATCATATGAGTTCATCAATATTCTCCTTTATCTCAAAACCTCCATTCGCTACAACCTACAAGATATTGCTCGAAAAACTGAAACAACAATATAGATAGTTTACAAAAAGCGTAACGATTACTTGATAAGCCTGGCCATATGTCGAGTCTGAAGTCTGTATAATATAGGTTCCATGCTATCACTCGATTGTTGATTCGCAGCTATAGGCTACCGCGAGTTTATCTTTCATGCACATTCCCACACGCAAGCGTGCAAACATACAACATAAACTGACAGAAAAGAATTACGAACGATAAAAATGAATTTACGGGTTGCTGAAAGATATGTAACGAGTTATGTGCTGGTGGAAGTGGAATATTATTTTTGTTTTCTCCAGAAAGACGATAAAGCTACCAGTCTGGAACCGCTAGAGGGTATAATAGAAATCAAGTGTAACTTGAAGTATTTTCACTCGTCTTATCTGAATTGTCACCTCATATGCTGAGATTCAAAACATTCACGTCTACTTTACATCATTCTAGATTCAACTATACATCTAAACACTAAATCTGGATCTGAATAAAAACTCATGACAACAATAGTAACAAAAAGTGATCTAATTGTCTCAATCAAAGATTCAAGCTAGTTCCCTTTAACTGAGTAGTTATTGGCTTTTCTTCATTTTTCTGATACACAGTCATTTCAAGTAACTCATGAAATATTTGAGATAGAGAATTAGCACTATTATTACATTACAATAGTAAAGTGGAATTTTTTTCTTGTAGATTCGTGTATTACTTCACACTTGAAAGTTATTCACCATTCTACTACACGATCAATTAAACCAATGCGTGATCGATCGAACTATTCAGAACTTTCTAACCAATTCAGTTCACATTCAATTTGATTCAATATCATCTACTGTATATGAAATACGCTGCATCCAATCACTTGAACAACAGCCTCATATCTGACCACTTTGAAGTTTATCAGATGCATTATAATTTCAGAAAGGATACAACAGTGAGACTTGGAAATGTTGACCGAACAGTTCGAAAACCCGTGCACTATTGTTCATTATTTTACAGTAGGTTGTGAAAGAATGATGGAAATTGATTAAATAGTGTTCAATAGCTAGAAAACCGCAGCTGATCGCATGAATATAAAATTATGCTCAATGGCCTGAACACTACAGCATGAGCAAGCATGTTAAAGAATAATCTACATTGGACAAAAAATGTGAGCTGCAATCTGGGCGCTCGAACCCAGCAGCCATGATGCTGATAACGGTCTACCGCCTCACATGAAGGCTGATACAAGTCCCAGAGGAAATCTACTCCCAGACTGTGATATCCAAATGATGCAACAAATTACGCAGCGCCATGAAACTGAGTGGATGCGCCGCAATCGCTGTTCCGAGTATGATCCAACTCATAAATCTCTCACATTGATCATCATCTGACCACTTGAAGATGTGAGTTTTTGTGATGAGGAATGTATTTATTTATTCAATTATCCATAATTTCACAACTTTCAGAAAAGTACCAGAGATATTTAACAGGGATATAACTGTAGTATATTCAGTTATTCAGCTCATTTTGGGCCGATCGATTAAAATAATTATCACTCTTCCATGAGTTTTAAGAAACGTTTGTTGAACAGCTTCATTATCAGGGTGGATCATTTATGAGAGTTTAGAAGTGATATTTGAGACCGGGAACAAAGAAAGTTGTACATGAATTATAACATTCTAGCTTGCATCTCACACAAACTCATGTCACATAATAATGATTGTCAAACTTCAAAATAATAGTGAATATTATTATTCCACAGTATAAGAGGAATAGAAATAGAATGGAAATAGTAACCTTTTAATATCATTTTTTACACATTTTTGAAATCGAAAACATTTTTCTGAATTATAATCATAAAAAGTAATTTAATTGAAGTGGAATCTGTTTTCTTAAAATAGTACTATTTTTATTAGTGGAAGTAGCCCTTCACTTGTTATTTATAAGTACTAGATGGTTATCATAATATTAGTATCTAGATGATTATCATAATATTACTATCTATGAATCGTTGACTATATTCTTGATATACTCACTATGAGTATTCTTTCATTTTAACTACAAGATTCCTATATTATCTGTGCAATAATATTATAACTACAGTCTACTGAAGAAAATACAGAGAGTATACTGACTAGTGCATTGTTATTGTGCTACAGTAGCTAGAGAGACTAGTGCATTGTTATTGTGCTACAGTAGCTAGAGAGACTAGTGCAATACGAGGATGCATTGTGATTGTGACATATTTTGATATCTGTTTTGATAAGGATGGCGCATTGTTATTGTCTAGGTTAGGATTCTGAATGCTAGAAGATGCTGCATTTTGCGGTTCTTGCTTAGGTTGACAAATTGGTGCAGCTCTTCCTCTTTTATTATCTGTTCCACTGGTATTTTCATCATGAGAATGCATCTTCTGTTGTTTATGTCCTCTGCAACTTTTCTCTTTATACATTCGTCCTTCATTTCTCCTTGTCATTTTACTTCTAAGAATGAAACATTCCATTTCATATATCTTATCCAAGGATAGAATTATTATTTTAATGTCATATTATTGATTATGCTTTCAAAATCATTCAGAATCGTTAATTTCCATGAATTATACAATATAAGTATGATAATAATAATTATTATATATGTAGTATTCCCTTATTTCTAGGTGAAAATTGATGTGCAGGAGTTTTAAAATGGTGATTCTCGAATACATCGTCCACCGAAAAAATAATTTTATTTTTAAAATGGAGATAAAAAGTTTCTGATGAATTCAGATAATCATATTTGAGATTTTGACATGGCAGTATAGTTCAATATACAATATCAAAAAGATTTGAATTGAGAAAGATCAATTCCAAGCTAGGATCAGAACTATGGTGCGGATAACTGGTGATTCATTATACATCTTATAGTTACACTATTGATCGGCCATGATATAGCACATAATAGACGTCACCTTTGAGTTTATCTATCATATTATTATGGATTATGGAATTAGCTTCTTATTGTTTTGGTTGTTAGGATGTCCTATACAGTCTCACCTCGGTTGTTAGGGTGTCTCACCTCGCCTATAACATTCAAGATGTCAATGGGCCTACGTCTGTCATATTTCAACCGGGATCGACAGTTTATAGTAAATGAACTAACTATCGTTTATGAGTAAATTGATCAAATCAAAACAATCCAAAACTAGTTTTCATAATCATCATAGCTGACATTCAAAGAATGATTGTATTTCAAGTCATTCATTTATATCAGTAAGCTCTTTCAGTGCTACCATTTATTCATGAGTCTCTTCACTATCACATTCAGTTCCCAAGCATGTTCCAGTTTTATTATCACGTAGGATCACAGTTGGATATACTGTATAAATGAATAGCTGTACCTAGAGCTTTGCTGTGGAGATCGTTTCGGCTCACACGCGTGAATCAGATGAACTTATTTGGGGTGATGCAGGCTAAGCGATGCGTAGTAACAGGAACAGGTTTGCCGATTCCATATCCGAGGTTTCGTTTGGATTTGATAGCGCTGGAATTGGAAAGAGCTGCTAAGGCGTTATGCGAGGGTGGAAAGCGCTGGAAAATACACTTCAAACCGTTTCACCGACATCGAAAAGGGCGAGACTCGACAATTTCCACAGAAATTGGAATATTCTGCAGATGATGTAAAGCACTCACGTTCACCGTTAACCTTTCAATTTGAACGCATTGTTGCTCTTTGATCATGCACAGGTATCCTGAATGTGCATTAACCTTATAAATAAACTCTCTTGCGATGATTCTACACTGCGATGTTACACAAACCGAAAGCGATTGTCTGTAATAGCCTACAACTTGTTGATAGCTGGTCGTGCTTTGACGAGACTGATTATGTTTCTGATAGGGACAGAGAGAGCATCTCTGATCAAAGGAGTAACAACCTGAATAAAAGATGGTATTATAATGCTGATATCATATGAAGTAGGCTCAACTGTCAATGTTCTCTTGGACAAAATATAATCTATTAACAGATAAAAAGTATTTATCTTTGCTGATTTATACAAGACGTGTGGAATTCTTTTTACAGGACCAGAAAAATATACTCTTGTTATGTTATAACTGGTGAGTATGATTGGGTAACTTGACAATGTTGATCCTCGTTAGTCTGATAATATAAAAGAAATAATAAGAGAAATGGAATCACTACCGACAAAAGAAATGAATTTATGTTTGTATGATATTAAGTCCAGTTGAAATCCATTGGGTAAAAGAAAAGTTCATGAAACCGAGTGATTATAATATAAGTATGAAGATATAATATGAATTATGAACGAAAGAGTGTAAATGAGCAAACATGTATCATGTGATCAAAACTGTACAGGATCGACCAAGCTTTTAAAAATTGTCCAGTCATTTTCTAAACTGGAAATATGAAATTGCGAAAGATTGCTCAACGTATGAAGTGGATTCGTAAATAAGATGGTGCAATAATAACAAGGACCTGGTAATCCGTGCTGTAAGCTCATTTAATGAACAAGGTTATAAATAGGTACCTGCTACAGTGATAAACATATTAATAGAGCCTTATACATTCTCTAATTTTTTTCCATGCATCACTCCATTAATCTGTAATTAGATCACTTGAATTGAGTACCAGTTATTATGTTACTTCAAGTTGTGAATGATCAACTTGTGAATAATCGCAACTCTGAAACTTCAATCTTCGAATGAAATTTGAATGGAACTCGATCTTCGAGAACATCTGAAATTAGTTGTTCTTAGTCACCAGTCTCCTCTTCATTGGAAACTATGTTTCGCTATTTTCCATTTTCTCCGATCATTTCAATTTTTTAGTTTGAGTCGAAATGAATTGACTTGATATGATTGGCATTTGAATATAATGGAGTTTATTTCTTCAAGTATACTTGATGATACTTGGAGAGGCTCTTACATATGAAAAGTCCTCACCCCTACCCCCTATGCTTGAGGGGTGGGGGTGGTATGAAAGTACCATTTTTTTATTTTTCGCATATATCTCGGAAACTATGCATCCTATGAACATTGGTATCCTGGGCAAAATTTAAGCTTACAAAATTACCAACACGTTTTGCATTTACATTTTCTCAATATATCTCATAGTTTCTGAGATATATGCTCTTGAAGGTGAGACATTTTATGAAAAACACTTCTGCTCCAATCTTTTCATCTTTTAAGCCTTATAATTTTTGAACGATTGATGAAAAAAATCCGTGTTGATCATGAGCTAATAGAGCATCAAATAATCTTCAATTTGATGTATATTTTCACTATTTCACGCATTCCCATTCGACTTTGCGGCAGTTTTAGTTTTGAGTGTCTTTGTTTGGTGGCAAGTTTAGAAACACCCCCTGTGTTTAGTTCCGCTGACGTTCCAATAGGTACTCAATATGAATGTTCATACTGAAGCACACTGCCAATTTATGATGACTGAATAGTGTGATATTCGAAGAAAGACCACCCTCATCCCTTCAGCACATGATGTAGGGGTTCGGGATTTTTGATATGCTCACCTCCAAGCTAGTCTCAACAAAGCTGCAAAGTCGAAGATTGTGTTCTATACATTCCCTCCAAATTTCATTGTCAACTGATCTATTGTTGCTGAACAGAAAATTTCACTCTCAACACTAAAACTGCTGCAACAGTCGTAGGGAAATGTGTAAAATAGTGAAAAACTGCATCAAATTGAAGATAATTTGATGTTCTATCAGCTCTTAATCAGCACGGAATTTTTTCATCAATCACTCAAAAATTATAAGGCCGAAAAGATGAAAATATTGGAGGCAAAAGTGTTTTTTCATAAAATGTCTCACCTTCAAGAGCATAAACTATGAGAGATATTGAAAAAATGTAGATGACAAAACGTGTTGGTAATTTTGTAAGCTTCAATTTTGCCTTGGATACCAATGTTCATAGGATGCATAGTTTCATATGCGAAAAATAAAAAAATGGTACTTTCAAACCTCCCCCACCCCTTTAGCACAGGGGGTAGGGGTGAGAACTTTTGATATGTAAATCCTCTTACTAACCCTGAAAGAGCTGTGTAGTTGAAAATTGTGTTCCAAACTTTTCCTTCTATACCTCTATTTGAGCATTCGTTGCCTGGACTAAATAGCATATTTTGATAACCAGAATATGAGAAATACCAGGTATATTACTGAAATACCAGTCTTTATGGAAAATTATAAGATAATATCACTCACATTCAATGATGAGTGATTTCCAATATTGCATTTTTGATAAATTATGGTTTCACAGTATCAACTCCTCCTTATGTAGGCCGATTTGAAAAAGTTTATGAGAATACCATTCTAAATTTATCCTGATTTCTCAATGTTGAGCAATCTCCAAGCTCTCATTTGAATAGTTCGTTGAATTCTCTCAACTAGGAGTGCTATCAAAACAAGGTAGCTGAAGAACTACCACCAACAAGAGCTACAGTGTAGCAAGTGCCACCCACCGCAGCTGAAATAATATCTGTGTTACAGAATATAATTTCCATATGATTAAAGCACACAGTGAGCTCTTTCACTGTTTGTTGAGGAGAGATGTTGGCTTTATTACACCATTGCTGATATCCAAATGAGGCTAGTCAATCAATCATTCAAACGCTTCATTCATCAGGACATCAGCATTGTTTGTTTTTTGCAAAAAAAAACGAAATTATAATTCAATGAAGCGTTTGAGAAGAATGGTGAAGCTGGATGTTACAGACACCTATTTTTTTTTCTTTTATCAAGGGACGTTCTGGTGAATGATTATTCAATATTATAATAATTTCATTCTGTTCTCCTGGGTACCAATCATGCAGAAAAAAGACTGGTGGAAAATTGACTTTTCCGAAAGTGATATATGGAAAACCTCTATCGCAGTTCATGTGATCCATAGTACTGATATACTTTTTGCAAAGCACTCTGGAATTTCTATTATAGAATAAGCGTAGCTTTATCATGAGAGCTGTCTATGCAAGTGATGGAAGCAATTTTAATCAGTACAATGAACAAATAATCCCCTTGCTACAATTATCAAATTTATTGTATTGTATTTTAAAATGTGCAATGTGAATAAATTTTCATTCTTGGTATTCTTTATAGTGGATGATTAATACAAATATATATATCTCCTGTGTATTCAATCCACCCTATCGTGTGGATAAATCCACTGTGTATATATATATTATATCCTGTGGATATATCCTTATCAGGCCTGCGCTGCAAGATAACTCGTACGGTTCACACGCACGGAGCACTTCAGTATTGACCAAGCGTTTTAGGATAAAAAGGTTGCCATTCACTCGAGCGCCAAAGTTTGAGTTCATCAACCTGCCAAGCTTTGTTAAAAACCAATCAGCTCATAAGCATTGGCTGGAAAGTGAGCATGTAATGTTGGAGCAAATCGATAATTCATTATCGATAGTTGAATGGTATTGACGCACTGTCGAATGTTGCACAATACATTGATTGCCCGCATGGTGCACACACGCGCAATCACGCGCAATAGGCTCGTTCAACCGCAATATGTGGTCAACTAGATAGGTGAATCCTATTCCAAACTGAACTATTGTCGATGCTCAATTGCTGTAAGCACTGAATTTTCGATGAAATTCTGCCTGAAAACGCTAGGTGCTGGAATCACTATTCAGTGAAATAGGATAATTTCTTGAATCCTATAATAATCTTCAATACTGATAAAAAATTTTTCAAGACAATGCGATGATCCACTTATTTGTTTGGCCCTTTTGAAAAAATATTTGGAGTCACTTATAGGACCAATTGCTTCTAGAAGTTGGTACAGGAATGTACAGAGTTGGGTAATGAAGTATGGAGAATTAGGAACAGCTGTTACATACTCATTTTAAACAAAACTCAAAATCATTTTCCAGAGATGAATCTTGGATGTTGTTATTTTGATAATTGAGAAGGAGGAAAAATTAAAACATTAATTACGTACAGAGAACAACATTTGGAAAATGGCGTTAGTTTCTGTCCAAACACTCCTATAGATGTTGTGAGAAGTTGATGACACAGTGCCGTGCCGTGCAAGAGATAAACTTTAATTTTGTGCCGTGCAGGAAACGTTGGTAGTTGATTGTAATTGTTGTTTCTGTAACAATGACGAATGATTGACTGGTTTTGTAGAATTAGTGGAAACTCTATTATTGACCATTACACTGTCAAATTCAGATATCTAACACAGCTGTGTGATTTTTCTAAGATGACATATCAATCTCAATAATATGATATGTCTCCAACATGCCATACATAGAGAAGAAGTATGGAATTTCTAAGGCTGCATTTCCCTGGACCCCTCGTTTCGTTGCGTGGAGATGGAGATGTGGAGTGAGCAATTTGTTCAGGGACCTGTCACCAGTCCTTGTGACTATTTAACGTGGGGCTACCTCAAAGCTCGTGTATACATCAACAAACCACAAACCACGCACACTTGAAGCCCTGAGTGAGACAATAACTCACTGAATTCGAAATAGCACGTGCAACGCTTCAGATAGGTATGTACCCTTGTCACAACTTGTCATAACGTCTACATGAGTGTATTGACAAAAATGGACGTCATTTTTCATAAAATGTACTTTTGCATGATTAATTATGTTTTCGATTTATCTCCTCTATTGTCGAAATGACAACATTCAAGGTACATTCATGAAGAAAAAATTTCCTTCGAGAATGAGTATGTAACAGCTGTTCCAAATCCTCCATACTCCATTGCCGAACCTTGTATTATAAATTTAGAACCAGGGGGTTCTATCTTTTCAAAAAAGGAGCCTTTTGGTCATTGGATTGGATTGGATTCGCATGTTACCTATCCTTAATATTGTAACTATCACATGGACAATAGAATTTTCGTAGAACTAGTAAGTCAATGGACAATCATCTGGTGGTTGACGAATAAATTAATATAATTTATTCATTCTTATAGAGTAACTGGAACTGTTTGTTATGTTTTCGTGGATTGATTTCAGTCAATAATGCTTTTCTCCTTTGTTCAATGGTGATTCTATGAAAAATGTTTAAGTAGTCCTGTAGATTTATATAAATAATTTCATTCAATATCCGAGGTGGAAGTGATATGATAATTATCCAAAATTATTTCTAGTATAATTGGAAGATGAAATCATCTTTTACTGATCAATGATCAATGTTTTCTCTGGTCGAGGAAACTCACTTATTTAGCGGCCAAAGGTATTCCACTTCCTTATCAGCTATTATTCATTGTCATCAGCTGTTGAAGACATTAAGCAACTATGACCTTAAAATTACAAATACTTCTAATGAATCAGGCTTATCTACACAAATTATGACTAATCTGTGTCAAGGCAGTATGGTGATTGGAATAAGTAAAACAAGTTGAAGGATTGACGATAAGAGAAAACCAATTAAGTAAATAGTTTTAACTTCACGTATTGATAGAACTGGTGCAGGTGAAGTCGATAATGTACTAAGTAAGACCTCACTAACACTATTCGCTAACCTATGTCACAAATGAAGCGTCAAGTTTTGGTTGAAGATTGCTCAAAAATTGTCAAATTTTTCTTCAAATTTGTTCCTGCTGATGAAAACTTCAAATCGTTTTGGGCCAATTTTTCAATCAATTTTGATTGATTCAACTCATCTGCTTAATTTTATTTTATTCTATTTAACTTTGGAATACAATACTCTATGAAATCTACCAATAATCAAATGTTCTATGTGGAATGAATTATAATAAACTAGCAGGTTATTAATATTGGATAATTTGAAATAGGCCTATAACCATCCTTGGTGGACTAAGAATCTATATTGATCAGTCCAGTGAGGATGCGTCAAACATAATTTTCCTAACCCGTACGTGTAGCCAGTTCTTTGCTTTATTGTAATAAGATTATAGAAGATAACATGATGGATTTGATTTTGTTCGAATATGCCTTATCAAATGTGATATTTCAAGTTCAATGTCACTGTGTTAAGGATAGTTACTGATTGAAACTGTGGCTAGCGATTTGTTAATAGGAAAGATAATTATAAAAATTATTGTAATAAGAGATGAATGTATAGACACAGTTCAAGTCAGTTTTAAATCGTTTATTGAGATTATTGCACATCATATAGAACAGATTGTTTTTTTTACAATATATGGCCAAGTTATGGTAATGGCTTGAATTCAAATCCCAGGAATTTGAACACGATAAGTCTTCTGCGAATGGGTAGGAGTTTGAGAGAAGTAGAACGTCGAAAAGTGAGTCTAAATTTATTCAATGGCTGTTCTCATGCTATTTCATTTCCAATCCCCGACCTAGGAAGATTCACAATGAGAAATCCCTTAGGAATTGAATTCGAGCTAGCTCCGTGAAGAAAAATGCAGTGAATATTTTCTGCTTCAGACTTTTCTCACTTCATTACACCCCTATTTACAAACTTCTGAGGAGGGTTGACGACGAGGTAATACTTATAACTTGAGCAATGGATTTCCTGGCTTTTCCTTGGAGGACTGACTTTTCAATACGTATTAGTATTTTCCAACGCCTTTCTCCTTCGCGTTCTAGGATAATCCAATACTTCTTTTTAGAGAAGGAAAATCCAGCTTCAAAGTAATGCACTTAAGTGAAGTGACTGACTATACCCATTCGCGCATTCTATTGATTTATTTCATTCTAGTTGAGCTCAGCGAGATTATCAAATCTATTCCAACTCGTTTGAAATGCTCTATGGTATTACTGATATTGCTTCGAGTCATAACGATTAGGATGATATTAAGACTGAACTGGCTACAACTTTTTAAGTCCTTATCTTCATATAGATGAGAAATCTTTGGAATTATTCCTCTCGATAAGACAAGAATTATTGTGAAAGACAGATAGGACAATGCAGAGTCTCTCATATTGGTTTTATCATTCTTAGAGCCTGACTCTATTGACTCATAATTCTATTTTCAGATGCCAATCTAAGCATCAGTTAATAACTAAATTCGAAATCGACATTTAGTTGTTAATTCATTTCATGATGTTTCTAATGGAGTGATACCATCAAAGCACTGTTGCAAAGCACTGTGAATGTGAACGACATAATAGAGAATATTGTTCAATCGACGAGTTCACTGTGTGCAAAATCTTATGAAAGCTACAACTAACTTGTCACCAGATTGCAATCCAGATTGATTAGAGAATTTAGTCATGATCAATCAATTGTCTCCTCATCACCCATTGCCCAGAAAATTTTGATCACTGATATCTCAGAGCTTTAATTGCATACTCATCTCTTGCGATGAGTGATGGAGAAAATTCTCTTCAAGCAGATGATAGTTATAGTTATTGTGTCCTAAAACGATAGAATTTACCAAATACAAGTGTTTTACGCAATGTATCATGGAATACACTCTGCTGAACTCAATTGTGAACGGTTAGGTGTACCACATCACTGAACGAGTAAAATAATCGTTCCATAATATTGGATTTGCAAGATTAATTGAACAGGCATAGATTTCAACAATAGTGCAGTTTTGGAAAAATGCCTGGACCAAACTAAAACCCATCATCTCAGCATCACTCCAATACATGAAAACACTCAAGAACTGGATATTCTCCATGGAACATGGCGTGTTATGGTCTAGTAAACTCTTCCAAGCGTGTTCGTTCAAGGAGAAACTTGAAAATTCTATTGTTTTCTCGTACTTTATTTCCCTATCTCCAGCGTTGAAGTGGGAAGCGAGTCACGAAATACTTTCTCGTTGACTGGATGAGGAAACTCAACATGCGTTAGTTGTGGAACTCCTGAGAGAGCAATATTGCAGATTAACGATTCTTCTAAAAGTTTGTTCAGAAACCTCATGTACCTTACCACAAACTCAAGTGAAATAATTGTACATCATGTACATTACCACAAACTCAAGTGAAATAATTGATGACTAGAGGAAAAGTGATTGTTATCCTATCATCCTCTCTCTAATATCATCTATTAAAGGGATGCCAATATAGTAATGTGAGTTCACTAAAGAGCTGGAAAAATAAGTTTTATAATTATCATCTATTAAGAATGATAAAATATTTCAATCTCACTACTCGGGGAAGTGGAAAGTTACTCTTTCCTCTCTCTGCAAGAAGATTGATTGTGGATAATTTCTTTTAGATTGCAGAAATTACTTATTGTTTTACGGCGTGTGCTATGACGCTTGATTGGCAGATTTTTTCCGACTGTACTTCTTCCTTAGTCTTCCTATTTTTCCCCTTTCTTTACTCTTCTTATTTTTCTTTTTCAATCCAAAACTTTCTCCAGCGTGACACTTAATCAAATCCAGTGATGTATTTGATTGACATCTGTGACTTGAACCAGAAGAAATGTGATCTTCTATCTTCATTCTCTTTTCAGTTCCTGAAACCAAATCAAGGTGATTCGAGATTTGAATCTAGTGGGGATTGGAAAGTTTGAGAATCCATTACTGAATAGACATACTACAATATCCTGAATCAGCTATCTCCAGCTCTTCATCAGAACAACGTCTACTTTGAAATTTGATTCAGTTGAGTGCAAAAGTTGAACCGGTGATTGATATAACGTAGTTAGCGTTCAACAGAGCATTCAATAGCAGTTGGAGGAGAGGTGAAAAATGTGAGTTGGACATGAAAAATGAGTAAAGTTGGAAACTCGTGCATTGCGACTTGAAGATGCATGGAATTATTGGTGTTCATTGGTGAAGGGAAGAATTCGATGAGCTGTTAACAAAACAATGATTGATGACGAATCCAGAGATCGCGTTGAGGAAGAATGATGGTTGAGCTGTGAGGTCTTCTCAAATTGATGAAGTGTTCGCGCCAAAGTATGGTGAACGATATTTTACATTTTCTACTCTCTCACAACTTGCCTGACAGGCTCAAATCCTCTCTTTCGCTTGATTTAATCAAACTGGAACTCCAAAAACTTGTATGACAGACTCTGCAAAATGTGTGCCTCTTTCATCTCGGAAATTGGATAGGAAAAATGAACGGGTGCTCAGCTCGAGTCACTCACTTATCATCTAGATTAATCAAGATATTGCAGAGAAGCCTTCAGAAAGGTCCCGAGTATTCTCGAAAATTCTTTATGAGAAATGAGAAACTCCATTATGCAAATAACTCGATGTCACCTATCTGCGTTGTCTAATTTCTCACATTCACAATATTTGTCTTTCCTCTTATTATTTGGGAAAATAAATCTAGCAGACTCATTAATCTATAAATATAGGAGCATTCCAGATTGCACAATGACAGATGCTTGAGGAAGGGAGTATCTGAAGTAATGAGAAGATTCCAGTTGCAGATAAATCCTTGCCGTAGATACTCGTAAAAATCCAGTTTTTGGGATCAATGCGAAAAATGAAAAAGAGAGTATCTGAATAATTGGATTTATCATCCATTATCTATACTATAATAAGGGAAAGAGCTGGCTAGGAAAGACACATCATCACGTCTGAACTACTGGACTGATCAACTTGAAATTTTGCCTATTGATTCTTAATTTACCGAGGATGGTTATGGGCCTATTATAAATTCTTCAAGATTTGAGTAGGTCAAGTTCTTAATTAGACCCTTGCGGATCACGAGCGGTTACCAGCTCTACTTTCTACATTCCTGAAGTAATCTCATTCAGAGTGAAAAATACAGAAATCTATAAATAAAAATTATCTAAAAACTGAATGGGAGGTTCAATGAATTTTATTTGTTATAGCCTACATAAAAAAATCGTTAACATTAACTATTTGAACATTAACAAAAAGCTACATATAAAAAATTGATTAATGCTCTGAGTGAAAGATGCTAGAAACAACTATTATCAATAATAATAATATACTCTTTCTGGCTAAATTGGAGAGAATTGAAACTGAGAAGACTTCATGTTTTTTGCCGCCGTTTTTTCTCACCTACAGTGAAATATTAGTCAATTGGACCAACCGTATGTTTGTTGAACTCATTTACTCTCCAAGGCGTGAAGTCTCTGACACTCGTTTCAGTGGTTTTCCAACGTTGGCTTCAAAGCTCGTCAAGTCTAAATCGTGGACCATCACCGGAACGATTACCTGTCCAATCGATCCCAGAGGTCGGCTCATGTTCTGTCTGCTGCCTCTCCATATTTGTTATCTGAAGGCCTCTCAGACTCGAGTTCCCCTCAGTATCCACTTTATTCCATTTTATCTTCTCCCTCGACATTTATCTAGCGACACTCATCTAAATTGAACGTCGACTATCTTCTGTAGCTCTTTCTGCAACTGACATCCTCTCTTTCCTGGTAATGAGATTTTTTGCATAAGAGAGTTTGGGAGTGTGATAGTTTCAAGGCTGTTCGTTTCTGAGCTAATACCTTCCTTCCAAGCTTTGTTTACCACCAGTGACAATAGTGCTGATTGACAATCTGCCACCGATAATTATTTGATTGTATTTTTTCTGGGATGTATTTCATTGTCATCTTCTCAGTTTCATCATTCATTGTCAAACATTCATTC